>NW_016804208.1:88081-129739 GCF_001698545.2 Rhinopithecus bieti | reverse complement strand
TTTTTCTAAAACTTACTCTCACCAAACTGAAAATAGCTTAAGAGAAGCTAATTTTCTGGAAGCATCTTTATACTTGAAGGGTAGAAAAGTATCAATCTTGTCTTTACATTCACTAAAAGTAAGCATAGTCTAATGGGAGCTAGAAGCAAATATATCTTCTGAGAAAGAACTAAGAGTTAATACATATTCCATAAAAAGGCTGGAGACTGTCTTTAACAAAGCAGACTCACAGCAGTAAAGTACCTTAAGAGAACCAAATAAGTTTTAAATTAAAAAAAAAAAAAGACAGCTTTTGCAATCCTTTCCTAAAACCAGATGTTGAATATTGTCTCATGATTTATCGATAATTTTCTGTTTTCTCTAAAGCTCTGCACAACTGATGGATTTTCCTCCACAATTTGATTTATTTCTTAAACCTATTATTAAGTAATGTCTGACACTTCCATTTCTGCTTGAGATTAATGGCATGCCAAATTCTAATTTATACAATCAACTAAAATGTCATATAAAATGCAACACATGAATTGTTTACTGAGTAAGATGGTCTGGTTTTAAGGAGACAAAAATCACAGTTTCAATTTGGGAGTGGCTAAAGAGATTCAAATCACAAAGACAAATTCTGTTAAGGCTACATTCACAAGAATACCAATAATTTGAAGTAACTGAGCCAGATACTTAGAGCCAGGAGTACCTTTAAAAGCATGGTTGTTAGGTAGGCTTCAAAAGTTTCTAAATATAAAAGCATTTTAATACTTATTAATGAACAATCAATCACTTTCAAAATATGTCAATTCCTTCGACTAACAAGGAGCTTTTCTGACTTCTTCAAATAAGGCTTAAACAAATGAAATATAAATTTCTAACTTTTGACTGGGTGTGGTGGCTCATGCTTGTAATCCAAGCATTTTGGGAGGCCGAGGCAGATGGATCACCTGAGGTTGGGAGTTCAAGTATTCATTAGAACCAACATGGATACACCATGTGAAACCCCATCTCTACTAAATGAGAGAACACATGAAACCCCATCTCTACTAAAAATACAAAAAAAAAAAAAAATTTAGCCAGATGTGGTGGTGCGTGCCTGTAATCCCAGCTACTTGGGAGGCTGAGGCAGAAGAATCTCTTGAATCTGGGAGGTGGATGTTGCAGTGAGCCGAGATCATGCCATTGTACTCCAGCCTGGGCAACAGAGCAAGACTCTGCCTCAAAATAAATAAATAAATATATACATACATACATACACAAACAAACTTCCAACTTTTACATTTGAAAAAATCATATGGTATTAGTCATTTTGTCAGTAGTATTAAAACTGTGGAATTAGGGAGAAGGAGCTGGGTTTGAGGGCTGGAATGGAGAGTGAAGAAATAGGTTTTCTTTTGAAACTACCTCCTTAAATTTGACTAGAGAATTCTAAACCATCCCCCCATGACTGAAATGAAAGATCACAAATTTGCCAACTTTTGTTGTTGGAACTGTTTTTATAACAGAAGGATGGAAGGCTATACTTGCCAAAACAAGAGGGTGAGGAGGGAGAAATCCTTCCATTCCAAATAAAGATCCTTTAGAGTACCCAGGAAAGGCAAAGTAACACTAAGTTGTATTTTCTCCTAAGCAAGTCATCGCATTTCAGCAGCAATTTAACTTTAGCAAAAACAATAATAAATTCCCTTTATAAAAAGGCCAGCCACCATAGTCACAGGTTGGGCCGTATGGTCATCAGAGAATTCGAAAAGAAAGCAAGCTTTGAAACTGTGGCCTGCTGTGCTTTTGTACACTCCCAGACTACTGCCACAATAAAGCATTCCTGGACGGTTGCAGAGTTTGGGAGGCAATTTCCCCAGAATAGCTGAAAAAACGCCCCATCTATTTTCACAAACTCCTGCAAACAAAGGCCCTTCACCTGAGTATTTTCAGGCATCACTGAGTTTACCTTTACATTAAAAAAAAAAAAAAAGTGATCATCAATGTAAATTAATGACCCCTATTACATGAATTGAAATGTGGGAATTTATTTGTTTTTTTTTTTTTTAACTTGGGAATTTAGAAAAGAAGCAACATCCAAGAGGGTTCAGAATTTCTTTTTCTTTAAACCAAGCTCTATTTCTATGTCTCTGCATCCATGCAATGGCATGTTGCCTTACTATTCCATATTAGAAATTTATAGCATATGTTTTCAAATTATTTACTAGTACACATAAATATTAATTAAATGGATGATTTCTTTTAAGATTATGCTTAATTGTAATGTAACATAAATCTTGGCCAAGTAAATATCTTGAGACATTTATGGCAGATTCTGCCTCCTAGGCAAAGGTCTCTTGAGCTCTGTTTTGTGGGAGTGTAGCATCTGCTTACTATCAAGAGGCAAGGGAATGCATTTTATGGTGACTGTTTCCTGGAGAAATAAACGGGGAAAACCTTAATTTTCAACAGCCATTGTTTTAAACCTTAAAAAAACTTAAATTTAGCAGCACTTTTACAACTAATGATCTGGTTTTAGTGTAAGAACCTAGAGCTGGGGGAACTCTATTTCCGTTAGAGCTACTTGAAAGTAGACAATTGCTCTGTTAAGTGGTCTTTTGGCAGTAGGATATGTTAGATATCTTTTCAATCAAGCCAAAACTGATTCAAAGAATCTTGAAATGGCCACATCTCTTTAAACATGTCTGATTCATAGGTAATCTAAATGCTGTTTTATGGTATGTTTTATGCTAACAACCTGCTGATTTTGTTACTTTTAGAATCAAATGTAAGTAAATGTTCTCTCTAAAAAAAATATTAGTTCAGAATCTAATTAGCAGGGGGCTATTCTTTGGTGGTCTCCTGGGCAAATGTAGGAATGTAATCAAGCATTTATGATGCGGTCATCTGGCAAACAGACCTTTGGTTCAGTTCATTACTAAGCTACAGTCACTGGAGTCAAGGATTCTAATTCTAGGACAACTTTTAACCTCCCACAGAATTTGCTTTCTGTGGGTTACACTTTGGCAATACTTTTCTCTTGACTTACATTAAGGAACACTGTGTATACATGTAGAACACCCACTGTTTCATTTATTGTTAGTATTGTAGCTTTAAAATTTTGTTAATTACATCAGGAATTTTTAAAAACTAATATTTATAAGACATATAGTATGCTACCACTTTGTCTGCTTCACTTCATTTAAAACTCCCAACAATACTGTGAGGAAGGCACTTATCATTTTGCCCACAGAAAATACAGGCTTCGGAGCTGTAAATAAAAAGAACTAAGAATAGAAGTCAGGTCTATCTAACGCCAAAAAAAAAAAAAAAAAAAAAAAACAGCTATCCAGCATATGAGACCCTCATGGAAAAGCTATCTCAGGTCTAATCACTCAAGGAGGCTTCTAATTTTCCAGGGTGCAGCATGCTTTTCTTTGTGGACAATGAAGACCATGCAATCTGCATTGTATTCAATTCCCTTATTACTTTGGCCGCGACTAAGTTCTTCCTTTTTTTTCTTTTTTAATAGAGAATAGTACAAAGCAGAAAGTTTTTAAAACTAACAAAATTCTATCATCCAGAAATCCCTGAAAATCAACTCTTTCTGAAGATTAAAATAACCGATGATATGCAATGTTGGAGAGAGAAATATAAGACAGTCACATTTATATCCTGCTAGTGCAAGAGAAAATAGGGGAAATCTTTCTGGAAAGCCATTTGGCAGTTAACTAAAGAGTTTTAAATGTCTGGTCCTTTGGCTTAGCAATATCACTTAAAGGACACTGTCCTACATCATTAGGAAAAGGAACACAAATTTATAACTTTTATGTTACTTTATGAACATATAAATAATTTTATATATAATACTTTGATCATCAGGTATTATTTATTTCTAAAAGAATAGAATTAGATACAACAAATACCTAAAATTAGAATATTTTAAAAATTGGCCAGGCGCAGTGGCTCACACCTGTAATCCCAGCACTTTGGGAGGCAGAGACGGGCAGATCATGAGGTCAGGAGATTGAGACCATCCTGGCTAACACAGTGAAACCCCATCTCCACTAAAAATACAAAAAATGTAGCCGGGCATGGTGGCGGGCACCTGTAGTCCCAGCTATTGGGAAGGCTGAGGCAGGAGAATGGCACAAACCCAGGAAGCAGAGCTTGCAGTGAGCCGAGATGGAGCCACTGCACTCCAGCCTAGGCAACAAAGCAAGACTCCGTCTCAAAAAAAAAAAAAGAAAATAAAATTTTAAAAATGGTGATATACACAAACAATAAACTGCCATACCTCTTTAAAATTCAAACTACTAGGCCAGGTACGATGGCTCACACCTATAATCCCTGCACTTTGGGAAGCTGAGGCAGGAGGATTGCTTGAGGCCAAGAGTTTGAGAAATCAAATCACTTATGGTATAATTTAAGTGAAAAAAGCAAGCCATAATATGATATTATGTAATTTTAAAAATAAGTTAGTTATTTCAACAGGTAATACATTGATATTACATTGATATTAGTATAGGCAGGGTGTATATGTATTAAATATGTATGTATGTGTATATGTAGTATATGTATTTAATATGAATGTATTGATGCTATTATTGATACAATAAATATATTGATTGTTGAAACCAAGTATTTTGATGTATATGTTGATATTAATATAATTATATATATATAAATATATTGATCAAATATTAATGTTGATATTATTCTCACATTATTATTAATAGCTAAAAACCTGAGTTTTTTCCTCTATGCCAGGCTCCGTTTTAATCCCTTCTTACGCATTCTTTTATTTAGTCTTTGTAACAACACTATAAAATAAACACTCATTCTTTAAAATAACTTTAAAACTATTTTGAAATAACTTCTCACTTACAGAAAACTTGTAAGAATACTATAAAGAACTGTTCTACACTGTTCACTTGGATTTACCAATTAACAATTTGCCATATTTGCTTTATTTTTTTTTTGTTTCTCTGTCTCTGTATCTTTCTAGAAACACACATACTTTCTGAACAAGTTGGGCAAGTTGTGTATATCTGGCTCTTTTACCCCTAAATACTTCACTGTATGTTTCCTTAGAAAAGGGGCATTTTGTTACATAACCACAGTATAATAATTAAAATCAGGAGATTTCACACTTACACAAAAATATTTTTATGCTGTATTGTCTCAATAATGTCTATCATAGCAAATTTTTTTCAGATCCAGGATTTAATCCTGGATCACTCACTGCATTCAGATGTTATATCTCTTTAGTCTATTTCAATCTGAAACAGTTCCTCAGCTTTTGTTTTTAATGACAGTAAACTTTTGTAAATGCTTGGGCCATGCATTTTGTAAATTTCCCCTAAATTTGTGTTTCTCTTCATTTTTATGGTGTTTGCAAATTAGTGATCTTCTAACTCCATCATTCCTGGATTTCTCCTATAAGAAAGAGATTTCTTTTTTCTTTCACTTATTTACTTATTGTCACTATGGACTCACAATTCTTATTTTATTCAGTGAGTTATAATCCTGTATTGTTGTTATTTATTTTCTTTTTTATAAGTCCTGTGATGGTTAATTTTATGTGTCAACTTAATAGGACCACAGGATGCCCAGATATTTTGGTCAAACATGATTATGAATGTTTCTGTGAGGATGCTTTTGGACGAGATCAACATTCAAATTAGTAGGCTGAGTAAAGCAAATTGCCCTTCATAATGTGGGTGGGCCTCATTCAATTAGCTAAGGCCTGAATAGAACAAAAAAAGCTAGCTCTCCTTCATGAAAGAGAGCATTCTTTCTGCCTGGTGGCCTTCGAGCTGGGAGGTCGATTTTTCCTGCCTTCAGACTAACTGAGATTGTTTTTCCCTAGGTCTTGAATCTGCTGGTCTTTGGACTGAAACAACACCGTTTATTCTCTTGAGTCTCAGCCCCTCAGGCTCAGATGGAAACTATACCATCAGCTCTTCCAGGTCTCCAGCTTACCACGTAGATCTTGAGACTTGCCAAGACCTTCATTAGTGCATCAGCCATTTTTTCATAACATGTCTCTTGTTTTTTATTGATCTATTCATCCTATTGGTTCTGTTTCTCTGCAGAACCCTAATACAAAGTCCCATTGTTTTTTAAGTGCATCTTTACTTTTTAGCCAAGAATATGTTCCAGGCTCACCTTGGTTTTTCTCTTCCCTGGCCCTGGAAGCAGTGATGAATTCTAGCACCACTATCTGTTTTTAATGGGGCATGATATTTGTAAACAAAAGTGTGTTGTTGTTATTGTCGTTTGCTTCTAAGTCTTTTCAGCAGGCAGTTAGGAAATGTGTGTGTGTCTATCTGTATCCGTATACACCTAAAAACGTATATGTGTACACCTAGCTGTATCTGTATACACCTATAAATAGTGTTAATGAGTATATATATATACCTATAAGCAAATGGACAAGCATATATACAGATATTCATACTAATACCTCTAATTACAATCCAACACCAAACACTACCATGTTCCTCACAGCCTTCCTGTTTTTTATTTGTATTCCTGTTCTCAAACTATGAAAATCTCGTTGCCAGCATAATCAATATATTTACTCATTTGCTCAGTCCTACCATATACAGAAAGCAATTTCAGAATAGCTAACCCATACGTTGTGGAAATCAAACCTAATATATATAGTTCAGCTTTGTCTTTTGGTGGACAATAGTCAAAGTTCTATTGAGCTTGTTCTTTTTCACTGTTCAGTGTGGTCATGTTATTCATTTAAAGATTAGGTTGATCTACTTCTGCTTGTATTCCATTTTAGGGTTTTTCACCTACATCCTTGTTGATCTAATTTTTTTCAGGGTGAAAAACATGAGCATGATGCCAAAAGCCAAAACTTCACTTTTACCTTGTTCCTATCCACCTCCTGTAGGTAATCAATCTCATTAGTTTCCGATTCATCCTTCCTGAGATGTATATTATCACTTTCGTTTCTTACAGGAAAGGTAGCATACTCTATGTACTCCTATGCCTTTTGCTTTTTTCACAGTAAATTATTTCATCTTTGTTTATGGAGATTTTTTTTTTTTTTTAAGAATCTCCCTCTGTCACCAGGCTGGAGTGTAGTGGCTTAATCATAGTTCACTCCATCTTTGGCCTCCTGGGCTCAGGTAATCCTCCCACCTCGGCCTGCTGAGCAGCTAGGACTACAGGTGCATGCCACCATACCCAGTACATGTTTAAATTTTTTGTAGAGGCACGGTCTTGCCATGCTGCCCAGGCTGGTCTCGAACTCCTGAGCACAAGTGATCTACCTGTCTCGACCTCCAAAGCACTGGGATTATAGGCATGAGCCACTGTACCCAGCCTGGAGATATTCTTGCAGTTTTTCATGATATGGATGTTCCATATCTTATTCAATAAAAATTTCCTACTACCATTTTAAAATTATAAATAATACTACATTGAATAACCTTGTGCATATATATTTGGATATTGTCGAGATCTATCTTCAGAGTAAATTCCTTGAAGTGGTATTATTGCACCAAAATGTAAACACACTGTGGTCCGATTAGGCACTGCCCCATTCCACTCCACGAGGATGTACCATTTTGTGCTTTCACTAGCAATATGTGGACATGCCTGTTTTTTCCCTGCCTCCCTGAAAAAGTATATTGTCAAGCTTTTTATTTTTTGCCATTAGTTTGCACTTTTCTTATGAATAACATTAAACATTTTGTGCATGATTAAAATTAAACATTTTGTATAAGTTTAATGGCCATTTCAATCTTTTTTGGTGAGTTATCCCTCATGTCTTTTATTTTATAATAAATCTCTAGTAGAAAATATTTTCTCATAGAAAACATTTGCCAATTTGTCTAGTAGGTTTTGCTATCATCCCTCTTGAATATATGAGGCAAATGGTTCAAAGAAGAGTAACCCACGGCCATTCATGTAGGAACTGCTGGAGCTGAAACTGGATATTACCATATAAAGAGAAAATTGCACAAAATAATTTTTCTTCTTTGGACTTTTCTATGTGACTCCCAAAATTTCCTGCCAGAGTATTCAGATATTACTTTGATAATTAAGAGGAAAAGTGAAGTAAATTTTTTTAAGTGAAAGAAATAAAAGAAAACCCAGCTGTTCCTTAGGTCACAATAGCTTTTCACAGTCTGCCAGGAGAATCTGCACCTGGAAGGTGGAAGCAGCCAAGCATGCAGCTGCCGGCTACCAAAGGCTAGAGGAGTTTGCCCTATTTGTGTTTATTTTAAATGAAAAAGTAAAAACAAAGGGAGAAGTAAGTAGAAAATATTGATAAGGTGACATTTGAGATGAATGGTGCTCCATACTGAACCCAAGCTACAACTGGGGAAGACAGACACACCCTCTAAAATCCATGACTTGAGATTCTCAAGAGAAGTAAGAGGGAGGGAAGGGAGAGAGCTCACCAGTAAAACATAAATCTCAGAGGCTGTCTGGGAGTCTCAGGAGTGGCTGGAGTGAGGTTTTCAACATAGAAAGGAATGCAGAAGTTATGCAACAAATCTGTTACTTTGGAAAATTGAAAAACGGCAAAGTCTGGGGAGATGAGGCATATATCAATTCGTCTGCTAAGCAGTGGATTTCAGTCCTGACAGCAATTAACAACACCAGAGGAGCATTTAAAGCAAACAGATGTTTGGGCCCCATCCTTAGAAATTAAATCAGAATCTCAGGGGTGGGATGCTAAGATCCTGTTGGGAACCACAGGTCTAGCAAATGTACAAGAGGGACAGAACTTCATGGATGTTTTCAGAGTATCTTTCAAGGATGAGAGAGAGATCAGCTCTGGATTTTAACTCAACAAGTCTACCCATCAGTGCAGATAAAGAAATTATGGCATCATTGTCCCCATCATAGTCATCCTCATCCTCATCACCGTAGCTCCCAGATTATGCCCCAGATTCTATGGTAGGTACCATATACTCTTTACGTATTTTAATCTTCACAGCAACTCTTCAGGATAGTTTTTGTTTTAGAGTTGATGAAATGAAGGTTTAGAAAGATTAAAAATTGTATCCAAGTCAATTATTGGCATATTTTTTATCCCATTCAGTACTGTGATTATACAACATTGGTTCACATTTATCAACTTCACCAACTATACTTTCTTTAAAATAAAGCAATTTCACTCCTGGATAATACCAAGAGAATTGTGTATTAGACTAGTTTTGGTTTCCCATTAAAAAAACCTGAGACTGGGTAATTTATACAGAAAATAGGTTTATTTGGCTCGCGGTTCTGCAGACTGTACACAAAGCATAGTGCCAGCAGCTGTTTCTGGTAAGGGCCTCAGGAAGCTTCCAATCATGGAAGAAGGTGACAGGGGAGCAGGCGTCTCACATGACTAGAGGAGGAACAAGACGAAGGGAGGTACCACATACCTTTACACAATCAAATCTCATAAGAACTAACTATCACAAGGACAGCACCAAACTATATGTGAGGGACCTGCCCTCATCACCCAAACACCTCCCACCAGGCCCCACTTTCAACATTGGGGATTATATTCAACATGCGATTTGGAGAGGACAAACAGTCAAACTATATCAGAGTGCATATATCTGCAAAAAAAAGACTTACACAAAATAGTCATAGCAACTCTATTCATAATAGCCACAACATACAAACAAAACAAATGTGCATTAGCAGAAGAAAGAATAAACAAATTGGTATAACCGTATACAACAAACCTCCAAACTTACATATAAAACAATATGGGTGAGTTTCTTTTTTTTATTTTCTTTCTTTTTGAGATGGTGTCTCACTCTGTCACCATCACCATCACCATACCATCACTGGTATGGTATGGTATGATCTCGGGTCACTGCAACTTCTGTTTCCCAGGTTCCAGCAATTCTCCTGCCTCAGCCTCCCAGGTAGCGGTGACTACAGGTATGCACCACCACGCCCGACTGATTTTTGTATTTTTAGTAGAGATGGGGTTTTACCATGTTGGCCAGGCTGGTCTCAAACTCCTGGCCTCAGGTGATCCACCTGCCTCAGTCTCCCAAACTGCTGGGATTACAGGCGTGATCCAACATGGGTGAATTTCAAAAAATTTTATTGAACAAAAGAAGTTAGATACAAAATAGTACACTTTAAGTGATTCCATTTATAAAATTTTTAAATAAAAAATTAAGTCATAGTGCTAGAAATCAGAATAATGGCTCAAATTAGGGGAGGGGAATGTAGATAGTCATATTGGCATATAGGAACATAAAAACTTATTCATTTATACATTTAATATCTGTGCATTTTACTATATGTAAATGAGGCCTCAATCAAGTTCTGTAACTAAAAAATAAGTGACTGGGTAAGGTGGCTCATGCCTGTAATCCCAACACTTTGGGAGACCAAGGCAGGAAGATAATTTGAGCCAAGGAGTTTAAGACCAGCCTGGGCAACATAGTGAAACCCCATCTCTACAAAAAAATGAGAAAAACTTAGTCAGGTATGGTGACATGTGCATGCAGTCCCAGTTACTCAAGAGTCTAAGGTGGGAACATCACTTGAGCCCAAGATTTCAAGGCTGGAGTGGGCTATGATCGCACTACTACACTCCAGCCTAAGTGACAGAGTGAGACTCTGCCTCAAAAGATGATAGATTAGATAGATAGATAGATAGATAGATAGATAGATAGATAGATAGATAAACAAATAAACAGAAGCTTACCCAAGACCACAAAACTAGTGTTTGAGCCAAGAACAGAAACAAGGTTTATCTGAGAAAAACTTACGATCTATAAATAGGGCCACTTCCTTCTAAGTGTGTATTAACTGCTCCCATCCAAGTATCAATTACTCAACAGAACTGAAAACAGCACAAATGCCTAACCTTACAACAATGATTAAGTAAATTATGATATCCCCCCCCACATAATGAAATATCATTCGGCCACTAAGCGATGATTATGAAGATTTAAAGCAATAAAACTAAAGGCTTATGATACAATATATTTGAAATAAAGCAGAATACTACATTGTTGCTATGTAAATTACTATAACAATGTAAGCATTAGGAATGCAAATACATAAGGACTAGATGGGAGCATTAAAAACTCAAAATCTGTTATAATTGAGGGATTATGGATGACTTTCTACATTTGATTTTCATTATCACTACGATATTGTCTTGACAATAAAGGGGGTTGTTGTGATGAACACTTGGAATAACATGTGATCCTTAGCAGAAGAACTTCAAAAGGTGATGCAGGTTTGGAGAGTTCTCACCCAAAAGAGAAGAATAGAGCGTTAGCACAAGAATTCCAACCACAAGATGTTCAACGATGGCCAGAGGTTCCATAAAAGACTAACTAGGGAGGCAGAGCAAGACATCCAAGTAGAAACCTCCACTGCCTTCGTACCACTGAAAGAGGCACTAAAGAGGGTAGAAAAGACAGTCTTGAACTGCCAACACCACCCCTCCCCCGAGAATCTGTGCTCTTGCAGGAAAGAGAAAGCAATGATTATGGGACTTGGCATTGGAACTCAGTGCTACCAACACCAGGCAGAACTCAGCTGATGACAAGCCTCTCCACCACGGGATTCAGTGCCCCGGGCTCCTAAATAAACTTGAAAGGAAGTCTAGACAAGGCCTAGTGCTGTGCTGGGCTCAGACCCAGTGGACTTAGCGGGCATATGACCTAGTGAGATGCCAGCCGGGGTGGCTAAGGGAGAGCTTGCATCATCCTTCCCCCAACCTTAGGCAGTGCAGCTCACAGCTCTGAAAGAGACCCCTTCCTTCCATTCAAGAAGAGGAGAGGGAAGAGTAAAGAGAACTTTGCCTTGCAACTTGGATACCAGCTCAGCCACATTGGATAGGGCACTGGAAAGAATTGTGACGTCCCCATTCCAGACATTAGCTCCCTGACAATATTTCTAGACACACCCTGGGCAAAAGGGAAAACCACTGCCTTGAAGGGAAGGACCCAGTCTTGGCAGGATTCATTACCTACTGACTAAAGAGCACGTGAGTCCTGATCAGCACCGGTAACCAGGTAGTACACAGTGAAGGAAACAATCAACAAAGTGAAGAGACAACCCATAGAATGGGAGAAAACATTTGCAAACTACCCATCTGACAAGGAATGAATAAGCAGAATATATAAGGAGCTCAAACAACTCTATAGCACAAAATCTAATAATCCGATTTTTGAATGGGCAAAAGATCTGAATAGACATTTCTCAAAAGAAGACATACAAATAGCAAACAGGCATATGAAAAGGTGCTCAACACCATTGATCATCAGAGAAATGCAAATCAAAACTACAAGGAGATATCATGTCAGCCCAGTTAAAATGGCTTTTATCCAAAAGAGAGGCAATAACAAATGCAGGTGAGGATGTGGAAAAAAGGGAACCCTTATACGCTACGTGTGGGAATGTAAGTTAGCACAACCACTATTGAGAACAGTTTGGAGGTTCTTCAAAAAACTAAAAATAGAGCTACAATATGATCCAGCAATCCCACTGCTAGGTATACACCCAAAAGAAATCAGGATATCCAAGAGATATCTGCACTCCCATGCTTATTGTACACAATAGCCAAGACTTGGGAACAACCTGAGTCCATCAACAGATGATTGGATTAAGAAAATGTGGGACTTATAAACAACAGAACACTATTCAACCATAAAAAAGAATAAGATCCTGTCACCTGCAACAACATGGACAGAACTGGAGGACATTATGTTAAGTGAAGTAAGCCAGGCCCAGAAAAACTTCACATGTTCTCACTTATTTATGGGAGCTTAAAAATTATTAAAATAATTAAGCTCACAGAGATAAAGAGTAGAATGAAGGTTACCAGAGTCTAGGAAGGGTAGTGGGGGTTGGGGGACAAGTGGAGATGGTAATGAGTATTTAAAAATAGTTTAAAAGAATGAATAAGATTAGGATTTTATAGCACAATAGGGTGACTATAGTCAATAATAATTTAATTATAAATTTTAAAATAACTAAAGCAGTGCAATTGGATTGTTTGTAACATAAAAAATAAATGCTTTTTATAAAGGTGATGGATATCCCATTTATCCTGATGTGATTATTACACTTTGTGTGCCTGTATCAACATATCTCATATACCCCATAAATACATATATCTAATATGTACCCACAACATTTAAAACAAACTTTTTTTTAAAGACTAACTCCAAAAATAGGATGAGGCATTTGTTCCAGAGGCTTCATCCACGGAAAAGGGAACATGGACAGGAAGATCCACCGCCCAAACCTAGACAATGTCCACTTTTAGATATTAGAGTTGCCTTTGTAGGCAAAGGGGTTATTGAAACTCATGAAGGACAGTTTCATCACTGGCAACTCCTAAGGAAGACACTAGGGCTTGTGCAGAGAGTTAATGCAAGAAAGAAAAGTGCATTCAAGGAGCAATTCAAGGACCCAGCAGAGCCCAAATATACAAATCCTTATCATGACATGGCTCCCCACTTCTGTGAGTGAGGGAAAGGGCTAAGGGCCACATCCTGCAACTTTCAAGAAAGACCTGAGAGTCTGAATGCTCTAAGCATGAATAAGCATTTCACAGACAGTCAGAAAACCCAAAACAACATTTGAGGCAACCCTTTTCCCTGCTACCATACAGTCTATGTCCCCAGCCAGGGTTCAACAGCCTAGACCAGGAATACCAGTCTCTCAGACCACGTTCATCATAGCCCCAGGGTCTGTCTCTGGGAGTGTGCTTCTCTGGTGAGCCAGAAAATTCTCCATTATTCCCTGCTTCCAGAAACATCTCTCAAAGAAATGCAATTAGGGAAAATTAGTTCTTACATCATCACATCTTCTGAAGAGGTTGGTCTCTATTTCTCCTAACCAGCAGTAATTATTTTCAAATCTATTTGTTTTTTCTAAACAGAGCGGTATCTTCTGTCTCTGGTGTGTTCGGAGGAAAAATTTTAAGGGAATTTCAGTAACTCAGGCTTAGACAAAACAAGGGTTTGACTTTAGCTCTCAAGAGCTGGCTTTGGCTCCCAGAAGGTGACTAGGTTTAGGAATCAGGTTAGGGAAGGGAGTTGACAGTGACTTGGCACCCTTGCCACCATCCTGAATTCCTTCATTTTACCTGTAAAGATTATCCCATTTATTTTATTATTACTTATTTTGATTTAATGTATTATACTACTGCATTATAAATAAATACATATACCCACAGACAAACATCGGCCCTGATGATCATTCAGATATTTAAACAATGAGAAAATCCAATAAAGACCAAGCCCCAAGACCTGGACCAATCATCCCTTCCTCTGCCCCTTCATTGTCTTGAACATTCACAGCTTTGGGGTGGACTACAAGGGGCTACGCAGTCATCAAAGGGCCAAAAGATACCCACTCAGCCTCCAGAATACTTCATATGTTCCCAAAATGGAACTGCAACCTTAGAGGTTGTGAGGCTTTGAGCTCAGAAGCACAAGGAGAAATTCCAATATCCCTAACTCTTTTAATAAATAGTTTCCACCTGCCCCGTCAAATCTCCTTCCATCCCAAGAGGCTGGGGAGATGTACTTAGCTTAGCCTTGATGAAAAGGTACCTCTTACTGCCACCTTACCTTTCCTTTCTCTTTGCAATTCAGCCACTGAAGTCAATGCAAAGATGGCAAATGAGTTCACATACCCTCCACATCCATGTTGTCCAGGTCGCCATTAAATGGCTAAGTAAAGGAGATACTGGGGAAAAGGAGCCACAACCAAATGGAGTCATTTAAAGAAGGAAGCACCAATGGCTATGGTGTACAGAAAGTAACCACTGTCTACAGCTATTTGCCCCACAACTCTTCTAGAAAGGAGGATAGGCAGGAGGGGTGTGGCTCATTCTAGCCCACTATAGTTTTCTCACTGGAAAGTTTAAGTTTTCTCCTTAGCTCCCAGATCCAGGGCCTAAAGAAGCAACTTTGATCTCCTACAAAGAACTTCAGACCTGTAGAGCAAGCAAATCCTGGGAGATTATTTTCTGCTTGTTATTACATATTGAATAATATTACACAGTCTTCTTTTATTTGACCCCCCCAACTTAAAGTTCAGAGAGGCCTGGTAGTCCCCATGCCTGCCAAAGAGGCAAATGAAAGATTATGGCACTGTCACAAGTTAATGCTGGCATCTGGGGGGTGTCCTTCTGGGACAAAGCTTCCAGAGGAAGAAACAAGCAGCAGTCTTTGCTGTTCTGCAGCCTCTGCTGGTGATACCCAGTCAAAACAGGGTCTGCAGTGGATTTCCAGCAAACTCCAGCAGACCTGCAGCAGAGGGGCCTGACTGTTAGAAGGAAAACTAACAAACAGAAAGGAATAGCATCAACATCAACAAAAGGACGTCTACACCAAAACCCCATCCATAGGTCACCAACATCAAAGACCAAAGGTAGATGAATCCATAAAGATGAGGAAAACCAGCGCAAAAAAAGACTGAAAATTCCAAAACCAGAACACCGCTTCTCCTCCAAAGGATCACAACTCCTTGCTAGCAGGGGAACAAAACGGGATGGAGAATGAGTTTGACAAATTGACAGAAGTAGGCTTCAGAAAGTGAGTAACAAACTCCATGAGCTAAAGGAGCATGTTCTAACCCAATGCAAGGAAGCTAAGAACCTTGAAAAGGTTAGAAGAACTGCTAACTAGAATAACCGTTTAGAGAAGAACACAAATGAACCGATGGAGCTAAAAAACACAGTACGAGAACTTCGTGAAGCAAACACAAGTATCAACAGCTGAATTGATCAAGCGGAAGAAAGGATATCAGAGATTGAAGATCAACTTAATGAAAAAAAGCATGAAGACAAGAATAGAGAAAAAAGAATAAAAGGAATGAAGAAAGCCTCCAAGAAATAATGGGACTATGTGAAAAGACCAAACCTACATTTGATTGGTGTACCTGAAAGGTGACGGGGAGAATGGACCCAAGCTGGAAAAGACTCTTCAGGATATTATCCNTGAGCTCAGAAGCACAAGGAGAAATTCCAATATCCCTAACTCTTTTAATAAATAGTTTCCACCTGCCCCGTCAAATCTCCTTCCATCCCAAGAGGCTGGGGAGATGTACTTAGCTTAGCCTTGATGAAAAGGTACCTCTTACTGCCACCTTACCTTTCCTTTCTCTTTGCAATTCAGCCACTGAAGTCAATGCAAAGATGGCAAATGAGTTCACATACCCTCCACATCCATGTTGTCCAGGTCGCCATTAAATGGCTAAGTAAAGGAGATACTGGGGAAAAAGGAGCCACAACCAAATGGAGTCATTTAAAGAAGGAAGCACCAATGGCTATGGTGTACAGAAAGTAACCACTGTCTACAGCTATTTGCCCCCACAACTCTTCTAGAAAGGAGGATAGGCAGGAGGGGTGTGGCTCATTCTAGCCCACTATAGTTTTCTCACTGGAAAGTTTAAGTTTTCTCCTTAGCTCCCAGATCCAGGGCCTAAAGAAGCAACTTTGATCTCCTACAAAGAACTTCAGACCTGTAGAGCAAGCAAATCCTGGGAGATTATTTTCTGCTTGTTATTACATATTGAATAATATTACACAGTCTTCTTTTTATTTGACCCCCCCAACTTAAAGTTCAGAGAGGCCTGGTAGTCCCCATGCCTGCCAAAGAGGCAAATGAAAGATTATGGCACTGTCACAAGTTAATGCTGGCATCTGGGGGGTGTCCTTCTGGGACAAAGCTTCCAGAGGAAGAAACAAGCAGCAGTCTTTGCTGTTCTGCAGCCTCTGCTGGTGATACCCAGTCAAAACAGGGTCTGCAGTGGATTTCCAGCAAACTCCAGCAGACCTGCAGCAGAGGGGCCTGACTGTTAGAAGGAAAACTAACAAACAGAAAGGAATAGCATCAACATCAACAAAAAGGACGTCTACACCAAAACCCCATCCATAGGTCACCAACATCAAAGACCAAAGGTAGATGAATCCATAAAGATGAGGAAAAACCAGCGCAAAAAAAGACTGAAAATTCCAAAAACCAGAACACCGCTTCTCCTCCAAAGGATCACAACTCCTTGCTAGCAGGGGAACAAAACGGGATGGAGAATGAGTTTGACAAATTGACAGAAGTAGGCTTCAGAAAGTGAGTAACAAACTCCATGAGCTAAAGGAGCATGTTCTAACCCAATGCAAGGAAGCTAAGAACCTTGAAAAAGGTTAGAAGAACTGCTAACTAGAATAACCGTTTAGAGAAGAACACAAATGAACCGATGGAGCTAAAAAACACAGTACGAGAACTTCGTGAAGCAAACACAAGTATCAACAGCTGAATTGATCAAGCGGAAGAAAGGATATCAGAGATTGAAGATCAACTTAATGAAAAAAAGCATGAAGACAAGAATAGAGAAAAAAGAATAAAAGGAATGAAGAAAGCCTCCAAGAAATAATGGGACTATGTGAAAAGACCAAACCTACATTTGATTGGTGTACCTGAAAGGTGACGGGGAGAATGGACCCAAGCTGGAAAAGACTCTTCAGGATATTATCCAGGAGAACTTCCCCAACCTAGCAAGACAGGCCAACATTCAAATTCAGGAAATACAAAGAATACCACAAACATACTCCTCGAGAAGAGCAACCTCAAAACACATAATCGTCAGATTCACCAAAGTTGAAATGAAGGAAAAAATGTTAAGGGTAGCCATAGAGAAAGGTCAGGTTACCCACAAAGGGAAGCCCATCAGACTAATAGCAGATCTCTCTGCAGAAACCCTACAAGCCAGAATAGAGTGGGGGCCAATATTCAACATTCTTAAAGAAAAGAATTTTCAACCCAGAATTTCATATCCAGCCAAACTAAGCTTCATAAGCAAAGCAGAAACAAAATCCTTTACAGACAATCAAATGCTGAGAGATTTTGTAACCACTGGGCCTGCCTTATAAGAGGTCCTGAAGGAAGCACTAAACATGGAAAGGAACAACCAGTACCAGCCACTCCAAAAGCATACCAAATTGTAAACCATTAATGCTATGAAGAAATTGCATCAAATAATGGGCAAAACAACCAGCTAAAATCATGACAGGATCAAATTCACACATAACAATATTAATCTTAAATGTAAACGGTGAAATGTCCCAGTTAAAAGGCACAGACTGGCAAATTGGATAAACAGTCAAGACCCATCAGGGTGCTGTATTCAGGAGACCCATCTCATGTGCAAAGACAAACATGGGCTCAAAATAAAGGGATGGAGGAATATTTAGTAAGCAAATAGAAAGAAAAAAAAAAACAGGGGTTGCAATCCTAGTCTCTGACAAAACAGACTTTCAACCAACAGAGATCAAAAGAGACAAAGAAGGGCATTACATAATGGTAAAGGGATCAATTCAACAGGAAGAGTTAACTATCCTAAATATACATGCACCCAATACAGGAGCACCCAGATTCATAAAGCAAGTCCTTAGAGACCTACAAAGAGACTTAGACTCCCACACATTAATAGTGGGAGTTTTAACACACCACTGTCAATATTAGACAGATCAACAAGACAGAAAATTAACAAGGATATTCAGGACTTGAACTCAACTCTGGACCAAGTGGACCTAATAGACATCTACAGAACTCTCCACCCCAAATCAACAGAATATACTTCTTCTCATCACTGCATCACACTTATTCTAAAATCGACCACATTATTGAAAGTAAAACACTCCTCAGAAAATGCAGAACAGAAATCCTAACAGTCTCTCAGACTGCAGTGCAATCAAATTAGAACTCAGGATTAAGAAACCCACTCAAAACTGCACAACTACATGGAAATCAAACAACCTGGTCCTGAATGACTGCTGGGTAAGTAATGAAATTAAAGCAGAAATAAATGTTTTGAAACCAATGAGAACAAAGACACAATGTACCAGAATCTCTGGGACACAGCTAAAGCAGTGTTTAGAGGGAAATTTATATCACTAAATGCCTACAGGAGAAAGTGGAAAAGATCTAAAATTGACAGCCTAACATCACAATTAAAAGAACTAGAGAAGCAAGAGAAAACAAATTCAAAAGGTAGCAGAAGACAATAAATAACTAAGATGAGAGCAGAACTGAAGGAGATAGAGACACGAAAAATCCTTAAAAAAAATTCAATGATCCAGGAGCTGTTTTTTTTTAAAAAAAGAATAACAAAATAATTAGACTGCTAACCAGACCAATAAAGAAGAAAAGAGAGAAGAATCAAAATAGACACAATAAAAAGTTCTGTAGGGGGATACCACCAGTGACTGCACAGAAGTACAAACTACCATCAGAGAATACTATAAACACTCCTATACAAATAAACTAGAAAATCTAGAAGAAATGGATAAATTCCTGGACACATACACCCTCCCAAGACTAAACCAGGAAGAAGTTGAATCCCCGAACAGACCAATAACAAGTTCTGAAATTGAGGCAGTAATTAATAGCCTACCAACCATAAAAAGTCCAGAACCAGACGGATTCACAGCCGAATTCTACCAGAGGTATAAAGAGGAGCGGGTACCATTCCTTCTGAAACTATTCCAAACAATAGAAAAAGAGGGGCTCCTCCTTAACTCATTTTATGAGGCTAGCATCATCCTAATACCAAAACCTGGAAGAGACACAACAAAAAAACGAGAATTTCAGGCCAATATCCCTGATGAACATCGAAAAATCCTCAATAAAATACTGGCAAACCGAATCCAGCAGCACATCAAAAAGCTTATCCACCACGATCAAGTCAGCTTCATACCCGGGATGCAAGGTTGGTTCAACATACGCAAATCAATAAATGTAATCCATCACATAAAGAGACCCAATGACAAAAACCACATGATTATCTCAATAGATGCAGAAAAGACCTTGGATAAAATTCAACACCCCTTCATGCTAAAAAAACTCTCAATAAATTAGGTATTGATGGAACATATCTCAAATCATAAGAGCTATTAATGACAAATCCACATCCAATATCAGACTGAATGGGCAAAAGCTGGAAGCACTCCCTTTGAAGACAGGTACAAGACAAAGATGTCCTCTTTCACCACTCCTATTCAACATAGTATTGAAAGTTCTGGCCAGGGCAATCAGGCAAGAGAAAGAAATAAAGGTATTCAAATAAGAAGAGAAGAAGTCAAATTGTCTCTGTTTGCATATGACATGATTGTATATTTAGAAAACCCCATGGTCTCAACCCAAAATCTCCTTAAACTGATAAGCAACTTCAGCAAAATCTCAGGATACAAAATCAACGTGCAAAAATCACAAGCATTCATATACACCAACAACAGAGAACCAAATCATGAGTGAACTCCCATTCATAATTACTTCAAAGAGAATAAAATACCTAGGAATCCAACTTACAAGGGATGTGAAGGATCTCTTCAAGGAGAAGCAAACCACTGCTCAACAAAATAAAAGAGGACACAAACAAATGGAAGAACATTCCATGCTCATGAATAGGAAGAATCAATATTGTTAAATTGGCCATACTGCCCAAAGTAATTTATAGATACAATGCTATCCCCATTGAGCTATGACTGACTTTCTTCACAGAATTAGCAAAAACTACTTCAAATTTCATGTGGAACCAACAAAGAGCATGTATAGCCAAGACAATCCTAAGCAAAAAGAACAAGGCTGGAGGCATCACACTACCTGACTTCAAACTATATTACAAGTCTACAGTAATCAAAACAGCATGGTACTGGTAACAAAACAGATATATAGACCAAAGGAATCGAACACAGGCCTCAGAAAAAAATGCCACACATCTACGACCATCTGATCTCTGACAAACCTGACAAAAACAAGAAATGAGGAAAGGATTTCCTGTTTCATAAGTGGTGTTGGGAAAACTGGATAACCATGTGCAGAAAACTGAAACTCGACCCCTTCCTTACACCTTATACAAAAATCAACTCAACATAGATTAAAGACTTAAATGTTAGACCTAAAACCATAAAAACCCTAGAAGAAAACCTAGGCAGTATCATTCAGGACATAGGCATGGGCAAAGACTTCATGTCCAAAACACCAAAAGCAAAGGCAACAAAAGCCAAAATTAACAAATGGGATCTAATTAAACTGAAGAGCTTCTGCACAGGCAAAAGAAACTATCATCAGAGTGAACAGGTAACCTACAGAATGGGAGAAAATTGTTACAATCTATCCATCTGACAAACAGGTAATATCCAGAATCTATAAGGAACTTAAATTTACAAGAGAAAAATAAATAACCCCATCAAAAAGTGGACAAAGGATATGAACAGACACTTCTCAAAAGAAGACATTTATGTGGCCAACAAACATAAAAAAAAAAGCTCAGCATCACTGGCCATTAGAGAAATTCAAATCAAAACCACAATGAGATACCATCTCACACCAGTTAGAATGGCAATCATTAAAAAGTCAGGAAACAACAGATGCTGGAGAGGATGTGGAGAAATAGGAACACTTTTACACTGTTGGTGGGAGTGTAAATTAGTTAAACCTTGTGGTAGACAGTGTGGCGATTCCTCAAGGATCTAGAACTAGAATTACCATTTTACCCAGCCATCCCACTACTGGATATATAACCAAAGGATTATAAATTATGCCACTATAAAGACACATGCACACGTATGTTTATTGTGGCACTATTCACAATAGCAAAGATTTGGAACCAGCCCAAATGTCCATCAACGATAGACTGGATTAAGAAAATGTCGCACATATATACCATGGAATACTATGGAGTCATAAAAAAAAGGATGAGTTCATGTCTTTTGCAGGCACATGGATGAAGCTGGAAACCATGACTCTCAGCAAACTATCACAAGGACAGAAAACCAAACGCCGCATGTTCTCACTCATAGGTGGGAATTGAACAATGAGAACACTTGGACACAGGGAGCGAAACATCACACACCATACACCAGGGCCTGTAGGGGTTGGGGCTACGGGAAAATTGCATTAGGAAAAATACCTAATGTAGATGATGGTTTGACGGGTGCAGTAAACCACCATGGTGTGTGCATACCTATGTAACAAACCTGCACGTTCTATGCATGTATCCCAGAACTTAGAAAACACTAAAAAACAAAACAAAACAAAAAAAAACTAAGAATTTTTTAAAATCCACATAGAAAACAATGACAAATCTTCTGAAAGGGACAGAGAAGTAAAAGTCAAATGTTATAGGAAAGAGGAAGGAGGAAAAAAACAGGTCAAACTCACCGGAATGGGATAGCATTAGGATGAGATGTCTTCCTAACATCGACTGGTAAGTTAGCAAGCCAACTGCTAATATAACAGCGGAAGTGGTTTCTAAGAAAGACTGATGAATGAAACAAAGACAGAGAATGGAAAAAATAAACAAAATATAATTACCTAAGCTCCTCCAGTTCTTTGTCCCACACTTTCTTCTATTCCAGAGAGGGAAACAAGAACTGATATTTTAATAAAGTTTGCCTGAGCTGCCTGGCTATTCCAGCCTCGTGACCTTTGCCAGAACTTAAAACAGCCTCCAAAACATTTGGCCTTTATCAGGGCTTCAGTGGATTATAAAGCAAACCATGTGTCCTATTTCATATCTAATCACAACTCACATGGGCCTTTCAGCTAAATCATAGTATCGTATCTTGGAAACTTCCAACTGGAAATAGTCATTTGAACATCTTGTCTGGGGGCAGGGCAAGGTGCACACACCCTATATAGTCTAGCTATTTGCTATGTTTGGTTTTAAACGCCTCAGGGGATGTGATTTTTCGTTCTCCTCTTTGAAATATAGTCTGTCATTATTAGGACCCACTGTCAGGAGATTCTTTCTAATACTTGCCTTCTGCTGCTAATATCTCATATTTCTCAGTAGTGAGTATCTCCACCACTCTTAGAGGAGAAGTTTCCCCACCAGGAAATAAGAAAGATACCATGACAAATGTGGCTGCAGGTTCTGGAAAGAACTTAGAAACTAGAGGCCAAAATATGCTTGGAAATAAATGGATTAGGTTTCCTCCTTGTTCTATAGACACCTTACATTGAATCCTCTATCCCCCAGACTTCTCACATTCTCACTTGCAAATTCTATTTTTATGTTTACATTCCTACCTCTCCCATTAAAATGGGAGTATGCAGCACTCATAGTCGACACAATATATGATAAATGTGTGATTGTGAAGAGAAACTTAAATTGCATTAGAATGGGGTTTTGCTGGGTAATTTTGGTTTCTAGACATGGAAAGGATAACTCATAATAGAATCATTTTAGGGCCAGGCACCAGAATGATCCATGAGTTACCCAAATATCAAACAAAGAGCTGTTTGTTATTCTGGTCAGAAAGCTACAAGCAGTCATTGGGACTGTACCAGCCCCCAAGCTCTGACTCTTCAGACAGATGGGGCAGGAAACTCTACTGAAACTTACTGATACCCCAGCCTTGCCTCATGCTTCAGTGGGAAAAGCCAAGCCTTCCAGCATCCTTTCACCACCAAATTCCCAGCCCATCTGTGTCCATGGCTACCTCTTGTTACTTCCTTCCTGTTAAGAGAATCAAAGGCCACTTCATGCTTTGGGCCAAGATCCTATTCCCTCTCTCCCTACAGAAAGCTCATTCCTTCAGTTTTTGGCTCCCCATCCAGCAGAATCTTCTCTGCTTCCCATCAGCATTGCATGTGCTCCAGTATCTCCCAGCTCAAAACATATGCAAACCACCCCCTATTTGACCCCACAGTCCTATAAGTGCACAGCCTCATCATCTGTTCTCTTTCTCAGCCAGTACTCTCACAATATGTTGTCTGCAAACATTTTCTGTGCTTCCTCTCCTCTGATTCGCTCTTCAGTCCTCTGCAAATCACCAAGAGGCACCAGAGACCTCTGTTTTGTCAAATCCAATGAACAATTATTTTCTCAAAAAACAACTTTCTTCTTTACAAACACTCTCTTCACTTCCTTGCACTTGTCAAATAAAAACCAGAGCTGGATAGCAGCTGAAGTAGTAAAAACAGCTTTTATTCAGGACTATTGCAATAGGGGGAAAGGAATCTTTGTGTAGAGTTGGGCTCAATTCCAAACACAACATAGGCAACTGGGAATTCACAGCCAAGGAGCAGGGTGAGGGTCTCTGGATGGAAAATTACTAACAGGGAGCACTGGGGAAAAGGGGACTCTGGCTATACCTAACTAATAGGAATCTTGCTAAAGACAAAGCAAGGTGATCAGACATCACTTGGGGGATGGTGGAAGATGGAAGGATTAGATAGATACCAAGGTGATCAGATAGGGAGGACAGGGTGGAGGGGTTCTTAATAAACTGGCATGGAAGGGGTTTTGCTAAAATTGGATTTTATAATTACAGAGATAGGTTCAAAAAAAGGTTCAGGACCTGGATCAAAGTTTGGTCAAGCACATAATCTTTTCCACACTCTCTTCTTTTTTTCTTTGCATCTCTCAGATTCTTTGTCACTATCAATTGCTGGCCCCACCTCTTCCACCCAAACTGTTGGAGTGGCTCAGGATTCAGTCCTATGCCCACTCCTTTTCTTACGCTACCCGGTGCATACAGAATTCCATCTAATCCCATTATTTTAAATAAATATGCCAATGCCTTCCAAAGTTCTATCTCCAGTCCTGATCCTCTGGGCTCCAGAACAATCTACAACTGCCCATTTAACATTTCCACGACTCTATCTGAGAGATATCTCAAACTTTAGATGTCCATAACAGAATTCTTAATTTTCCAAGTCTTCCCCCAATGTTCACCCAACTAAGCTACTCCCCAGCCTTTCCTCAGATGCTATGGCCTCTCCCCAGTTTCTCAAGCCTGAAGGCTGAATCATTCTTGACGCCTTTCTTTTCCTACTCCCTACATCTAACTCAATTTCATATCATGTTGATTTAACATCCAAAACATATTTTAAAATCTGTCAACTTCTTTCCATCTTACATCTTGTAAATGGTCTCCTTGCATCCATTCCTGTCCCTTCTGATATATTTCCACATATCTTTAAAAACCATCTGACTGCATTAGTCCTCTGCTCATCCTTGTATTCCGCATGGAATATCAATCAATTCCTTACCACTACAGCCTTTCGTGATGTGGTTCTATCTGCCTCTCTAACTTCCCTTTGGCTCCCTGCACTCTGGCTTCACAGGGTGCACTGCATGGCAGCAAAGCTAAGAACCACATTTCTCCCAATCCTCCTTGCAGCTAGAGACCAGCATGTGCCTTAATTCTGCCAATCATAAGCACTTGTCTGAGACTTGGCTTTGGGCCTGAGTTTAGTAGGGGAAAGGGAGAAACAGGATGATGCGTACATTTTGTTGACCAGAATCAGTGTGGATCTGCAGTCATCAGCTTCCCGATTTGGTGGTTTGCTGCACTATCAGCAGTTTCCCAATCACAGAAGAAACAGTATGGTTCCAGGAAATGCTAAGAGCAGGGTTCCTGAAAGCTCTGCCTATACTCTCAGCTTTAGGGTTTCGCCTCCAGCTCTTGCAATGGTTTAGTAAACCACTGAGTACCTGATAAATCTCTTCCTCCTGAAACTAGCTAAAATGGCTTCTATTTCTGCAATTGAACTCTAACAGATGAACTGACAGACTCAGTTATTTAACTGAACCAAGACTATGGTTTAGAAAGTAAAGTTTTTTGATCATTCTGCATGAATTTGAACCCCCATTCCAATACACACATACTATTTGACCTTAGATAAATTGCTTAATCTCTCCAGCTTCAGTTTTACTCATTTGTAGAATAGGAATAAAAATAGTATTTGGGACCAGGCATAGTGGCCCACACCTGTAATTCCAGCACTTTGGGAGGCAGAGGTGAGATAATTGCTTGAGGCCAAGAGTTTTGTGACCAGCATAGGCAACATAGTGAGACCCTATCTCTGCAAAATACTTAATTTTAAAAATTAACTGGGCATGGTGGTGTGCACCTGTATTCCTGGCTACTTGGGGAGATGAGATGGAAAGATCACTCGAGCCCAGGAGTTTGAGGGTGCAGTGAGCTATGATTGTACCCCTGCACTCCAGCCTGGGTGACAGAATAAGACCCTGTTTCTAAAAAAGCGTAACATTTACCCCAGAAAGTGTTTGAGGATTAAATGACATAATACTAGCAAAGCACCTAATATAGTATCTGGCGTATAATAAGAGTTCACTAAATGTTAACTTTTATAATTACTATGATTAAGTATTATTATTTCCTTACCCTGACCCTTGCAATTTGCTCTTCCTTATGCTGGGAGTGTTCTTCTGTCTGAACTACCCCAAGTTTACTCCCACTTATCCTTCAACTTTCACTTTATCTAGCACTTACCTAAAAATTACTTCCTGGTCCATTTCAACTATACCACCTCCCCTAGTTTTTTCTCATAATGCCATTTTTCCCTCAGAGAACTCATGAAGATTGCAATCATGTATTTTTTTGTATGTTCGTATATCTACTGCTAATTTCCCCATGGAGCTACACGTTTCAGGAAGGAGGAGTCATGACTGCATGTGCCCCATCAGGTGCCAGCACCCAGCTTGACATTTTGCTCCATACATAAAGGAGCTCAATAAATGCTTTTCAGATGAATGACCCAGCCATCCTGGTGGCAAATGTTCCAGAAATTGCTAATGATACAGAGAAATGCATCGCCAACACATTGTAACATAAAGAACACAGGTCTTCTTTGGCATGAAACAGCCCAAAATGAGTTCAAGGAACTATCTGTAAATATTCTTTATAATATTAAGCTACCTGTTGAGAGTACACTACAGTTTTCCAAGCCCTGTTACATGTATGTATGTATGTATATATGTATGTATAAACTTATTTATTTTGAGACAAGGTCTCACCCTGTTGCTCTGGCTAGAGTGCAGTACTATGGTCACAGCTTACAGTAACCTCAACCTCTTGGGCTCAGGTGATCTTCCCGCTTCAACCCCCCAAGTAGCTGAGACTACAGGCACATGTCACCACACCTGGCTAATGTTTTTCATTTTCAGTAGAGACGAGGTCTTGCCATGTTTCCCAGGTTGAACTTGGCTCAAGCGGTCCTCCTGCCTCAGCCTCCCAAAGTGCTGAGATTACAGGTGTGAGTCACTGCAATTGGGCAGATATATTAATCCTTTTAATACTTATGACAAACCAATTACCTTTTGATTTCATCTTACAGAAAAGGAAATGGAATCTCCAAAGGGTGTGCATCATGCCTAACATAACACAAATAGGAAGCAGCACATTTCATGAATCACTGACCCTGGCTTTGCCATTTTTTGCTGTGTGGTCTTGGGCAAATTACTCAACGTCTCTGAGATGTTTTCCTCATCTATGAAAAAGAAATCATAATAATACTTTTGTTGTGATGATTAAAGATTATATGTAGAATATCTGAGATGTGCACTGGGTAAACAACAGAGAACCCAGATGTTATCATTATCATCATCATTGTTACATCACTCAGTTTCACTCAGCAAGATGGCAAATCAGGTTTCTCTGAGATGGGAGAATAGGGTCTGGAGGCAGGGAAACTAAGGCCATTTCACGCAGACTTCCTAGAACCAAATTGAAAGGAAAACCCTTACTTTCCATGCCTAAGTAACAAAAGGACTGGAGGCTACTCCCTTTGCAAACCCCCACCTTTGCTGCACAGCAAATGGGAAATTGGCTGTCCACAACCAGACTGATGGCACGTAGACTCTTCATTTGCATAGAAATGCAGCTTTGTAACTTCACCTTAGCCTCTGATTGGTTGCTTTTTGCAGCCAATCAGATGTTTGCACAGGAGTGTGACCTTTGTAACTTTAATTCAGCCTCTCATTGGTTACTTTGCACAACCAATCAGACCAATTGCGGGCCACGACTTCATTTACATGAGGTGACCACCAAGGGGCCAATGGGAAACCTGTAGAGGTTGTTTGAACCTGAGAAGATCCTGTATCTTGGCCCTGGAGCCACTGCTCAGGACTCTCCCACACTGGAGTGTACTTCCATTTTCAATAAGTCCCTGCTTTCTTCTTTCATTGCTTCCTTCTTCCTTTGCTTTTCTGGGTGTTTTGTCCAATTCTTTGTTAAAAACACCGAGAACGTGGACAACTTGCAGTCAAGATCCTCTACTGGTAACATCTCCACAAGATCTTTAGATTCTAGACCACTGAAACCTTAGAATGACAGGCATCCTTCACTTTGTTAACTGACAGAGTTAGTCCCCACATATCCAGCACAGATACACAAATCAGCTTGTTTCATCTCTGCAATTAGATTTTCACTCCTTGATTACAGGGACTAGAGAGCCTTATTTTACTAGGGTGCTTTGGATATAGGTTTTGATTATTTATCAATGAATGTGTAATAAACAAAAAAATTGTTATGGACAGGAAGTCCAAAGAGCTTCAAAAAACCAATCCTATTTCAGAAAGAATTCCATAAGGGAGATGATCCAAATCAGAGCCAAAGGTCCTGGCCCCACACTCAGAAATTTTTAAGCCTTAGGCCAGAAGAACCAAATAGTCCTGTGTTCTGTTTCTGGGAGGAATTCAACTCTGATTAGTACACCGTTAGGCACAGTGCCACAAACAACAATTGCGGTTTTTGCTGTCATTCAGACTGACATGGTTAAACCATTATGGAGTAGGTATGACTCTAGCACAGGGAACTCAGTGAAGAGAGGACAGGTGGCAAAAATTAGGAGACCCGGTAATCGGAATGAATCCTGAGGTTCCCATTTTCAGCAGCCTCTAGATACCATCTGCTATAACCACAAATAAATTGTACACAACAAATGCTTTCAAAGGGATTATGAGTGTTCCCAGTTCCTCCCCCAGGGCTATGACTTCAACATCTTGAATATCCATATTAATAAGGATCCCTGGTTTTAATTCTACAAGATTGACCACAATATTTCCTGTTTGCAGCTCAGCTGAACACAATGGATGGGATTCAGAACTCCTACTCCCCGACAATACTATGTCTCAGGGCTTGATGGGGCCTGCCATTGAGGTCCCAGGCCATCGTGTTTCCACACTGACAAGTGAAAACCCCTTCACAGTAGAAAGACTACTCAGAAATGGTCAAAGGCAGGGAATTTGTGACCTATATTATGACCTTAAACCAATCTCTGCTGTATTGCTTCAGAATTTCATATCTTAATCACAAAAATGCCAGCTTCTATGCTGCGAAATCAGTTAATATGACTTAACATAAAAATAGCCTTACCCTTTGCCAAGCACTATGCTAGATTTCAAGGAAATTAACTCCTTAATCTTTATTACAACCAAGTGAAGTAGGTACTATTATTATCTCTATTTTACAGGTGACAAAATAGAGGCTCAGAAAAGTTAAATAACTTTTTGGAGGTCACACAGCTAGTTAGCAACAGAAAGAATACTCAAACTCAGGTCAATCTGACCTCAAACCCATCCTTAGTAGATTTCTATACAAGGGTCTCTCATTTCCCTAGGCCAACTATCACTAAAGGGATAATATTTCTCCTGTCCTTTCATCCTTCTGGTATCAAATTAGAACTCCTGTTTTCCAGAATTCTTCTTGATCCCCCTCTTGCCTTAGGCTCCCTCATGTACACCTGGAGTGTCCAGTACCTCTTCATCCAGCACTACCTGTAACATCTGATCTTTCCCACTGGACTGTGACCTCAGGGAGGGCAGGGGCCAGGTCTGATGTGTTCGGTTACAATCCCAGTGGGTAAGATAATGTTCTGCTCCTCATAGGCACCCAAGGGGTATTTGTGGGACACATGGATTTATAAATAAAGATGACACTCCACCGTAGTTGTGATGGTTAATTTTAATGTGTTGACTTGACTGAGCTACGGGATGCCCAGGTAGATGGTAAGTCATTATTTCTGGGCATGTCTGTGAGGGTATTTTCAGAAAATACTAGCATTTGAATCAACAGACTAAGGAAAATCACCCTCACCAATGTGGGTGGGCAACATCCAATCCATTGAAGACCTGAATAGAACAAGAAGGCAGAGGATAGGCAAATTTGTTTTCTGCTTGAACTGGGACATCCATCTTTTCCTGCCCTTGGGCATCAGTACTCCTGGTTCTCCAGGCCTTTGAACACAGACTTGAATTTACACCACTGACCACTGGTTCTCAGGCCTTTGGGCTTAGATCAGAACTGCACTACTCACTTTTCTGAGCCTCCAACTTTCAGATGGCAGACTATAGTACTTCTCATCTGTCATAATCAAGTGAGCCAATTCCTTCCTATATGTCTGTATCTATCCTACTGGTTCCATTTTTCTGGAGAACCCTGACCGATACAACAGTTCTTTTTATAATATGAGAACAGAGGATCTCACCGCTTTGTCTTGGGAATCAGAGAAGCAGGTGAAGCTGAGGGTGTGCTTTTGAAAATGCTGTTGATCTCCAATAACACTGATCTTTTTATTTTAAATGAGCTCAATTTTCTTTGTGGTATGTGAGAGACAACAATGTCTTAAATATACAACACGGCAACTATTTTCTTAGCTCTCCTGTAGTGGCAACAGAAAGAAAATTTGGTGTATGAATGTACACCCACAAAGGTAAATCTTTAGGATACTGAATGTCACATATTGTCAGCAACGATAGTTGCATTAGAGGTCAGCTCTTGCTAAAAGCATGATCTTACCTCTTTAGGACTAACTAGGACTAGCTACAAGATTTGAGGCGCCCAGTGCAAAGTGAAAATGTGGGTTTCCTCATACAAAAGTTATTAAGAATTTCAAGACAAGGATAGCAGAGCATTAAACCAAGTGTGGGTCTCTGCTAGGCATGGGACCCTGTGGGATTGCACAGGTTGTGTGTCCATGAAGTCAGTCCAGCAATGGACATTTCCATAGCTCTTACTAAGCTCTTCAGTTGTTATTTTATTTTATCCTCACAACAGGAGAAGATAGTTATAGACACTAAACATTCTAGCATTTAACAGAGAAAGGTTTTGTTCTAACTGAATGGTGGAAAGGGACTGATAATAAGGCCAGAAGAGGAAAAGAGAAAAAAGAGGAAGCCAAGGAATGAGAGGTACCTGTGCCACTTTGATCAATCCCAAATTAAAACTCAGCTGTACCTTTCTTCCATTTGATTTGGAAAAGGATAGGGGAAAAAGCATTGAGATGTAGCAAATGATTTTGTTGAGGGCTGTTGTGAAACCTCCATTTTTGTTTCCTTAGTTTAAAAGAATTTAAATAAGCGACACACAGCAAAAGAGATGCAGCATAGAGCAATTTATTGCAAAGAAGAAAGAATATTATGAAAGCTAGGTGCAGAAGAGACAGTGCACCTTGAGAGAAGATTCAGGGCAGGCTGCTTGTGAGAATGAGACAGCAAAGACTGGCACTAGGGAGAGTTTCTTCATAGGAGTCTTACATGATTATTCATAAGTGGGAGGGAAGAGGTGTTACTAGCAAGCATGTTCTGGGTGCTCCTCTAGGTGCACATGCACAGTAGCTGTATAGACTTATTTATATATCATATTTCTCATTAGCATCTTAAATCTCCACCCGCAGGTGTGATTTTTGCTATTATAATGAGCAAAGGGTCAATTTGAGGACAGATAAAATCAGACTCTGCATGCTTTGTATGGGGGAAATTCTCTACTAGACATAGCTGTGCTTGAATGAGCTTGACTACAATGTGAATGCAGATGCTCATTCCCCTCTTCCCACCGCCAGATATTACAAGCCATATGACAGGGGATGTCCACCCCCACCATATAAAGAATAGTATCAACCCCTCTCCCCTGCACGGATATTACAAGCCATATGACAGAGGAGTGTTCACCCCTGCCATATGGGGAGTAATATCACCCCCTTTTCCCACCCCCAGGATATTACCAGCCATGTGATGGAGGAGTGTCCAAAACCCGCCATATAAGGAGTTAATATCACCCCCTCTTCTCCCGCCTCAGGATATTATGAGCCATATGACACAGGGGTGTCCATCCGCCACCATATGGAGAGTAATATCACTCCCATCTCCCTCCCAAATATTATGAGCCATAGGACAGGGGGTGTCCACATCTCGCCATATGGGGTGTAATATCACCCCCCTCCCCCTGCCCAGATATTACGAGCCATATGACGGGGTGGGCACCTCCCACCATAAGAGGCATAATATCACCCTCCTCTCCCCACCTGGATACTGGATATTATGAGCCATATGAAGGTGAGGGGGTTTCCACCTGACGTCATACAGGGAGTAATATTCACCCCTCTTTCCCTCCCGGATATTATGAGCCATATGATGGAAGGGTGTCCACCACCCACCATAAGGGGAGTAATATCAACCCCTAGCCCGCACTCCCGGATGTTATAAGCTATATGATGGGGGAGGGGGTGTCTCCCCTCGCCATAAGGAACGTAATATCACCCCCCTCATTCCCCCTGGATATTATGAGACATATGACCAGGGGCATCCATCCCCTGCCATAGGAGGCATAATATCATCCCCCTCTCCCCTGCCCTGGATATTATAAGCCATATGACGGGGAAAGTGACCACCCCCTGCAATATGGGGCATAATATCATCCCCTTCTTCCACCTTGGATATTATGAGCCATATGATGGGGAAAGGGTGTTCACCTCCAGCTATATGGGGTGTAATATTACCCCCCATCCCCCCTTGATATTACGAGCCATATGACTGGGGGGTGTCCACCCCCCACCACATAAGGCGTAATATCAGCCCTCCTCTCCCCCCGGATATCACAAACCATATGGCAGGGGTTTGCCCACTGCCATACGGGGCATAATATCACGCCCCTCTCCCACCGTGGAAATTACGAGCCCTACGACGAGCTGGGTGTCCACCGCCCGCTATATAGGGCATAATATCACCCGCCTCTCCTTCCCTGGATATTATGAGCCATATGACGAGAAGTGTACACCCCGCGCCATATAAAGCATAATATCACCCCCTTCTTCCCCCATAGATACTATGAGCCATATGATGGGGAGTGTCCACCCCCCTCCATATGGGGCGTAATATCACCCCCCCCCCCGCTCCCTCCCTGGATATTACGAGCCATATGACAGGGGTGTTTCCACCCCTGCCATATGGGGCATAAAATCACCACCCTCTCCCCCTTTGGATATTATGAGCTATATGACGGGGGGGTGTCCAACCCCCGCCATATGGTGTGTAATTCATGCCCCTCTCCCCTCCTGGATAAGGGGGGTGGTTATACAGTGAGTTTACAGTATTGGGAGTAATATCATATCCCCCTTTTGAAATTATGAACAATGACAGGAAGGTGTACAGCACCTGTGATATTGGAAGTAATATTATCCTCTCACTTCCCTGGATCTTAAAAAAAAATCACAAAAGAGGTGTACACTCTCTGCGATATTGGCAGTAATATCATCCTTTCCTCCCCTGGTTATTAGGACCAATATCACAGAGGGGTGTACACCTCTTTCTATATTAGTATTAATATCCCCACCCCCCCAATATTAGAAAAAATATCACTGGGTGTGTACACCTTCTGCAATGCTGGGAGTAATATTATCCTCTCCCCACCCATGGATATTATTAACAGTATAAAAGGGGGTGTACACCCTTGCGATATTGGGAGTAATATCATCCCCTCTCCACCTGGATATTACAAACAATATCACAAAGAGAAGTGTACAGCCCCTGTGATATTGCGAGTACTATTGTCTCCCGTTTTAAATATAAGGAACAGTATCACAAGAAGGATATACAACCCCTGCCATCTTGGGAGTAATATCATCCTCTCCTTTCATAAAGTTTAAGAACAATGTCACAGGGGAGATGTACCTCCACTCCTCCACTGTTATATTGGGAGTAATATCATGCTTTCCTCCCTGAACACTAAAAACAATATAATGGTGGGGACGTACACTTGCCATACTGGGAGTAATAACATCCTTTCCCTTACTGGATATTAGAAACAATATCACAGAAGGTGTGTACACCCTCTGCAATATTGGGAGTAATATCATCCTGTACCCCCCTGGATATTAGAGACAATGTCACAGGAAAAACGTACATTTACTGTGATATTGGGAGTAATGTCATCCTCCTTCCACTGGATATTGGAACAATATCACTGGGAGGGTGTACACCCCATGCGATATTAGAAGGAATATCACCCTCTTACCTCATGGTTATTAGAGACAATATCACGATGGGTGGTGTACACTTTCTTTGATATTAAGAGTAATTTCATTTTCTTCACTCCTGGATATTACAAACAATATGACAGGGAGTTGTACAACCCCTGCGATACTGAAAGAAATGTCATCCTCTCCCTCTCTGAATATTAGGAAAAACATCATGAGCGCGATGTACACTTTCTGTGATATAGGAAGTAATATCACCCTCTCACTCCTTGAATATTAAGAACAATATCATAAAGGGGGTGTACACCACCTGCGATTTTCGGAGTCATTTCATCCTCTCCCCCTTTGAATATTAGAAAAAATATTATAGAGGGGGTGCACACCCCCGAGATATTGGGCGTAATATCATCCTCTTCCCCCCTGGATATTAAGAACAATATCACAAGGGCGTGTACACCCTGTGATATTGAGAGTAATATCATCCTCTCCCCACCTGGATATTAGGAAGAATATCACACGGGGGTTGTACACCCCCTGCGATACTGGGAATAACATTGTCATCTCTCTCCCTAAATATTAGGAACAATATTACAAGGAGGGCATAAAACCCCTTGTAATATCATCCTCTAGCTTTCTGGATATTAGAAACAACATCTCAAAAGGGGTGTATACATCCCTCGATATTAGGAGTAATACCATCCTCTCCCTCCCTGGATATTAAAAACAATATTACGAGGTGGGGGTGGTATAAATCCCATGTGATATTAGGAAAAATATCATCCTCTCCCCCCCGGATATTAGGAACTATATCACAGGGGAAGTTTACAACCCATGCGATTTTTGGAGTAATATCATGCTCTCTCTTTTGGATATTGGGAACAATATCACAAGGGGTGTACACCCCTGCGATATTAATAGCAATATTCTCTCTCCCCCGGATATTAGGAACAATATCACAAGTGGGGTGTACACCCCCTGCCATATTGGTAGTAATATCTTCCTCTCCCTTCCTGGATATCAGAAACGAAATCACAGGGGGGTGTACACCCGCTGCAATATTGGGTATAATAAATTCCCCACCTCCCATATATTAGAAACAATACCACAGCGGGGGTGTACACCCCATGCGCTACTGGGAGTAATATCATTCTCTCCCCCATTGGATGTTAGAAACAATATCACAGGTGCGGTGTACAGCCCGTGCGATATTTGGATAAATATTATCATTTTCCCCCATGAATATAAGAAATAACATCACAAAAGGGGTGTACACATTCTGTGATATTTGTAGTAATATCATCCTTTCCCTCCCTGGATATTAGAAACAACATCACAGAAAAGGTGTACAACCCCTGCGACACTGAAAGCAATATCATCCTCTCCGCCCGTGGAAATTAGGAATATTATCACAGGGAGGTGTACACCCTCAGCGATATTGGGAGAAATGTTACTCTTTCCCAATTGGGATATTATAAACAAAACCATGGGGGGTGGGGTGTACACCTTCTGCTATTTGGGGAGTAATATTATCCTTTTCCACCCTGGATATTTAGAATAGTATCACAGAGAGGGGGTACACCCGCTGTGATACTGGGAGTAATATCATCCTCTCCTCTCTCTGAATATTAGGTACAATATCACAGGGTTGTTTACCCCTTCTGCAATATTTAAAGTAATATCATCTTATTCCCCCATGGATATTAGAAACAATATCACTGTGAGGGTGTACACCCCATGCAATTTTGTAAGGAATAGCATCCATAGCATCCTCTACCCTCATGGTTATTAGAAACAATATCACATCGGGGGTGCACGCGTTCTCTAATATTGAGAGTAACTTCATCCTGTACTCTCCTGGATATTACAAACAGTATCAGACGGGGTTGTGCACACCCTGCGATACTGAAAAGTAATAACTTCTCCCTCTTTTAACATTAGGAAAATATCACAAGGGGGGTGTACACTTTCTGTGATATTGTAAGTAATATCACTTTCTCAGCCCCTGGATATAAGAAACAATATTAGAAACAATGTGGGGGTATACACCCTCTGCGATATTGGGAGTAATATCATTCTCTCCCCCCCGATATTAAAAACAATATCACGAGAGGTAGTGGATACCCTCTGCGTTATTTGGAGTAATATCATCCTGTCCCCCCACCCCACCTATTAGGAAGAATGTCATAGGAAGTGTGAACACTCCTTGCGATGTTGGGAGTAATATCATCCTTTTTGCCCCTGTATATTAGAAACAGTATCACGGAAGGGTGTAAATCCCCTGAAATATTGGGGGTAATATCATCCTCTTCTCAGAAGGATGTACACCCTCTGAGATACTGGGAGTAGCATCATCCTCTCATCCCATGGATGGTACAAACAATATCACAGGGGGTTGTACACACAGGGTACTTACGATATTGGGATTGATAACATCCTATCCCCTCCCTAGATACTGCAAACAATATATCACAAGGGGATGTACACCTTCTGCCATGTTCAGAGTAGTATCATCCTCTTTCCCCCCGATATTATGAACAATATCACAGAAGGGTGTACACTCCCTGCGATACTGGGAGAAATATCATCCTCTCCCCTTCCGGTTATTACAAACTACAACACAGGGGGTGTACACCTCCTGCAATATTTGCAGTAATATCATCCTATTCCCCCCAGATATTATGAACAATATCACAGGAGGGGGTACACTCCCTGGGATATTGAAAGTAATAGTATCCTCTTTCTCCCTGGATGTTACGAACAATATCACAGGGGGTTGTACACCTGCAGCAATATTGGGAATAATATTACCCACTAACCCACTGGGTATTGCGAACAATATCACAAGGGGGTGTACACCTCCTGTGGTATTGGGAGTAATATCATCCTTTCCTCGACTGGATATTATGAACAATATCACAGGGAGGTGCATCCCCTCTGCGATATTGGGAGTAATTTCATCCTCTCCCACCCTGAATATTACAAACAACATCACAGAAGGTTGTACACTCCTTCGGTATTAAGAGTAATATCTTCAGCTGGGCGCGATGGCTCACGTCTGTAATCCCAGCACTTTGGGAGGCCGAGGCGGGCGGATCGCGAGGTCAAGAGATCCAGACCATCCTGGCTAACATGGTGAAACCCCGTCTCCAACAAAAAATACAAAAAATTAGCCGGGTGTGGTGGCGGGTGCCTGTAGTCCCAGCTACTTGGGAGACTGAGGCAGGAGAATGGAGTAAACCCTGGAACCGGAGCTTGCAGTGAGCAGAGATCGCGCCACTGCACTCCAGCCTGGATGACAGAACGAGATGCCGTCTAAAAAAAGAAAAGAAATTTCTTCTTCTTCCTCCATGGATATTACAAACAATATCACAGGAAAATGAATATTCAAAGTGACAATGGAAATAATATTACCCTCTCCTCCCCTGAATATTACAAGTAATATCACAGGGGGGTATACACACCCTGCGATATTGGGAGTAATTTCATCCTCTCCCACCTTGGATGTTCCAAACAATATCACAGCAATGTGACCACTCCCTGTGATACTGGCATTCATATCATCCTCTTACCCCCTGCATATTATGAACAATATCACAGGGGGGTATATATACCCCTTGCGATATTTGGAGTAATATCATCCTCTTCTCCCCTGGAAATTACAAACCATATTACAAAGGTGGCATACAACCCTTGCAATATGGAGAGTAACATAATCCTCTGCCTCCTAGATGTCAGGAACAATATCACAGGGAGGCGTGTACACCCCCTGCGATATTGGGATTCATACTATCCTTTCACAATTTGGATATTAGGAACAATATCACAAGGGGGTATATAATTCCTGCAAAACTGAAAGTAATATCATTCTCTCCCACCCTGGATATCAGGAAAATATCACAAAAAGGTGTACACTCCCTCTGATATTGGTAGCAATATCATCATCTTCACCCCTGGATATTGGGAAAAATATCACACACACAAAAAAACTCTTCACCCCCCTGGAATATTGGGAATAATATTATCTTCTCTTCACTATATATTAGGAAAAAATCACACGAGTGGTGTACACTCCCTTCCATATTGGCAATAATATCATCTCCTATCCCCCTGGATGTTAGGAACAATATCACCAAAGGGGTGTACACCTCCTGTGACATTGGGAGTCATATCATCCTCTCCGCCCCTGGATATTATGAACAATATCAAAGGAGGGTTATATAACCTCTGCCATATTTGGGTAATATCATCCTCTTCCCTTCTAAATAGTAGCAACAACATCACAGCGGAAATGTACAACTTCTGCAATATTGGGAGAGATATTACCCTCTTTCCAACTGGATATTAGGAACATTATCTCAGCTGGGGTAAACATCTTCTGCAATATGGGGAGTAACATCATCTGTCTTCACTGTGGATACCAGGAACAATATCACAGAGAGAGGTGTAGACCGGTTACGATTATGGCAATAATAACCTCCTCTCCCTTCCTGGATGTTAGGTACAATATCACAAAGAGGGTGTACCCCCTCTGTGATATTAGGAGTAATATCATCCTCTTTCCCCCTGGATATTAGGAGCCATATCACTCTGTGGGTGTACATCCCCTGTGATATTGAAAGTAATATTATCCTCTCCTGCTTTTTATATTAAGAACAATATCACGGGGTGGTGGGTGTATACAACCTGCGATATTGAGAGTAATGTCATCCTCTTCCCCCCGGATATTAAGAAAAATATCATGGGGGGATATACTCACCCTGCAGTATTGGGAGTAATGTCATCTTCTCCCCTTCCCGATATTAGAAATAATATCACAAATAAAAGTGTACACTGCCTGGGATATTAAGAGTAATATCATTATCTCCCCTTTCCCGATATTACAAACAATATCACAGAAAGGTGTACACCCCCTGCGATACTGGGAGTAATATCATCCTGTTACCCTCTGGATATTATGAAAAATATCACAGCGGGGTGTACACTTTCTGCGATACTGTTTGTATATCATTCTCTCCTCTCTTGGATATCACAAACAACATCACAGAAGGTGTACACCTCCTACGATATTGGGAGTAATATCATTCTCTCCCCTCCCGGATATTACAAACAATACCACAGAAAGGTGTACACCCCTTGCGACATTGGAAGTAACATCCTTCCCCCCCCATATATTACAAACAGTATCACAAATGGTTGTACACCATCTGCAATATCGAAAGTAACACCATCCTCTTCCCTCCTGGATATTATGAACAATATCACAGCGGGGTGTACATTTTCTTCAATATGGGGAGTTGTATCAACCCCTCCTCACTGTGTATTACAAACAATATCACAGGAAGGTGTACATTTCCTGAGATATGGGGAGTAATATCAGCCTCTCCCTCCCTGGATATTACAAAACAATATCACAATGCTGTGTGCACCCCCCATGATATGGGGAGTAATGTTAGCCTTTCCGCCCCCGTGCCCCCCTCCCCCCGACTCCCGCCAGCCGTGGATATTATAAACAATGTCACTAGGGGGAGTAAACGCCCTGCGACACGGAAAGTAATATTTTCCTCTCTCCCTACCGGGATATTACAAACAATATCACAGAAGTGTGTACAACTGCTGCGATATGGGAAGTGATATCCTCTTTTCCCTGGATATGATGAACAGCATCACAAGGGGGTGTACACGCCCTGCAATATGGGGAATAATATTATCCACCCCTTCCGGATATTATGAACAATACCACAGAAGTGCGTACACCCCCAGTGGTATGGGAAGTAATATCATCCTCTCCCTTACCCTGGATGTTATGAATAATATCACAGGGAGGTCTACATCCTCTGCAATATCGGGAGTAACATTATCTTCTCCCTTCCTGGATATTACAATAATATCAAAGAGAAGTGTACAGCCCTTCCGACAGGGGGAGCAATAACATCCTTACTCCTCCTGAATATCAAGAACAGTATCACAGAGGGGTCTACACCTTCTGTGATATGGGGAGAAATGACATCTCCCCCTCCTGTGGATAGTACAAACAATATCGCTGGAAAGTGTATACCCCCTGTGATACTGAGGGTAATATTATCCACTCCTCCCTAAATATTAGGAACAATATCACATGGGAGGTGGACAACCCCTGCAATATTGGGAGTAATATCATCCTCTCCTGTTGGGAATCACTCAGGATGGTGGCGGAAATATTGAAGGGAAATATTAGAGAAAGTTATAAGGAATAAGTCACAAACCTTTTGGAAAGTTGAAAGGTTATATAACTTGCACTAATTGATCAGGCTGAAGGCAGCTGGTCCTTACCTTAGAGCATTAGGTCATAGGGCAAATACTAGGGACAACAGAGACTACCCCAGGTAAGTCTGTTTACCCTACCTCCATTAACTAACCTTTGAGCCAGATGTCCCTCTTGAGGGGAGGTCGACCAGTGAAACTGCCCCCTGATTGCATTTACCTTAGACTTTAGAACCTGAGCTGTGAACATTCATAAAACTACTCTCTTAACCAAGTTAATTATCCATAAGTGTGTTTACTCAAAGCTTCTGTTGTTAATTCTACACTAAATAAATGCCTGGAGTGTGAGCTGCTCAGAGTATCAGTGAATGAAGACCAAATTAATGAAATAAAGCAAAAAGAGAAGTTTAGAGAAAAAAGAGTAACAAGGTATGAAGAAAGTCTCCAAGAAATATGAGACTATGTGAAAAGACCCAATCTACATTTGATTGGTGCACATGAGTGATGGGGAGAATGGAACCAAGTTGGAAAACACTCTGCAGAATATTATCCAGGAGAACTTCCCCAACCTAGCAAGACACGCAAACATTCAAATTCAGGAAATACAGAGAACACCACAAAGATACTCCTCGAGAAGAGCAACCCCAGGACACAAAATTATCAGATTCACCAAGGTTGAAATGAAGGAAAAAATGTTAAGGGCAGCCAGAGAAAAAGTTCAGGTTACCCACAAAGGTAAGTCCAGCAGATTAACAGCAGATCTCTTGGCAGAAACTCTACAACCCAGAAGAGAGTGGGAGCCAATATTCAACATTCTTAAAGAAAAGAATTTTCAACCCAGAATTTCATATCCAGCCAAACTAAGCTTCATAAGTGAAGGAGAAATAAAATCCTTTACAGACAAGCAAATGCTGAGACATTTGGTCACACCAGACCTACCTTACAAGAGCCCCTGAAGGAAGTACTAAACATGGAAAGGAACATCCGGTACCAGCCACTGCAAAAACAAGCCAAATTGTAAAGACCATCAATGCTAGGAAGAAACTGCATCAACCAATGGGCAAAATAACTAGCTAACATCATAATGACAGGATCACATTCACACATAACAATATTAACCTTAAATGTAAATGGGCTAAATGCTCCAATTAAAAGACACAGACTAGCAAATTGGGTAAGGAGTCAAGACCCATCAGTGTGCTGTATTCAGGAACCCATCTCATGTGCAGAGACACACATAGGCTCAAAATAAAGGGATGGAGGAAGATCTACCAAGCAAATGGAAAGCAAAAAAGGAAGGGGTTGCAATCCTAGTCTCTGATAAAACAGACTTTAAACCAACAAAGATCAAAAGACACAAAGAAGGCCATTACATAATGGTAAAGGGATCAATTCAACAGGAAGAGCTAACTATCCTAAATATATATGC
>NW_016804208.1:57071-85997 GCF_001698545.2 Rhinopithecus bieti | reverse complement strand
GCATGGACAAGGACTTCATGACTAAAACACCAAAAGCAATGGCAACAAAAGTTAAAATAGACAAATGGGACCTAATTGGGATCTAATTAAACTAAAGAGCTTCTGCATAGGCAAAAGAAACTATCATCAGAGTGAACAGGTAACCTACAAAATGGGAGAAAATTTTTGCAATCTACTCATCTGACAAAGAGCTAATATCCAGAATCTACAAATAACTTAAACAAATTTACAAGAAAAAACAACCCCATCAAAAAGTGGGCGAAGGATACGAACATACACTTCTCAAAAGAAGACTTTTATGCAACCAACAGACACATGAAAAAATGCTCATCATCACTGGCCATCAGAGAAATGCAAATCAAAACCACAATGAGATACTATCTCACACCAGTTAGAAAGGCAATCATTAAAAAGTCAGGAAACAACAGGTGCTGGAGAGGATGTGGAGAAATAGGAATGCTTTTACACTGTTGGTGGGAGTGTAAACTAGTTCAACCATTGTGGAAGGCAATGTGTGGTGATTCCTCAAGTATCTAAAACTAGAAATACCACTTGACCTAGTAATCCCATTTCTGGGTATATACCCAAAGAATTATAAATCATGCTACTATAAAGACACATGCACACATATGCTGACTGCGGCACTATTCACAATAGCAAAGACTTGGAAACAACCCAAATGTCCATCAATGATAGACTGGATTAAGAAAATGTGGCATATGTACACCATGGAATACTATGCAGCCATAAAAAAGGATGAGTTCATGTCCTTTGCAGGGACATGGATGTACCTGGAAACCATCTTTCTGAGCAAACTATCACAAGGACAGAAAACCAAACACTGCACATTCTCACTCATAGGTGGGAACTGAACAATGCCATCACTTAGACACAGGGCAGGGAACATCACACCCCAGGGCCTGTCGTGGGGTCGGGGGATTGGGGAGGAATAGCATTAGGAGAAATACCTAAAGTAAATGACGAGTTAATGGGTGCAGCAAACCAACATAGCACATGTCTATCTATGTAACAAACCTGCATGTTGTGCACATGTACCCTAGAACTTAAAGTATAATAATAATAAAAAAAGAGGAATATCATCTTCTCCTCCCCTGAATATTAAAAACAATATCACAGAGGAATGGACACCCTCTGTGATATTGGGAGTAATATCATCCTCTTCCCCTCTGGATATTACAAACAATATCACACGGAGTGTACACCTCCTGCAATATTAGGAGTAATATCACCCTCTTCCCCTCTGGATATTAAAAAGAACATAAAAGGGGAATGTACACCCCCTGCAATATAGGGAGTAATATTATCCTCTACCCCCTTGGATATTACGAACAATGTCACAGGGGGGTGTACATCCCCTGCGATATTGGGGGTAACATCATCCTCTACTCACCTGGATTTTATGAATAATATCACAGAAGGGTGTACATCCCCTGCGATATTGGGAGTAATATCCTCTCTCCCCCTGGATATTAGCAACAATATCACAGGTGGGTGTATAACCCTTGCAATATTGGAAGTAATATCATCGTCCCCCCTCCCAGATACTACAAATGATATCACAAGGAGGGTGAACACTCCCTGAGATATTGGGAGTAATATCATACTCTCCACCCCTGGATATTATTAACAATATCACAGGGTGGTGTACACACACTGCAATAGTGGGAGTAATATCATCCTCTGCCATCCTGGATATTACGAACAATATCACAGAAAATGTAAGCAAAGGGTGTTTATGATATTGGGAGTAATATTACCTCCCTCCTGGATACTATGAACAATATCGCAGTGGGGTGTACATCCCCTTTGATATGGGTAGTAATATCACCCTCTCCCCCTCTGAATATTATGAACAATATTGCAGGGGTGTGTACATCCCCTGCGATATGTGGAGTAGTATCATTTTCTCTCCCCTTGAATATTACAAACAATATTGCAGCAGCGTGTACACGCCCAGCAATACGGGGATTAACACCATCTCCTCTCCCTGTGGATATTACAAACAATATCGCAGGGCTGTGTACACCCACATCATCCCCTGGATATTACGAACAATATCGCAGGGGTGTGTATATTCCTTGCGATATAAAGAGTAACATCATCCTCTCGCCCCCAGTTATTACTGACAATATCACAACACTCCCTGCGATAAGGGGAGTCACATCATCCTCTCCCTCCCTTGATATTACGATCAATATCACAGGTTATTTATAGGGAGTAACATCATCCTCTCTTCCCCTGCATATTACAAACAGTATCTCGGGGTGGGGGGGGGCGCGTACACCCTTTGCAATATGGGGATTAACATCATCTTCTCCTTCCCTTAATATTACAAACAATATCGCATGGGGGCGTACACCAATATCTCATGGCAGTGTACATTCTCTTACCTAAGGGAGATATTACTCCTAATATCACAGTAGGTTATTTATAATAGCTAAAGGAGGTATTACTTCTAGTATCACAGTAGATGTCCACCCTGTGATTTCATTCATAATATCTAAGGGAGATACTACTCCTAATATTACAGTAGTTATACACTCTGTGATAATATACATAATATTTAAGGGAGATATCACTCCTAATATCACAGTGGGTGTACACCCTGTGATATTATTTGTAATATCTAAGGGAGATATTACTTCTAATTTCACAGTGGGGATACACCCTATGATATTATTTATAATACCTCAGGGAGATATTACTCCTAATGTCACAGTATGTGTACACCCTATGATATTATTCATAATATCTAAGAAAGATATTACTTCTCATATCACAGTGGGTGCACACCCTGTGATATTATTTGTAATATCTAAAGAAGATCTTAATGGTAATATCACAGTGGCTCTACATCCTGTGACATTATTCATAATATCTAAGGGATATATTACTCTTAATATCACAGTGGTGTACACTCTGTGTATACACCCACACACACATGGCATACAGTGGCACCAGGGAGAGTCTGCAGCTGTGGGGAGTCCCATTATAGGACACTGAACTTTATTTTTTCTATGAGAAGGAGTCTCACTTTTTGTCACCCAGGCTGTAATGCAGTGGCTCCATATTGGCTCACTGCAACCTCTACCTCCTATGTTCAAGCGATTCTCCTGCCTCAGCCTCCTGAGTAGCTGGGATTACAGGTGCCTGCCACCATCCCCAGCTAATTTTTTAGGTTTTTAGTAGAGATGGGGTTTCATTTTGTTGGCAAGGCTGGCCTCAAACTCCTTACCTCAAGTGATTCACCCGCCTCGACCTTCCAAAGTGCAGGGATTACAGGCGTGAGCCACCACACCCAGCCTGACACTGAACTTTTTCAAAAGCCACTTTTGCATATATGCCATCTCTGGCTGACCAGCACCCTTTTAAGAACAGAATGTGCCCAGAGACCCGGCCACTGGCCAAGAAGGAGGGGACAGAAGCACTGCCATGCTCGCTGGGATGAGGAATCCAAAGAACTCACTCTTCTGTTAGTGTTTCTTCCTTCCAAGTCAGATGGAGAAGAAGGATTTGCTTTGCAACCACTTACTGACCACCCATTGTCTGCAATCACGAATCTTGGAAATAAATTATTTTCAATGCTCTTTTAAAAATTTTTTAAATTAAATATTAAAACATTAAAAATTAGCTGGTCATACTGGTGTGTACCTGTAGTCCCAATTACATAGGAGGCTGAGGTGGGAGGATCACTTAAGCCCAGGAGATCGAGGCTGCAGTATGTTGTGATTGGGCCACCGTACTGCAGCCTAGGCAATAGAGTAAGACCCTGTCTCAAAAGTAAAAACAATTTTAAAAATAAAATAACACCTGATTCCTTTCTCCTTATACATTATTTCAAGGCCTAATCCATGACCTTCTAAGGCATCCTGGGTCAATATCCAGTTCAAAACAATCTCTTATGAATTTCAACATTGCTACTGTCCCAACAGCCTTCATAGTTGACTATTCCAACTCAACTCTAAACTCTAGGTTCATGGTACATAGGGGCTAGGTCTTCTTTCACCTTAGTTTCAGCATCTCCTAAAAATTACTCAATAAATGCTTACGTTAAAAATGAGCCTGAGCACATAATTAAATTTTGAAAGAAAATCCCCCAAACATAAGCCATCTCAAAGTCCATCCTGTGGATTATCTTAACCTTTGTCCCCCAATTAAAGAATCCAACTTCAGTCTCTTTTTTTTTCTTTTGTTCTTGGGGGTGAGGGGTGGAGGATGGAGTCTCACTGTGTTACCCAGGCTGGAATGCTGTGGTGCAGTCTTAGCTCACTGTAATCTCCATCTCAGGTTCAAGCAATTGTCCCGACTCAGCCTTTCTGAGTAGGTGGGACCACAGGGGCGCACCACCAGGCCTGGCTAATTTTTTCATTTTTAGTAGAAACAAGATTTCACCATATTGGGCAGGCTGGTCTTGAACTCCTGACCTCAAGTGATCTGCATGCCTCAACATCCCAAAGTGCTGGGATCACAGGCATGAGCCACCATGCCTGGCCCCAACTTCATTTTCTTTCAATGGTCATACACCTGATAATGGTGGGACAGTAGATTGAAATCAAAATGTTATGAATCATTTAATTTCCATGTCTCTTAACAGGTGACTGACCTGTCCGTTGTATCCACTGTTGGAGTTTATGCCTTGGTTAGAAAAATGTGCCTTTCCTAACAATGAAAGAGAGTGTGAGTAGGACAAGAGTCCACTCTTCTCCTTGTACTTGGCTCATGGGACATACTTGGCTGGGTTCATTCATTTATTCATTCATACAACACTTACTTAGCTTCTCCAAATGCCAAGCAACTTAACAGGTGCATTACGGATCCTCACAATAGAGCCAAGACGGCACTGCTGCAGATTTGCTCCACACAGTGAGACAGGAAACATTAGCTGCAGCCTTTACTGACATGGGATAGAGTTTCAGGTTGAAAAAAAAAAGTCACGGCCGGGCACAGTGGCTCACACCTGTAATCCTAGCATCTTGGGAGGCCAAGGAGAGAGGCTAGCTTGATATCAGTTCAAGACCAGCCTGGGCAACATAGTGAGACACTGTCTCTACAAAAAAAAAAAAAAAAAATTAATTAGCTGGGTGTGGTTGTGTGGGCCTGTAGTCCCAGCTACTCGGGAGGCTGAGGTGAGAGGATCACCTGAGCCCACTAGGCCAAGGCTGTAGTGAGCTAAGATCGTGCCACTGCACTCCAGCCTGAGCAACAGAGACCCTGTCTCAAAAAAAAGAGAGAGAGAGAGAGAGAAAGAAAGAAAGGGAAGGAAGAATGGGAGGGCAGGAAGGAGGGAGTGAGGGAGGGAGGCAAGCAAGGAAGGAAGGAGGGAGGGAGGGAGGGAGGGAGGGAAAGGAACAAAAAAGTCACTAGTCTTCCACCAGAAATCTTCTAAGTGTAAGGCTAATCTTGTCCATCTGATCTGAGAGCATGGTCGGAAGGACAAATAAACTCTAAATTTTGTCTGAGCCATAAAGATTAGCCGGCTAGGTCAGCTCCTCCCCCTTGCTCTTCCAAGGTCCCTGCCCTGGGGACTGACAAATGGACTCTGGGGACCTCTCCATGGGCTGGATCCGATCTCCGATGCTGCTGCAGCGCCGAGATCTCGACGCATTCACAACACGATGCAAGAGATGGGCAGTCACTTCAGGAAACGAAGAGAGGAGAGGGTAGGTACAAGGGCAATGGTAGGCGGAGTTTTCCCAAGTAAGGTTCCCAACCAAAGATAAGGCGTTGGAAGCCGCGTTCTTTTTCCAGGAGGGGATGGACGAAAGCAAAGACCCCTGATCGTGACTGCAGGAACGTAGCCAGGCCCTTAGAAACCGGCGGTTTGGCCCCTCCGCTGGGATTTGGACGTGGATCCAGGAGCCCCCGCAAGCTGGGCCCCGCCGCCATCCGCGTTTCCAACAGCTACAGCGCGGATCCCTTTTCAGTTCTCCACACAGAGGCACCCAGCTCGCCCACCCATCCTAGGGAGCGCGTGGGAACCACGGGGTCCGCTGCGCGCCCTTCGGAGTCCCTTCTGGGCGGCTCAGAGGCCTCATCTCGATAGCGGGCCCTCCAGGAGCTGTCCTGGTCCAGAGCAGGATACGATGGGGGCTCCCCAAGGGAGGACTACAGGAAGATGGAAGGGGATTTCTTCACCTGACTTTCATCGCCTAAGTGGGCCTACACTCTAACTGGCTGTCCCTTCCATGCTGTCGCCACAGTCCCCATGTGCACCCCGTTTGCCCTCCTCTCTTCCTGCCCTGTGTCGTCTCCCCACTCCACCTCCCTTCGTGACCGCTGGCCAGGTTGACCCTGCAGGGCCGGCACTCTTAACCCTCCGGCCAGCCTGTCCTCCTCTCCCTGTGTGCATTCCAACGCCTCTCAGCTCAGGCTGAAGCATAAATTAGGTTGGTGCAAAAGTAATTGCTGTTGCGCAATTTTTTTTTTAATGGCAAAAACCACAGTAACTTTTATAACACCCATAAATAGGCAGGGGGGACGTGCAAGAAAAGCCTCAGAGAAGGGGCCATGATCCAACTGCCTAGCCCCCCAGGAGTATGGGTTGGCCAGAGGCATATGATATATTGAAGCAGGAAAGGAAGAAAAAAGATTAAGGAGACTAATTGTTCGTGATAAGGGATTTCCTGATAAACTCAGAAACAGCAACTACCAGTTATGGAGCACTTAAACTGACACTATCTCATTAATCCTCACAACGGTCCTACAGGTGGTGGTTTTATTTGTTTTTTACCATCTTACATGCCAGAGCTGCAGTTGGTATGCAACAAAGGCAGCATTTGAACCCTGGCCTGCTCACACCAGAGCAGGAACATCCAACTGCACCCACAAAGGACAATGGAGGAAGACTGTGTCATTTGTAATATAAGCAAATGTAAATTTATAAACATGAATGAAATACACATACAAGAGGCTAACCGTTTTCTTTCTTTTTCTGCAACCTCCGCTTCCCATGTTCTAGGCAATTCTCCTGCCTCGGCCTCTGGAGTAGCTGGGATTACAGGCGCGCACCACCATGCCCAGCTAATTTTGTATTTTTAGTAGAGATGGGGTTTCACTACGCTGGCCAGGCTGGTCTTGAACTCCTGACCTCAGGTGATCCACCCACCTCAGCCTCCCAAAGTGCTGGGATTACAGGTGTGAGCCACCAGGCCCGGCCACGGCTAACCATTTTCTCAAAACAAAGAGAGTAAATGGGAAGTGTCCACAAAACAATTTTTTAAATTTATGTGGTTTCTTGTTGATTTGTAAAGGGCGCCATTTGTTTGAAATTATTCTTACACTCTTGGATTAAAACACTGGTTCCTTTACACACTTGTATTTTGAAGGCAGTATAAAATGTGATTCCCTCACACCTGTAATCCCAGCACTTTGGGAGGCTAAGGCAGATGGATCACCTGAGGTCAGGAGTTTGAAACCAGCCTGGCCAACATAGTGAAACTCCATCTCTACAAAAAAATACAAAAATTAGCTGGGTGTGATGGCAGGCTCCTATAGTCCCAGCTACTCAGGAGGCTGAGGCAGGACAATCACTTGACCTGGCAGGCAGAGGTTGCACTGAGCCAAGATCTCATCACTGCACTCCACCCTGGGTGACAGAGCAAGACTCTGTCTCAAAAAAAAAAAAAAAAAAATTGTGATTCCATATGATATGAGTGTTAGAAAACAGACAGATGTCAGTTTGCTGACTCCAGCAGGGAGTTACCTGTCGGGAGGTAGTTCCCACCACAGCCCAGGATGCCAATGTTTTCTCTAGTTACATGCTAAGATCTCCAAATCCAGGGCATCCCTCCTCAAGCAATGCTAGTCCTACACTACTAAATGTTTACTGAATGAATGGATGAATGAAGGCAAAATTTTTAGATGTGGGAATCCCATAGTGCTTGGTTCTCTAGATGAATATCAGGGGGCCTCTTTTGAACTTGGTTCTTAAACCTCCTCAGTTGCCCACATACTACGTCCTAGGGTAAGGCATTTCTCCAGAGCTCACTTATTACTTTGAAAGTGCCATACTCCCACATGTAGGACTTGACATGCTAGCTCTTTTGCCTAAAATGCTCCCTCCTCCTCTCCCCGCGTTCCCCACTTGTCATCTACCTCTATCCACCCTTTTGCTCAAGCCAAAAACCTAGGAATTTTACCATTACCCCTTTGCTCCACTGCTCTAACCAGAGGTGATAGTGACTTGTACCAAGAATACATACCCCCCAGCAAGTTCTGGTTATCAGAAAAAAATTAAGAGTAAATTTGGTCACCGTGTAATGGAAATGCAAATCTAGTGATGGCAGCAGGGTTATCTTGACAGGAGATTGGAAGTTGGGAGCTTTGACCTGTGATTTGCCGTTGTCAAAACTGTCCAACCCTGTTTCAGAGGAGGGTTTGACTATCTCCCTAAAAAAAAAAACAATCTCAGGATATTCTCTCCTAGTATCCCAGAGAGCTCTGGAAGCATTTGAGATCAGTTGCAAACTAATGACAGAATCATCAGTGATGTACTAGGGGATGAAAAGCTATCAAACTTCACTGGGTTTTGAGATCTGTGTAATACCAACATCAATTTGGAGTATTTTTCTTTCTTTCTTGTGTGTGTGTGTGTGTGTGTGTGTGTGTGTGTGTGTGTGTGTGTTTTAAACAGGGTCTCACTCTGTCACCCAGGATGGAGTGCAGTGGCACAATGTCAGCTCACTGCAACCTCTGCCTCCCGGGCTCAAATGATTCTTGTGCCTCAGCCTCCCAGGTAGCTGGAATTATAGGTACGCACCACCACGCCCAGCTAATTTTTACATTTTTAATAGAGACAGGGTTTTGCCATGTTGACCAGGCTGGTCTCAAACTCCTGACTTCAAGCAATCTGCCCACCTCAGCCTCCCAAAGTGTTGGAATTACAGGCATGAGTCACTGCACCCGGCCTGGGATATGTTTATTAAAATATTCCTCTGTAAAATGGAACTAGCTGCTTTGCAGAATTGTGAGAATAATGTTTAGATATGTACAAACATACATGTGTGTGTAACCTCAATTTATGTTCATGACAGTGGGGATTTTTTTTTAATGTCTACTTTCTTTCTAATAAACTGTTGGAAGACTTCTTGGCTGTCCTGTTAAGTCTCTGGCTTACTGTAACTTTTAGGTGTTTACCATTTACTGGAATGGAGTTTTTAGTTTTATTTGAGGAAGAATTATTCCTCTGTTTGAAAAAAGAGGCTTGCTGTTTTGAAGGCAGTATAAAACCTTTTTAAAGTGTATCTGTAATAGGATATTGTAGATGCACTTTGTAGTAGTTGGAAAAGAAAGTGTGATTTGATTGAAATAAAATTAAAAGTGTTGTCCTCCTCTAAAAAAAAGAAAGAAAAAAAGAAAGAAGCAGCTATACTGCAGCTATAGCCATGACAAACATCTATTTCCTCTGAAAGAAAATAATGCCTAAAGATGGAAGGAACAGAGTTTACCTCTTTATTTTGTAGACAGCATCTGAAGCTATTGATAAAGCCATTTTCATCCATTTCATGGTGTAATTTACTAAAGAAAAAGATCTGAAATTTAGAAGCTATGTCAGCAGTGGGAAAACAGATGTACCTAAAAAAAGCAAAACCACCTATTTCCATTACTCTAATTTCCCAAATGTAAAATAAGAAGAGTCTGTCATTTATCCAGAAATAATCTATCTAGCAGGCCTCTATTTATCTAAGACAAAGCTCAAAACCAGAAAGAACAGAAGAAAAAAAAAATACTGCTCTAAACTTCCCTTATTTAATTGATGATTGCTCCTTGTTAAAAACCAGACTTCTTCTATCTTGTCTGTCAAGGAGCTATTTTGGTCTGTTTGTGTTTGTTTGTATAACAGAGTACCTCAGACTGGGTAATTTATAAAGAAAAGAGATTAATGTAGTTCATGGTTCTGCAGGCTGGGAAGTTCAAGCACAGAGCCCTGGCATCTGGTGCTGCATCACAGCACGCTGAAGAATGTCAAAGGAAGAGCAAAAATGTGTGAAGAGGCCAAACCCAAAGGCTACCTCTTGACTTTATAACAACCCACTTTATTGGGAAAATTCCCATGAGAACTGATCCAGTCTTTAGAGAGTGAGAATTCACTCACTACTGCAAGAACAGCACCAAGCCATGCATGAGGGATCTGTCCCCATAACCCAAACCACTCCAAGGCTGCACCTCCCAACACTATCACACTGGAGTTCAAATTTCAACATGAGTTTTGATGAAGACAAATTCAAACCATAGCGGAAGCATTTAAGGATCTGCTCATACATTTACAGCAGACCTGCAATGACCCACTTCTCACCTAATTTTCCACACATCTCTTAATCTTGACTCACTTTGTAATGATGTTTTCTTATCTCTATTAGCTCAAAGATTCCATAGACCACCCTGATAATGTCCTGGTTCATTCCTGCCCATGGAATCCCCTTCCCATACACTGTCTTTATGTGTAATTGCTACCCTCTCTCTTACCCTTATGTAGCAGGTAGAAAACTCCATGAACTGAATAATTTTGAACTCTTACCTCCTTCCCAGAAAAAGAGCTCCTGATAAATCTGTTTGGAGCAGACTGCCATCCACTCTAGGTAGGGTGGGAAATAAAGCCCCTGGCTACACAATCGCCTCCTACCTGCCACAAATTCATGCTAAGGAAGGCTGAGCACAAAACAGCCATCTCACTGTTCAACCTCAAAAGAAATACTAAACAAAACAATTAGCAAAGACTGTGTTTCATGACAATGCTATTTTGAAAAGAGCACTCTCAGGTACTGCTTCTAACTGATAAAAAACATTTTCATTCCGATTTCTGAGCAGACAAATGGCAAGGATGGGACTAGAACCTGGGTTTGCGAATCCTTCGTCCAATCCATTTTTAAAAACCTGATATTTAGGTTATAACTCTGAAGGGGCTGAAGACAAGTAGAATGGAGATAAATCAGACAAGCCCCTACTTTTCTATCCTACCATGTGTAGGTTATTCCCAAGTAGCAGTGCCCTCAACTCATGCCAATGGGAAAATACATACATTCTTTTCGTTTCTATTGACTTATTTATTTTAAAACGTTTTTATTTTACTCTCCTTGCTCCCCAGCCTTATCGAGATACAATTGACCAATAAAAATTGTATATATTTAAGATGCACAACTTGATGTTTTAATATGCGTGTATATTTGTGACATAATCACCATAATCAAGCTAATTAACATAGCACCATCTCACAGAGTACCTTTGTGTGTGTATGTGGTTAGAACATGTAAGATCTGCCCTCCTAGCAAATTTTAAGTATGCAATACAATATTCTTAACTGTAGTCACAATGTGGTACATTATTTTGTTTCAATTACAAAGCAAGTTGGGAATATGGATTATGACACTAAGTTTATTCCTGGCTGTGGAGCGAGCAGTTCCTCTAAGAATTTGAACTAAGGTAATATTCCAAAATATTTTTTAAAACTTTATGTACAAAGATGTTGACCACAGAGTTATTCACAGCAATAAAAAATTATGACACATAGTAAAAATTTATGACTAAGAGAACAGTTAATTGCTTTATCAAACATTTGTCCAATGGCATATTTATGTAGCCATTAAAATATCGATGAAACACTTTAACAATGTTTATTTGTTATAAAGCTTACTTTTTAAGGCCAGTTACAAAAGTTTGTGTGTAGTATTATTTCATTTAACAAATTATAATAAGATACATTTAGAAAAATATTGAATATACCAAATATTGTCTGAGGTTGCATCTAGGTGGCATAATGTGATAATTAATTTTCTTTTTATTTTTAGACACTATTCAAATTTTCTAAAATTACTACTATTTTTTATAGAAACAGGGTCTTTCTATGTTGCCCGGGCTGGTCTCGGCTTAAGTGATCCTCCAACCTCAGCCTCCCAAAGTGCTGGGATTACAGGAATGAGCCACTGCACCCAGCCCTAAAAGTAATGTATAACTTTATATTCAGAAATTAAACACATAACTTGGAGGGTGAGGAGAATGGCCTTGTATAAGCCAATAACTCAACAGTAATATCCTGTTGGATCCTTCTAGTAACTGCTCCCTACATTCCCAGCTGTTGTTTCCTTGGCTGTTTTCCATGATCTTGATCTCAGTTGCTGCTTTTGATGTTCCCTTGTAACATCACCTAGCAAACTCCTCATATTAACTGAGCTTGCTCTCTACCATATCACCTTTGTTGTGTCATTTCTTATTTCCTGGTAGTAATACTACTAGTTCCGAATTCTTGTCTGATCAACTCTGTGATAGTCACAGAGTAAAATGATTAGATTAGTTCTTTTAAAGAGACTACTCTGGAGCAATGTGTCTGGAAGACTGGAGTGTGATAAAGACTTACATAATTCTTACACCTCTTCTATGTGACTAGCAGGAATACTGACTGTACTTTTATAGGACTCCTCAGTACACTATAAGCTCCTAGAACATAGCAACTATGTCATCTTGGTCTTTCCAGTGCCTAACATAGTTCTGACACATAATTGGGGCTTAATAAATGTTTTGAATGAACAAATGACTGAATGGATGAAAGGATGGGTGAGTAATTATTTAATGATGGTGACTGCTATTCATTAAAGAGGCTGGTAAGTCAATTAATATTTATTGAGCACCCATTATGTGCCAGTTTGTACTCAGAGCTAGATTCTAAGAAACTGTGGTAGGAAAGAAATGAACTGGTGAATCAGCTGGACTTTTCGTCCACTGTAAATATTAAGACTGGGGAACCTCTGGGGCCTTTCAAAGATGTGTTTGGATCATCCAGCTAGTGCTTACTAAAGGTTACATGGTTCCAGGGTAACTGATCTGGATTAAGCATAATTGGGCAGACCAGTTTCATCACCATTTAGATGTATAATTTGCCAGAGTCAAAGTGGCCAAAGGTAAGGCCAACAGTGCGGTGTCAAAGATTAATGCTACAGCTCATTTGCAGCCCATCAGTAACAATGATCTGGGATCAGCTCTGCCTGAAGTTTCTGCTGACTTTTGAGACAGCAATTTAGACAAAAAAATTATTCTTCCCAAATCTGTTTCTTCTGTAATACAAACACCCATATCTCCCTAATTAGGTAGCCACTATCAATAGCCCCTAAAGGAAGTCCTAATTTACAGCATATTTGGGAATCAAAATTACAATGTTGTGGTGGCTCTGGGCCTTCTCAAAGCTGATTTATCCCACAGGGTGGCCAACAGCCTGAGTCACAGGGACTCATCTCATTCCTGACTGCCAGAGTGAATGACTTTCATCATTGAGAACCTTAGAAATTCAATTGGCTAAGCCTGTGATTCCTTACACATGTGCCACTCTATGTGATTATCCTGCCCTGAATACACTTTAATGCTGAGTGTCTGGCTATACTCCTAGTCCTAGGATCCTAAGTGGCATCCTGTCTTGTCTTTAATTTTCAGCAGCTCTAATAACAAATGCAGAAAGAAATGCTTAAGAAGCTAGGTATGACATCTATGGCCTTGAAAGCACACAAAGACTGAAAAAAAAAAAAAAAAAAAACCTCCTTTTAAAAATATTTTCTCTCTCTTTTTTTTTTGAGACAGAGTCTTGCTCTGTTGCCCAGGCTGGAGTACAGTGGCGTGACCTTGGCTCACTGCAGCCTCTGCTTCTCAGGTTCAAGGGATTCTCCTGCCTCAGCCACCCAAGTAGCTGGGATTACAGGTATAAGCCACCATGCCCGACTAATTGTTGTATTTTTTAGACATGGGGTTTCACCATGTTGGCCAGACTGGTCTTGAACTCCTGACCTCAGGTAATCCTGCCTTGGCCTCCCAAAGTGCTGAAATTACAGGTATGAGCTACTGCACCCAGTCTAAAAATATTCTCTTTGATCCAGAGCTTAAATTTAGATAAATGCTAGAATTAGACACTCCTGAAGAATACATAGGAATTCTTGTTTCCATTTTCTGTCTTTTATCAATCCATGTTTCACCAAGGACTACTGCCTGCATAGCAAACCCAGTAACTTTTAGATATAAAACATATACATTTCATAGCTACTATTGTTGTGTGTTTTCTAAACCCATATTGTGATTAGGATCCTTTTCTTTTTAGCATTTTTTTTTTTTGAGACGGAGTCTCTCGCTGTCTCCCAGGCTGGAGTGCATTGTCCAGATCTCAGCTCACTGCAAGCTCCGCCTCCCGGGTTTACGCCATTCTCCTGCCTCAGCCTCCCTAGTAGCTGGGACTACAGGCGCCCGCCACCTCGCCCGGGTAGTTTTTTGTGTTTTTTTAGTAGAGATGGGGTTTCACCGCGTTAGTCAGGATGGTCTCAATCTCCTGACCTCGTGATCCGCCCGTCTCGGCCTCCCAAAGTGCTGGGATTACAGGCTTGAGCCACCGCGCCCGGCTCTTTTTAGCATTTTATTTACAGAACCTTGAACCATGCCATCCTTACATTTCACTTATTTTACTTGTCACTCTAAAGTTCTGGTAGCCCACATCTGAGTTCTCATTTATTAGTATTCTACAGAATCACATTCTATGGATCTTGTTTGACATGGATATCTATAAAAACACATATTTTAAAGTATCATATTATAATTATTAAGAGAAAAGCAAAGGTGCTGGCAATCACCAATCAATTCTGCTTCCATGCAGATAATTTTACCACATAAGCTAACTAGCATCATCCTCAATGAAGACATAGATTTAAAAGTATATTGATGGCAATTGTGTCACCACAGATTTGACAAAAAAGGAAAAATAACACAAACAAATGTAATTTTCTCCCCATGCAAAGCCAGCAATCTCATACAAAGCTATGGACATATTTTGCCTTAGTTCCAGGGAGACTAGCAATTTAAAAAATTTTTTTTTTCTAATAAAACTGATATCCCTCTAGTTTTTTCTTTCTTTCTTTTGAGACAGGGTCTCAGTCTGTCACCCAGGCTGGAATGCTGTGGCACAATCTTGGCTCCCTGCAACCTTTGCCTCCTGGGCTCAAGCAATCCTCCCATCTAGGCCTCCTGAGTAGCTAGGACCACAGGCATGTGCTACCATGCCCAGAAAATTTTTGTATTTTTAGTAGAGACAGGGTGTTGCCATGTTGCCCAAGCTGGTCTCCAACTCCTAAGCTCAGGCAATCCACCTACCTCAGCCTCCCACAGTGCTGGGACTATAGGCGTGAACCACTGCCCCTAGCCACCTTCTAATTTTCTCTTTGTTTCACTGAGAAACTTAAAAAACAAAACATGTCTTTCAAAGATACAAATCTCAAAAGAGGATATTATTTATGTCCAACTCACTAGAGGAAAATAAAACATAGGGAGGCTAAAAATTCTGCAATTTCAAACTACTCCCAATGAATTTGATTTGAAACTTTCCCAGCAACCATAAAGACATGAGAAAAGCTCCAGTTAGCCCTAGCGGATAAGAAGGTAAGTTATCTTCCCAAAGTAGTGACAAAGAGGTCCCCAATCAACTTAAAGAGGGCAGCAGAAAATAATTAAATATTACATATCCTTATTTTCTCTTTTACTGGCCATTTTGAAAATGAGGGACCCACAGTTTTGTCCACTCTCTTGATTAAAGGGAAGTTCAGAGGATACAGTAAAACCTATGTATCCTGGCAGGACGTGATGGCTCACACCTGCAATCTCAGCACTTTGGGAGGCTGAGTGGGAGGACGGCTTGAGCCCAGGAGTTTGAGGCCAGCCTGGGCAACATAGTGAGACCCTGTCTCTATTTTTAAAAAATGCATCATTTAGATACAAATTTCCTAAGTTAATTAAATTGGATTAAATTGCAAGTGGCTCTGTGAACTACAGACCTTATTCAATCTGACTGATGGCTAGAGCGACAGTATTGCACAGTGTTGAAAGCACTCTGAAATGATAGACTATTCAGGTTTGAATCTCACCTCCAATGCTTGCTGTGTGACTTTGGACAATTCACTTAAACTCTTTGAATGTTAGCTGCCTTATCTGTAAAATGAAGTAGAAATAGAAATTACCTCACAGGACTGTTATGATGCTTAAATGAGTTAGTCTTAGCAAAGCACTTAGCACTACTATTGTGGTTTATTCAAAAATGCTCAATATCCCTAGGTATCAGAGAAATGCAAATTAAAACCACAATGAGATAGTATCTGACACCTGTTACAACAGCAATAAACATTATCAAAGATAACAAGGGCTGGTGAGAATGTAAGAAAAAGGGAACCCTTGTACACTGTCGGTGGGAGCGTAAATTAACACAGCAGTTATGAAAAACAGTATGGAGGTTCCTCAAAAAACTAAAAATAGAACTACTATATGATCCAGCAATTGCACTCCTGAGTATGTATACAAAGGAATTGCAATCAACATGTTAAAGAGATATCTGGGCATCCATGTTCATTGCAGCATTATTCATAACAGCCAACCTAAGTGTCCATCAACAGATGAATGGATAATGTGGTACACACACAATGGAATACTATTCAGCCTTAAAAAAGGAATTCTGTCATTTTTGACAACGTAGATGAAACCAGAGAACTTTATGCTAGGTGAAATAAGCCAGTCACAGACAGACAAATATTGCATAATCTCACTTATATGTGGAATCTAAAAAAGTTGAACTTACAGAAGTAGAGAGTAGAATGCTGGTTACCAGAGGCTGGAGGTCAGAAGTGGGTACTGCAGAGATATTGATCAAAGGGTACAAAGTTTTAGTTACACAGAAGGAATAAGTTTTTGAGATCTATTGCACCACATAGTGTCCATAGTTAATAATAATGTATTACATATTTCAACACTGTTAGAAGAGTAGATTTGAAATGTTCTCACTCCAAAAAATAATAGGCATTTGATGTAATGAATATGTAAATTAGCTTGATATGATCATTCCATAGTGTATACATAGATCAAAACATTACATTGTATTCTGTAAGTATACACAATTATCTGTAAATTAAAAATAAATATTAAAAAAGAATACTACTATTACATAGTAAGTACTAGATATAAAACATTTATTAATAATAACTTTGTTTCAAAATGACAGACAATGATAACCTGAAGAAGTATACCAAATTTGGTAAACTCTACCCATTCCTTCAAAATCACTGTGGAGCAAACATACGAACAGGATAAAAGACATTAAACGTCAAATATTTGAATAAAAAATTTCATTCACATTCTACAAAACATGGTTATGAAATTATTATTCAGTGCAAAGTTTTAGTTCTGAACTTGGAATTGTGTACAATAAATGCAGTTTTACAGATTACCACTGCAAACCTGGTGCTATTCAACTGAAAAATAGCAATAATAAATACTCCAGTTAACATACCTTGAAAGCATCCACTTGCCTCCATTCCTTAAGAAGCCTCACTAAAACAAAGATAAAGAATGTTAAAAAAGGGGGACCAGAGGGACCAATACTCATAAGAACAAAGAAAACGGGAGAAGAAGACAACAGAAAAATGCCACAAAAGTTTAGAAATCATTGACGGGTTGAATTGCATCCCCGCCCCCCCCCCCCCCACCCAGAGGATACATTGACTGTGACCTTATTTGGAAACAGGGTCTGTGCGGATGTGGTCAAAATAAGACAAAGTGACAGCCAGGTATAGTGGCTCACGCCTATAATCCCAGCACTACGGGAGGCCAAAGCAGGTGGATCACTTGAGGTCAGGAGTTCAAGACCAGCCTGACCAACATGGTGAAACCCTGTCTCTACTAAAAACACAAAAATTAGCTGAGCGTGTTGGTGCCCACCTGCAGCCCAGCTACTGGGGAGGCTGAGGCAGGAGAATCGCTTGAACCTGGGAGGCAGAGGTTGCAGTGAGCTGAGATGGCACCACTGCACTCCAGCCTGAGCAACAGAGCGAGACTCCATCTCAAAACAAAACAAAACAAAACAAAACAAAAACCTAAAAGTGATACTGGATTAGCCTGGGCCCTAATCTAATGACTGCTGTCCTTACAAAAAGAGAGGGAGTTAGACACAGGCAGATGCACAGGGAAAACACGTAATGACAGAGGCAGAGATTGGAGTGATTCATCTGCAAGCCAAAGAATGCCAAGAATTGCCAGCAGTCACCAGAAGCTAAGGCAAAGGCATGGCACAGATTGTCCCTCAGAGTCCCCAGAAGGAACCAACCTCCTGACACCTTGATTTCTGATTTGTAGCCTCCATAACTGTGAGGGAAAAAATGCCCACAGTTTTAAGCCACTCAGTTTGTGGTAATTGTATGGCAGCTTTGGGGAGCTAATACACTGGTGAACATATGGACTTACCAGAGAAAACTGAAACCCATGTGTTTTCAGAGGTGATGCCTGGAAGCAAGCTCACTGACACTGCAGAACCTCACAAAGGCTCAGCAATTGGAAATACCATACCTCTTCGGTGGGATGAGCTGAAAAGAGACCATTAAAAGTCCTAGAAGCAGTTAAGACTCCTAGATTTCCTCCCCTGGCAAAGTCAGGGAAATGTTCTCTATCCCTCATTCCCAACCTGAAACCTGCAAGATTATTTCTTTTGGGAGATATGGAACCAGGATATGGATTCAGGGACACCAGACACAGCTAAAGGTAAAAATGCTATTATGAAACAGTGGTGTAAATGAAGGTATGCATGATAATTAAATCTTTTCTGTTTTTTTTTTTTTTTTTTTGGAGACAGAATCTCACTCTGTCACCCAGGCTGGAGTGCAGTGGTACAATCTCAGCTCACTGCAACCTCCACCACGTGGGTTCAAGTGATTCTTGTACCTCAGCCTCCCAAGTAGCTGGGACTACAGGCACATGCCACCACACCTGGCTAATTTTTGGATTTTAAGTAGAGACTGGGTTTCACCATGTTGGCCAGGCTGGTTTTGAACTCCTGATCTCAAGGGATCCATCCTCCTTGGCTTCCCAAAGTGCTGGGATTACAGGCATGAGTCACCACGCCTGGTGGAGAGTTAATTTTATGTGTCAACTTGACTGGACCATAGGATGCCCATATATCTGGTTAAACAGTATTTCTGAGTGTCTATGAGGGAACTGAGTAAAAGAGATTACCCTCACCTATGTGGGTGGGCATCATCTTATCCATTCGGGGTCTGAATAAAACAAAAAGGTAGAGGAAGGGAGGATTCACTTTCGCTCTTCTAGACTTCTTCAACTGAATCTTTGATCTTTTACCACCCTCGGTGATCCTGGTTTGCAGGACTTCAAACTTGGACTGGAATCTACACCATAGGCTCTCTAGTTATCAGGGCTTCAAACTACAACATGGGCTTTCTGGGTCTTCAGCTTACAGACAGCAGATTGTGGGGCTTCTCAACCCCCATAATCACATGAGCTAATAGATAGATATAGGTACAGATATAGATATCTATTCATTCTGTTTCTCCAGAAAACCCCCAACTAATACCGTGCATCAGTGCATATAATGAAATTACTAAGACTCCCAGCCTCCTTCCCTCGCCAAGAAGGCTGTATATTCTCAAAGCAAGTAATTAAAAGATTACTCTCTAGAAGAAAATAAATAGCTGGTCTTTGCCCCATCATCTTACACCTTGTCCAGCAGTGAACAAGCCTTGCCCAAAGGCTTTTTAGAGCATCACTTTTACATATAAATTGACAGCAAGGATCACCACACAAGATGAAGAATGCCTCTAGCACAAACGACAGGGACCAAATATAAACAACCAACCAAAAAAAAAAAAAGAAAAACCACTCAAAAGAATCAAAGTCAATGCAGAGTTATGTAGAAAGCATTTTAAAAGCCCTATAATTTACAACTTCAGAGATAAAAGGAGCTATATTCATGAAAAATAATGCAATGCTATAAAAGAACAGAGAATAAAAAGGGCACTTAGAAATGAAGGTATAATAAATGAAATAAAGTAATCTGATAGTCTTTTGTCCAATTAAGTTGAAAAAGTCACAGAGAAAGTAGAATGAAAAGATGAAGAGATAGAAAATAGGACAGACAGGTAAGAAAAAACATCAGCCAAGAAGGTCCACACAATCTAAATAACAAATTTCAAAAAATAAGAGATACAATAAGAGAGGGCGGGAAGAAATGATCAAATAAATAATATTAGGAGAATACCCATAACTGAAGAGCATGTGTTTCAGGATTGAAAAACTGATCAGTAGGAATGCGAAAAGACCCGTAAGCAAGACACTCGATTGTGTCTTAGAACACTGGGAATAAAGGGAAGATCCTAAAGAACACTGGTAATAAAGAGAAGATCCTAAAGCTTCTTGAAACAAAACAAAACAGAAACCAAAGCAGGTTACATATCAAGAAATTTAGTGACCTGTGAAGGAGAAGGAAAAGCAATGACGTAGAGTTTCTCAACAATTCTGGAGGCTAAAATATTGTGGAGCAAGTCCTCCAATATTCCGAGTGAAAGTTATTTTCAACCTAGAACTCTGTGCTCAGCCAGAATAAAAACAGTTCCAGACATGCACGCTCTGTGGGAAAAAAGACCTGGAAGCAACCTCCCTCAAGGAACTATTGGCGGATATGTTCTACAACATGAGGGTATATAATCAAGAAAAAGACACACATTCAGGAAATAGGAAACTCACCTCCAGGAATGAGGAATAAGACCTTCCCAGGATGGATGTGAAGGAGACCCAAGGACATCAGTTGAGAGCTGTGCCTTCCAAATTTTGATGTGCATAGGAATTACCAGGGGATCTTGTTGCAATACAGATACTGATTCAGAAAGTCTGGGTACGGCCTAAAATTTGGCGTTTTTAACAAATTCCCTCAGGATGCTGGGGCTGCTGGTTCAGAGACTACACTTTGCATATCAGGGGTGTAAAGAAAAAACAGTCCAAATTGTACCAAGAAGACGACGGTACAGAGACAGAGACAGACTTTTATTTCCTTCCCGGAGATAATCGGGAACGAATTAGTGTAAGTCAATAACTGTATAGTAGGAGAGGGAGAGGGATGGAGGAGAAGGAGAAAAGGATTAATATTTTAAGTAAACATAAATGAAGAAAAAACAAGGAAGGGGCTGTATTGAGGGTAGCCACATACATCCAACCTTGCCTCTAGTAGACACCTGAAGAGGAAGGTTGGACCACCCTAACGGATTCAGATTCAGTAGTCTGGGGGGGTCTCTGGAGTGACCCTGGAAGATGCTCCAGAAAGCCTAGATGCGGACCACAAGGACAGATGACGCCCCTTTCCCTGCCCAGCAGGGGAGTAGTCAGGGCCTCAAAGCGCCCTGCGCCAGGCCTCAGGGGGCGGGGCATGGGCGGAGCCTTTTCCCTAATGCCCGAGTGGCGCTGGGATTCGGATTGGAGGCTTTTGAACCCGGAAGCAGTTGGCGGCTCTCGAAAGCCGCCGCGGGATCGGGGAATTCCGCTGGCGCTGCGGCTGCTGAATGGTGGGCGGCTGCAGGAAGCGCAGGCCCGGCGCGGGGGCGGGGTCGCAGATACTGCCAGAAAGGGTGTGCGGGCAACGCGGGTCGCTTTCGGTGACAGCCAGGGCACCAGGAGGCACCGCGTTTCATTCATGCAGTGACTGTTAAGCTTGCTGTGTGTCCGGGGTCTGCGGTTTGCTGCAGGGACCCTGCCCAAGGTTGCTGTTTAGCGCTCTGTAGGGGGTTGGACCAGGAAAGTAGCGCCTCTGCATCTTCTGCCCAGCTCCTCTTGGCGCATTTCCTGGGGAAACTGATTAAGGCAACCAACGTTTCATTCATTCGTCCAGCCAGATAGATTGAGAACCGATTACATACCAGACATTGTGCGGGGCGCTGCGGATTTGGGGTCAACCCGCCTGTCCCTGCTCTGTGTAGAGTCTCCGGCCTGGGGAGGAGGGGGGCACAAGCGAATATGCAGTCTACTGTGACTTTTTTGTTTGGGATTATAACGCTGGTGTGTAGAAAGTGCTGTGGAAACACTGAAGGAGGATTTAACAAGTCCCAGGGGGTGTTAAAGAAGACTTTTAAGACAACTCTTTGAAAATGGGTTTTGAAGGCAGAGAAAAGAAGAGTCTGAGACGTAAAAGTGTAGGAGATGTTTGAGCATAGCGGAGCGTTCGGCTTGGTCGGAGCCAGGGAAATGAGAAAGCAAGAGGGACCTGATCATAAAAGCACTATGAGAGGGGAAGGGGAAAAATTATGTGCATTATCTCATACTTTACTACGATTTCGGAAGTTATGTAACCACTACAGTAGCAATAAGGGGAATCAGACAGGAAAGAACCTCCATTGTGATAGCTAAAGTTTTAGAAAACAGTCTGGCAGTGTTATAAATCGGACAGGGTGAGACATTCTTGGAGGGCTTAATGAACTAGTAAAGGGCCATGTGTATAGGCATTCTTCATATTGGGTCATGCATTCTAGGAATACCAGGGTAAAGGAGAAAAGCAGCCTCTGAAGGGTACAGCTCTCCTAAATTCTAGTTGTTAGGGATATGGAGATGCTGAACTAGTATGTGAGTTAAGACAGAGCTGAAAAAATTCTCTCTGAAGGTTTAGTGAAGAACTGCTTTGGTGACCTGAGGTGCTTAACTAGAAATACAATACCGGAAATGAAGGCAAGTCTATAGAGACTATAACCATAATGCCCAGCATTTGCATATTATGTGCCAGGACTGTTCTGTGTATTTTTACATAGAATAACTTATTCCTTGTAACAATCCTATGATAGAGGTACTGTATGCCCTTTTTGCAGATGAGAAAACAAGGCACAGAGAGCTTAAGTAACTTGCCTAAGGTTGGAAATCAGCTGGAAATACGTAGGGTCAGGAGTCAACCCAGGCAACCTAACCATTAAGCAAAACTGCCTTTTAGCAAGGCAGATTAAGCCTTTTCTGACATCTTCAGTTGGAGCCAGTCTTTGAAAGTCTGACCAAAGACAGTTATAAAAACAAGACAGGATAGCTCAGGATTTCATATGTTCCTACTGTTCTATATTTGCAGTTGGAGAAGCAACATAATGAAGTGGTTGAGAATCTGCTGTGGTGCCAGGAGAGTTACTGAAATTACTAAAGACAGTTTGGAGAATGGAAGTTTTGTGTGCCAATTTTCAGTGTGAAAAAAAAGTTGGATGTGAAGAAAAGTAAATTCTGTGAAGCTGATGTCTCCAATGACCTTCGAAAAGAAGTAGAAAATCATTATAAGCTCTCTTTACCTGAAGATTTCTTTCACTTCTGGAAGTCCTGTGAAGAACTTGATTCTGAAAAACCAGCTGGTGAGTTGCTCCAGAGTCATTCTTGTATAAATGGAAAAAGTAATGTAATAGGAAATGGGATGGGTGTGGTGGCTCACACTCTGTAATCCCAGTTGAGGCAGAAGGATTGCCTGAGACCAGGAGACCTCAACACAGCAAGACCTCTTCTCTACAAAAAAATAAAAATAAATAAAATAAAATAAAATAAACTAGGCATGGTTGCATGTGCCTATAGTCCTAGCTACTTAGGAGACTGAGATGGGGGGAATCCTTCATTGAGCCTAGTAGTTCAAAGTTGCAATGAGCTATGATCACACCAGCCTCAGTGACAGAACAAGACCCTGTCTCTAAAAAATATAATTGGCCAGGCATGGTGGCTCACACCTGTAATCCCAACACTTCAGGAGGCTGAGGCAGGCAGATCACTTGAAGTCAGGAGTTCGAGACCAGCCTGGGCAACACGATGAAACCCTGTCTCTACTAAACATACAAAATTTAGCTGTGTGTGGTGGCGCACGCCTGTAGTCCCAGCTACTTGGGAGGGTGAGGCACAATCATCACTTGAACCTGGGAGGTGAAGGCTGCAGTAAGCCGAGATTGTGCCACTGCACTCCAGCCCCGGCAACAGAGCTAGACCCTGTCTCAAAATATATATATATATATAATAATTTTTAAAAAAACCTAACCAAGAATATTAACAGTTCATAGAAAAGGAATATTTTCCAAGATGTTTCTAGTAAGATAAAATATAGTAAGAAATATAGATTAATGCTATAGTAATGCCACTGTCACCTATTTTATTGGCAAAGGTAAATGATTTCATCACGTTCTGGGGGAATGTGAAGGAAAGTAAGTACTTTCATTATGTTGCAGGACTTTGAATATGATTTAACAGTTCTGCTTCCAAGAACTTGTCTTATGGATTAGATAAACTAAGAAGTATCCTTGAGGATATTTAAACAAAAAAATGGGAAATGGCTTAAATGCCTACCAATAACACATATATTCAGTAGATCTTAATTTTTTAAAAAATAATGAGGCAGATTTTTAGGAAATAATAAACTATCATGCCTGAAATATGTTAAGTGAAAAAGAACAGTCTATAGAGTATGCTACCATTAGTATTTTTTAAAGGGGAGGGGGAGTACACATATATCCCTGTATACTTTTCTATTTGCTTGCTTTGTCTCTGAAAGGAGAAAGAAACTCTTAATGGGCTGTGATCATTACTTTGCACTATATACCTTTTGCACGGTTTAAATTTTTTAACTAGTAAGCACTGTCTTACATTATTGATGGAAATGTATATTTATACATATTCTGAATTTTGCCAATAGATCAGAACTGTGTAGCAGTTTCTTTAAAAAGTCATGTCTGTGTACAAACATTAGCAAAGATGTTCACCGAAACATTTTTAGAACAGAAAAAAGAAATAGTAAATGTCCATCAGTAAGAGAATAGATGGTTACCTCTTTATAATGCAGTATCATGCCCTATTAAAAATCATGTAAAATAACATTGAATAGCATGGAAAATATTTGGAAAATTTAAGTGGGTCAGGATGGAGGACAAAAGCAGGTTACAAAACAATCCATCTCAGTTTGTTACATATTTGTATCTGTTCATGGGAGTGGAGAGAATGGAAATTTGTTACTGTATACTAGACTATTAACTGTGTTATCTTTGACTAATGAGATGGATGGTTTTAGTTTTCTTGTTGCTTTAAAAATTACTGTATTCTCTCCTAAGCTCACTTGAGCTGAACAGTTTTTCCTGTCCAATTATCTCCATGCTTCTATTCACGTTATTACCTCTTACAGGAATTTTTTTGCTTTCTTCATCCTTGCCTCCTTATAAAACTGGGTCCTGCCTAGAGTTCTCCCCTTCCTCTTGGAAGCAGCAAGGACCCATTTGAAGTTATACATTGTACATTGCACAGACTTCATGTCTTTGTGGTTTAGTAGTACTGACTGTGATCTGTGAATAGAGAAGGCATATGGAATCATCTAGGGTTAGGGTTGGCCAAATAGATTGTCAAAGAGTCAAGGGAATCTGGTGTGCTAGCTGAGGTAGAGGAAAGGGGGATAAGAAGTGTTTTTTACTTTTTTTTTTTTTTTTTTTTGGAGACAAAGTCTCACCCTGTCACCCAGGCTGGAGTGCAATGGCATGATCTCATTTCACTGCAACTTCTGCCTCCTGGGTTCAAATGATTCTTGTACCTCAGCCTCCCAAGTAGCTGGGATTACAGGCGTGAGCCACCACACCTGGCTAATTTTTGTATTTTTAGTAGAGACGGGGTTTTGCCATGTTGACCAGGCTGTTCTCAAACTCCTGACCTCACGTGATCAGCCCGCCTCACCCTCCCAAAGTGCTGGGATTACAGGTATGAGCCACCGTGCCTGGCTTGTTTTTTACTATTCTTAATCCACACATTTTTGCTATCTTTCTCTCCCTTAATCTGTGTGTACTACAAGTAGTTGAGGCTAACTGCAGTGTGGCAACGGGCCTGTAGGAATACAAACCAGTCTTGCTTTGGCTAAAATAAGAAACAACAGGACTGTTTGAGACGTTAAGTTAATACAGTGGTAAATTTCAGAGGAAATCCTAAATGTAAATGCCACTTTTCTGTTACTCTGACTTCTTTTCCATTGAATGTTTGTAACTGACATCTTCACACATAACTCAAGATTTTCTTTTACTTTAGAAACTTTTTTAAGACAATTGCTTAGAAATAGTTTACTCACTAAAAGCATTATTTCCTATCTATCTGCAGAAAGTATTGTCTAAATTTATTTGCTTTATAGATCCACTTTCTGCAAGCCTTTGACTTCAGTTAGTTGGTCCTTATGATATCCTTGCTGGAAAACATAAAATGAAGAAAAAATCAACAGACTCGAATTTTAACCTTCATTGGAGGTTTTACTATGATCCTCCTGAGTTCCAAACCATTATTATTGGAGATAAACTCAGTACCACATTGGGTATTTCAGGTAAAGGATCTTTTCTTTGCCTCTAAAATACAGCTGCTGTCCTGCTAATGAGGATAAATAGTTATTCATTAGCCTCACCCAAGGTGAAAGGCACATTTTCCCCTATTGGTGGATATATGAGCCATCTCTTGTTCTTGCTGTTACCATTTTAACCTTCCCTAGGATGGGTAAACTCTTTAGGGTTAATCTCACTGGTTCTTCCTTTCCTTGTAAACTTTTTTCTCTTTTGGGTTCAGAAGAACTCTTTTGGCCCAAGAAAGATAATTTAGAGCAGCTCTTGTGACTTGTGCTTAAAAAGCTATGTGCTTCCCGGTGCCAGAGTGGCAACTGGGAGCTAAGAGTGATCTCTGGAGTCACACTGGTCCTCTTGTTTATTATCTGTGTGATCCTGTATCATTAGTGACTGTGACTTTCTGTGACTCAATTTCCTGTCTTGTAACAATAGGGATAAATAATTGTACATATCTGATAGGAATATTATGAGCATTAAATGAATGCATACAAGATACCTAGAAGGTTAAGAAATAGAGAAACTCCAGGAGGAAAATACCTTGTCCGCTTGTACCAGTAGAGATGCTATCCTTTAAAGTGAAGATTAAATGTAAGGTAAATAGAAGAAACGTGTCCAGGAAGACGTACTAGTACAGTAGAATGCACATGGCGCTAGGAATTGAATTATACTGTAGCCAAGTATTTATCATATAAATGATACATCTGATTTTAAACACTTGTTAAGAGTTCATTACTTGTGTATAATTCAAATGGAAAGGTTTAATGTAGTCAAGATTTATCGTAGATGTTCCTAAGAAACTTGGAGCTTAAAACGATAAATTTGTTTCAATTTAAAAAAATGCCCTTATAAAAGAAGCCTTTAAAAGAGGGGAAAAAATAGGGGTAAATTGTCTGTAGACCTAAAATTCCACTGATAATATAAATTATGGGCAGCTATTTAATGTCTTTTGCTTAAACAGGGATTCTCCTGATGAACTTCTTGTATATGTTGGTATAAATGAAGCAAAGAAAAATTGTATAATCGTTCCAAATGGAGATAATGTATTTGCTGCAGTCAAGTAAGAATATTTTATCTCAATTTCTCTGATGTTTATATAAGTTTACAATTTTTATACTGTATTAGTCCATTACAAAGCGGGTTTGCGGGGCTGGGCACAGTGACTCACACCTGTAATACCAGCACTTTGGGAGACCAAGGTGGGTGCATTGCTAAGGTCTGGACTTCGAGACCAGCCTGGCCAACATGGGGAAACCCCATCTCTACTAAAAATAAAAAATTAGCCAGGGGCATGGTGGCACACGCCTGTAATCCCAGCTACTCAGGAGGCTGAGATAAGAGAATCGCTTGAACACACGAGGCGGAGGTCGCAGTGAGCCGAGATTGTGCCACTGCACTCCAGCCTGAGCGACAGAGTGAGACTCCATCTCCAAAAAACAAAACAAAGCAGGTTTGAGGCAAGCCTATAACTGCAGATTTCTAAAGATAATTTCCATGACTTTTGCAGGTAGTCTTATCTGTACTGTTATTTTGTCACTCTTCACCAAAAAATACACCTTTTATGTAACTATTTTGCTTAATACTCGACCTCAGATGTTCCATGGCAAAATCAAAAGTTTTTTTTAGACATCTGCTTTTAAACACTTGTTAAGAGTTCATTACTTGTGTATAGTTCAAACAGGTTTAAAAGTAAAAAGAGATGCTCATAAAATCCTTGGAATGGCTGAGGGGGCAGGCTGAGCTTCCAGGAATGACAGTTGTGTGGTTCACAGTGGATTTTATGTCTCTGCCACCACCACCATCAGGAAGCTGGGAAATCAAGAACTGCTGCCACAATGGGTGGCTCTAGGACCGTATTATCTTGGGTATAACCTGTGCCAGGTAAATGGATGCCTTACCCGTTGCCTCTCAGCCGCCATAGAGCTAAGCACCAGGTGCTGGGATCTCAGCTACAGCTGCTGCAGAACTATCGGATGCCTCTACAGCTGTGCTTACTGATGGAGATCGTGGAAGCACAGCCTCCACCTGTTATCTCTTCTGCCTCTGAGACTTCAAACTATTGCAGCTGTTTGGAAGAAGCTAGGTCCCATGTGGAGCCTGGGCTGAAGAGTAGTATGGAAAATGCAACAAACTTTCATGAGGAAGGGATTGGAATAGAGCTGAGTGATCCAGTCTATGCTATGTCAGCCACAGACGTGACTTGAAACAATTTCGTTTGTCAGCAGCTGTGTAGTTTGCATTGTAATGAAGAAAGCAAACTTTATCACTTCAAATACAAGTAAATTATGTTTCATTTGACCTCTTTTAGTACTATCTCTTTAAAGGGCTTTTGTTCCCTGTGATTTGATAATATAAATTTGCAGTAAAGCAAATTCAAACTAAATCAACCTAGTAAAACCACTAGACTGTGCTACGTACATACTGGTGTATCTACAGGGCAACTACATTGTAGATGTCCAAAAATGTTCTTTGTTTTCTAATACCTCTCAGTTTCCTATAAAACCTTGCTTGGTATTTGTGATTTATAAGTTCTTTTAAACTCTTTGGATTTATTGTTCAATTTAAATTGGTGCCATCTTTATTAGAAACTGTTGCTTATTGTCTGTCTCTTGCACTAGCATATAAGCTCCATGAGGACAGAGGCTTTGTTTTGTGCACAGTATCTGCCTCATAGTAAATGCTCCATAAATATTCATTCTACAATACTTTGGCACCTAAAACACCTAATTTTCAGGCTGGCCAACATAGTGAGACTATCTTTAAAAAAAAAAAAAAA
>NW_016804208.1:52937-56191 GCF_001698545.2 Rhinopithecus bieti | reverse complement strand
AAAAAAAAAAAAAAAAAAAAAAAAAAAAAAAAGAAGTGTCTCTGCAAGATTTAATAGTAACTAAAGAAATGAAAATTAAGCCAGCAAAGATTTTTAAAGGTTAAACAATAGTAATAACCAATGATGATTAGGGTATAAGAACCCTTACTGATGTGTTAATTGGTAAAACTTTTGTAGAAAGCAGTTTGAAAAATGTTTCAACCACCGTATTCTAAGATTTCTTGACAGATGACATTGCCAGGTACCATGTGAAGTACACATGTATACCCTTAAGTTAGCAATTCCACTTATAGATATTCATCAAAGGGATTTTGGACAGGTACAGAAATATGTGTGTTTATTACAGATTGTTTATCAAATGAAAAATTGGCAACAACATATCCAGCAACAGAGAAGATTAGGTAAATATAAACTATCCATATACTATAATACCTTGGTATTGATTTGTTGAATTTGTTATGAAGTTGGCAAATAACAACAGTGTAGAATGATTCCATTTCATACTGTCTAATGCATACGGAAATAAACATATTCAATTTTTAAGTATCCTTGAACAACAAAGTTAGGAATGACTTTTTTTTTTCCTTCTGCCTTATTTTGTTTCCTAAAATAACTAGGGCAAATAGTTTTGACCTTGGGTCAGGGACTTTTAGGGTCAAAACTATTTGTGATAACAAAATATTATTTTTGCACCAATGGCACAAAGGTAATGGTGGATAATACTGTTGTCTCCTTGGCAGGAATCAAGATAGTGCCACAGGAGTAGCAGCAGTCATGGCATTCTTCACAGCAGTAACATGCAAATGTATTTAAGAATGTTTGTGATGGAGCCAGACATGGTAGCTACTCGGAATGTTGAGGTGGGAGCATTGCTTGAGCCCAGGAATTCAAGTTTATCCTGAGCAACATAGCAAGACCCTGTCCCTGGAAAAAAAAGTCAGTGATGGAGTATACATGTGTTAGCTGTCTACCATTGAGTATATCTCTTCAACATTCTGTGATGAAATAGGAAATACATAGACAGCATTTCTCATACCGAAGTACTGTGGTTTGTCTAAGGGGAAAAAAAAAAAAAGCACTTGTATGATTGAGTTTTGAGATGAACTTTTTCCCACTTTTAGAAAGAGTGACTCACTGACAAAGTCTGGTTATTTGGGTCTAGATACTGGCAGAAATATTTTCAAATGAACCAAAGAAAACAACTATTTTTTGCCAGTGATAAACTTCAAGGTTTCGAACAAAAATAGATTGAGAAACTTGTAATACCAGCGTGAGCTTGATAGCTTTTTTTTTCTAATGTTATGTAATGGAGTGAATTTGATATATAAGTTTCAACATTTACATCTATGTAATTTAGTGAACCACTATTTCCAAAGGGCCATTGCATGATGCCATATAACATGCATGGGTACAAATTCTTTTGCATTCAAGGAATTCTAATGGATTTAAAGTAACAGCACAAACTGTTCATGTTCATGGTTATGGCTTCAGTTGTACATTGCACCTTATCTTTAAGCATCGCACAGCAAAGTGTTAGAGTAGATTTAGGAAGAGACAAAAACTTAGAGATAGTTCATAATAATGTCATATGTATGGGAAGGCAGCTACCAAGTGCCTTCAATAGTGGCAGACGTAAAAGAGGATATTTTATGTGGGCTTTGATGGATGCCTAAGAACTTACTAGAAAGAATGGGAAGAAGGATGTTTTAGGTAAGGGAGCAGTATGTGTGTGAAAGTGTGGAAATACATGGCACAGGGTACTTGAATGGATATATGCCATGTCAGAGTGTTGAGAAAGACTGTCAACATTGATTCACATAGGACTGACATCAAATTTGCATTTTATGATTGATATAAACATATCCTCTAGACATACAGCTGGTAATAATTGAAGGTAAGATTTAGTGTAACTGTGTGCTGTAATCAGAAGTTAGATTTTGGTGGCTTGGGTTTCTGTGACACTTTATTTTTATTATTATACTTTAAGTTCTAGGGCACATGTGCAGAATGTGCAGGTTTGATACATAGGTATACATGTGCCATGCTGGTTTGCTGCACCCATCAACTCATCATTTACATTAGGTATTTCTTCTGATGCTATCCCTCCCCCAGCCCCCTACTGCCTGACAGGCCCCAGTGTGTGATGTTCTCTGCCCTGTGTCCAAGTGATCTCATTGTTCAATTCCCACCTATGAGTGAGAACATGCAGTGTTTGGTTTTCTGTCCTTGTGATAGTTTGCTCAGAGTGATGGTTTCGTTTCATCCATGTCCCTGCAAAGGATATGAACTCATCCTTTTTTATGGCTGCATAGTAATCCATGGTATATATGTGCCACAGTTTCTTAATCCAGTCTATCATTGATGGACATTTGGGTTGGTTCCAAGTCTTTGCTATTGTGAATAGTGTGTGGCACTTTAATCTACCAGCTGTACTGGTAACTCTACTGGTTTAATCCACTAGCTCTCTGAACTTGGGTAAGTTGATTATCTTCTTTGCCCTTTTTTTTTTTCCTGATAAATAAGATGAAGCTAAGACTAGCACCCACTATAAATGTTCTAAGCCCTTTGATAACAGTGTTGTAGGGAGTACTACAACCTCTCAGATGCCGGCAGTGAATAAAAGTGAGTTTCTTCCTAGGAGTTGTTACTCCCTGCACCTTTCTTCCTGGGAGTCTGGCACCCCTTCCCGCTCTTCACTTTACTCCTGACCTTTTACATTGATGGCAAAAATCTTAACCTGTTTGTGATAAAATATAAAATTATTTCCATAAGTGGCATTAGCATGCTGTATATTTACATACTTTTGAAAACTACTTTGGATTATTCTTTTGTATAAGCTTATAAAGTAGCTTTGCTTTCCTTTTACATGTTCTAAATTTTTCTTAACACAAATTTCAACATTTAAAAAAAAATCTGTTGAGCTTATTGTAACAGTGTCCTGTTTCTTTAAAAATGAAAAAAAAAAAAAGGCCAGGCGCAGTGGTTCATGCCTGTAATCCCAGCACTTTGGGAGGCCGAGGTGGGCAGATCACCTGAGGTCAGGAGTTCGATACCAGCCTGGCCAAAATAGTGAAACTCTGTCTCTACTAAAAATACAAAAATTAGCTGAGCATGGTGGCATGCACCTATAATCCCAGCTATTCGGGAGGCTGAGGCAGGAGAATCACTTGAACCAGGGAGGCAGAGGGTGCAGTAAGCTGAGACCCTGCCATTGCACTCCAGCCTGGGCAACAAGAGCAAAACTCTGTCTCAAA
>NW_016804208.1:46021-50775 GCF_001698545.2 Rhinopithecus bieti | reverse complement strand
AAAAAAAAAAAAAAAAAAAAAGATGAAATTTCATTTTTTTGTTGTTTTTTGAGACAGAGTCTTAGGCTGGAGTGCAGTGACACAATCTCAGCTCACTGCAACCCCCACCTTCCAGATTCAAGCGATTCTCATGCCTCAGCCTCCCAAGTAGCTGTGAATACAGGCACATGCCACCACACCCAGCTAATTTTTGTATTTTTAGTGAAGACAGGGTTTCACCATGTTGCCCAGGTTGGTCTCAAACTCCTGACCTTGAGTGATCCGCCCACCTCAGCCTCCCAAAGTGCTGGAGTTACAGGCGTAAGCCACCACGCCTGGCCCCTGAAAAATTTTTTTGATGTCTACTTTTTTTTCTGTTCGGTCAGACTTCTCCGAAGTAGTATGCCATATCTTAGTATCAGGTAATACAACTTAAAATTTGATTAATCTCAGTTTTGTAACTATTCGTTATATCTTTATTGCAGACATTAGAGTGCTGATATAAATTTGAATCGTATTTTCTCTTTCTGTGACTGGCAGTTTTTATTAATATTGCTTTCCTCTTATTTGAAGAAAACTACTAGGGATCTTGAGAAAAGTGTTGGTAAGTATACTGTGGACTTATTCTTGCATGGAATTTGACATTTTTAAGTTGGCTCAACTTCCAACGGTCTTTGTACTTAGTATAGTGGCCTGCAACATAATGAGGACTTTTACTTCTTTTCAGATTACTTTTGATGAAAAAAACATAAAGAAGTAACAGATGAAAAGAAAACCAATCTCTTGAAAAACATAGATGAAAAACTCACAGAAACAGCCAGAGAACTGGGGTACTCACTGGAACGGAGAACCATGAAGATGAAACAGAGAGATAAGAAAGTATGGCCGGGCGTGGTGGCAAAAGCCTGTAATCCCAGCACTTTGGGAGGCCGAGACGGGCGGATCACGAGGTCAGGAGATCGAGACCATCTTGGCTAACACGGTGAAACCCCGTCTCTACTAAAATACAAAAGCTAGCCGGGCGAGGTGGCGGGCGCCTGTAGTCCCAGCTACTTGGGAGGCTGAGGCAGGAGAATGGTGTGAACCCGGGAGGCGGAGCTTGCAGTGAGCTGAGATCCGGCCACTCCACCCTAGCCTGGGTGACAGAGCAAGACTTCGTCTCAAAAAATAAAAAATAAAAAAAAAAAAAAAAAAGTATGACTTCAGTCTGTTGGCCTCTGTTTTGCTATTTAGCAGATTTTTTTCTCCTCTTGAATCCTTCCCATCTCTACCCTGCCCTTCTCTTCTCTAGCCCTATCTTAAGAGCTGGATGCTGTCCCTTAGGGGTGCTAGGAGGATGGCAGTGAAATGGGGGTCAGATGGCTCCTTTGGGTTGGTACACTGGTTGAATTGCATCACTGGTGATACCACTGCTGTGGTTGAGTAATTCATGCCAGTATTTACCGCTCTTTTAATCTTGTTTTATCAGTTAATCACTTCATAAAGTTAAGTGAAAGCTGCTTTGTACATAATGAAATTTACATAGGTACGTTTTCTTCAGTAAATATTTATATCAGCAATGCTTCTTCCTTTTTCCTTATTGATCTCATCACTTCCTTTTGCATCTCTCCTAATGTCTGCAGTGTAAGGGGAGAATTTTGTAAAGGAGCAAATACTTCTTAGTGTTGGATTCTTTTAGTTCTCAGCTATAGATTTCAGATTAAGTTAATGACAAGCTGGAAGATTTCTGCTTTGGAGTAAATGAGAATTCTGTAGGAGTTTGTTCTTCTGGCCTCTGGGGGAAAAATAACACTTGTCACTGGAATGAGGGCTCCCCAGTCTCCTCCAGCGTCTCACTGTTTGTCCTTGCTGGTTCATCTGAATGTTCTAGTTAAATGGAGAACTTGTTATTCCTTAATAAACTAACACTGGTAATGAAGTACCTTAGTGTACTTAGGCATTAAATCCTACTTCAGTTCCTTCTCTGATCCTGATTCAGCTTCAAGGGTGATATTCTGATAAGTTCTAGGCACTCTTTCTTTAGTCCTGTAGACTGGAAAGTTTCTTAAAACGTACATTTTAATGTACAACATGGCATTTTAAAAGTTAAGATTTTTTCTTGCCATTTATCTTTCTGGTTATCATAGGAAGCTTCTCCCACCTTGTGACTAGGAGGAAGGGTAGCATTTGTAGCCTAATGTATTCCTAATTTGTTTTGACTGAAGTCTAAGCATCAGTACACATAATAGCTGTTAGCAAATTATTTAATCAGTCTTATTTTTCTACCACAAGCTATATTTCAGAGGAGATTTTCTTCATTCTTCCCCATAAACATGATTCAGGTTTAAATTTCATACATATTTTGTCCTAGACGCCTCCCCATGAAGTTTCATTTCAGTATTTGTTCTTTATACAAAACAGCTGGTAAAACAAAGACCAAAAGAACTTACAAGACAATCATGTTTTAATCCTCCCCATTGATGATTATACTTTCAAACCCTTTTCTGTTATTATAAGGTTGTTCTTCTATTGTTTTTGTGAGATCTTCATTTAATTCATATTTTTCTACTGAAGAAATAAGTTCCACTAGCATATGTGAGTTAGTGGCTTTGTCCTTGTGTGTGAGTGTAAGAATGTATCCACTCTAGTATGATAGAGCACTGTATAGCACACTAGAAATCAGTGTTTCTATACTGACAGTAACTTAGCATACTTTGGAATGCAGAGCCCTTATGAATTATATCATTTGACTCCCTACAACAAATCTGCAAAGTTAGGATTATCATCCTATTTTATAGATAAGTAAATTGAGGGTTATAGAAGTTTTGTGTCTTGCCCAAAATCTTAAATGACACATGCAAAACCCAACTTCATATTTTCTGTATTTGGCATTCTTTCCACCCCATCTTCTTACTAATTGGCTTTCTGCCACTTCACCTTTTCCATACCTAGATTTCTTCATAAGGAACACTGGTTAAATATGCATAAAATGATGGTGTGTCACTCCATCCACCTGTGATATGATGCTTCAGGATGTCACCCACTCCTATAGTTTTCCTACATTTGTAATCTTATTCTTCATAATAATATTATGATTCTGATGACTTCTTAATACCTCTTTATGGACAATTAGTACAGGTAATCATCTGTAAAAAATCTGAACATATATCTACCATGGTTCCTACTGTATGTTGTTCAGCCTGAGTTCAGGCAACTATAGCACTGCTGTCTTTTTCTTTATCACTGCTTTATGTCCTGCCTTTTACAGTTATGAATATGTTATGTTTATCATTTCATATTGCCAATTTAAGATCTACCTCATAATTTTGAGTGGCTGCAGAATACTGTGCTTACGTTCAAAGTTTGGGTTGCTTAAGATTTTTCACAAATACAGACAACCCTGCCATAGATATCCTTTTATACCTTTATTCACATACTTAACTGGTTCTTTTTTTAGAAGAAATTTCTAAACATACACATAGTATTACGAGGTCCAAAGTAGTTTGTGTGTGTGTGTATGTGTAGTTTTTCTTTGCTTGTTTCTAATTTTGTGGGGTTTTCTTTAGTCCTTTTGGGTTTTTTTCCATGCTGGTAGGTATAAAATTCTGCATTCTTTTAATAAGCATTTCTTTAATTATAAAGGACGTTAAATATTTTTTACTTTTTTTGGCCATTGTATTTTTTTGGCTGCCTGAACTCTGCCCATTTTTCTATCAGCGTTAGAATTAGTCTTGTTCTTACATGTGTTCTAATTTGGATGTTAGTCTTTTCCTTTGTTAGACTTCTTTATAATTTAAAGACATTAATTTTTATTGTTATATTTTGCAGATATATTTTATCAGTTAATTTGTCTTCTTGATTTCACTAGAGTTTATTTTTATACAGTCAACTTTTTCTTCTCCATCACAAAATTTTTTTTAATTACATTTAATTCTGAAATCCAGATGCAAATTATCTTGATATAAAGATTAAGATAGGAGACAATGACTTCATTTTTTCCCAAGTGGTAAACAGTTGTATAATAACTTCCTTTGAATAATCTGCTCTTTCTGGCAGCTTAATAAAGGATGATGAAAGAAACAAGAGACTGGGAGAATAGGGAGACTCAAGAGAAAAAAGCTTTAAGATATAGAGACTTAGTGAGAAGCCTTTAAAATTGGAGTTTGCTTTTTGGGTGGTGTGCTTCCTCTGCCTTGGAAACTTTTCACTGAATTGCACGAAGTGGAATATTTGTACAGATGTTTTGTTAAGGAAAGACCGAAAAATAATGCCATTAACATGAATTAAAGGAAGAATGGAAACTGGAAGGGTTATGGTGGTAGTTGTAGTTGGGCCTGTTTTTGTCTTTGAAGACTACCACTTGATGAAAGCTCACTGGTTACGTGATTTGCCTCCATAAAAGACACCACAAACCTAGAAACTACCCTACTTTTGGGAAGTTTGCAAACAAGCCTAATATTCCAGGTAAAAATACGGGGCTCTGAATTTGGCAGGATAGAGGAGAGGAGTTCTGTCCTACCATATCTTCTTACTGACAAAAACTGTTTTTTGCTGTCTTTCTTTTATACCCAGGTTCTTCTGTGCTCTCTACCAAGAAGGTACTGTGACCTTAGAGGAAACTGATATTTTGGCTTGCCTCCTAGGATGTATTGGGTTCTTCCTTGACAAATCAGGATGCAGACTTCCAAGTGACTGGCACAGTTAAAGCCAATTATTTCACTGTTCTGTGATTACTTCAAGTGCTTGACTTTTAGCTAATTTTTGAGAAAAAAAAGTTAAATTTTACCCTAGAGTCC
>NW_016804208.1:32450-44460 GCF_001698545.2 Rhinopithecus bieti | reverse complement strand
GGGAGAGAGAGAGAGAGAGAGAGAGAGAGAGAGAGAGAGAGAGAGAGAGAGAGACAGGAGAGACAGGGTTTCACTCTGTCACCAGGATAAAGTGTAGTGGCACAATTACCCTGTCTCGGCCTCCTGAGTAGCTGGGACTACAGGTCTGCACCACCATGCCTGGCTAATTGGTGTTTTTGGTTTTGTTTTCCACGTAAAGACAAGGTCTCACTCTGTTGCCCATGCTGGTCTCAAACTCCTGGGCTCAAGTGATCCACCCACTTCAACTTCCCAAACTGTTGGGATTACAAGTGTGAGCCACTGCACCTGGCCTGTAATTGCGTATAATTTTAATTAGTTTAAGTTTGTAAATTAAAACGGGATTAAATGTTTCTTGTATTCATTATATGTTGACATAATACTATTTTGGGAATATGGGTTAAATACAATACCTTAATTTCACCTGTTTTTAATTTTTTTTAGCTCCTCCTCCTCCTGCCCCAGCTGTTTCTTTCTTCATGTGGATACTGGAAAAAATGTAGCCCATATTATATTACACTTGGACAGGCTGATCTGTCCTATATCTCCTCTTTGAAGCCAGAGGCAATTCGTCTCTGATGGGACCAGTGTGGGCTCTAGCTACTGGTCAGTCTTCTGCTTCTGCTCTAAGTCATCTTTTCTTCATGTCTCTGCTCACAGAGAGAACTTTAAAAAGTATGATTACTGTGTCATTTGGGAAAGGTTAAGCACATTTGTTGTAGAGATGAGCAGTCTCTAAAACTTTTGGGGTGATGGATGTTAAATTGTAGTGCCCTGGAGTAAAGCCTGTTACCCTACTGTAGGTGGGGTTCTGGGGTTTTATGTCCAGTCTAATATTCTAGGCATGAGAGCCTTCTGTATTTAGTTTTGAAGTGGTAGCAAAATGTAAGAATGAAGGACCTAATCTTCTTGCTCTTGCCTAGTGTCCTTTGCCAGGAGGTACAATTGACTGGCAGTTTGTTAATGTGACAGTGATTAGCAAATCACAACTAAGTTTGTTCTTAACCCTTTGAAGCTTCTTACAATGATATTTTAAGGGGGGCTAAACTGGTTGTAAATCACATCTTCCCCAGTGTGTAGGATTGGGCAAGCTTTCCAACACCTTTGTTGCTGTCTCTTTACCTGTAAGCTGTGTCTGCACACGTGCACGAGTGCATACCAATCCACAGATCATTTAATTCTCATTTAACCTACTTTGTAACCAAGTCACAGAGAGGCAAAGCGTCTTGCCCAGGTTCACACAAGCATTCTGATTCCATAGTCAGTGCCTAAATCAGCACAGTAATTCCCAAACCGTAAAATACATGTGACTCACTTGCAGACATTGTAAAACTGCACTCTATCAGTCGGTCCAGAATGAGATCTGAGACTGCATACCTGTCATGCTCCCAGGTGATGGTAATGCTGCTGCTCTACAGACCACCCTGAGAGGAGCAAGACTAAACCAGTAGCTCTCCAGCTTTAGCATGATCAGAGTCATCAGGAGGGCTTGTCCAAACATACACTGGCGCTCTCCCCACCCTCCCCAAGTTTGAGTTACAGGGTGGGTCCTGAGAATTTGCATTTCCAACAAGTGAAGTTGATGCTCCTGATCAGTGGTGTACATTTTGAGAACCCTGCTGTAAACTATATTATACCACTTTTCTTTTCCCACCTCATAGATAGTTAGCAGTAAAAATAATCAAAATGTTTAACAGCCAGAATGACAGTCATTGACCAATCCAAGTAGCGCTTGACCTGCTAGAGAGGCCCTAGCCATAAATAAGTAGAGCCATAAGATGTGAACCAGTGAGTAGCAAACTTAATTGTTCTGAGAATGAAATAACATGTAAGAGTTATAAAAAGGTTTAGCACAGTACGTACCACATGTTAAGGGCTAAATGTTTATTATGATCAATAAAAAGGTGATATATGTAGATAATAGCAGTAATCTAAAATCTTTTGATAAACCTAAGGCAGTGACTCTTAACAGGGATTGCAAGGTGGTACATGTTGGGGATCGGGGAGAGAAGGATTTTGAGGATAAAGGGACTATGACCTGAAAACCCACTTTCAGCATAACTGTTCTTACAGAATCAGTTAAGGAAAAGAAAACTTAAACTTTTGACTGGGAATACACTGGAGAGAATAAAAAGTATTTGTGGGCATAGTTTGGGGTGAGAAAAAGTTGATGAAACCTAAGGGAATAAGGAAACTCAAATTTAATTTGGTTTTATTTTCAGGATATGCCATTAGTCTTCTAGAGCAACAAGATTGCCTCTTTGAATGCCAGGTGCCTGTCCCTAAATTGTGTTCGCTAATCACTTGAGGGTGTAGCTAAAATGATTTTGGAAGTAGCCTTTGTTAAACAAGTGCTTTTTTATATATTTTCTGCTACTTATTAAGATATCTGCTGTGTTCTCTGCTTAATGTTATATTTTATTTTCAGTATTTTCATAAAGTTGCTGGCCAGCTTTTTACCTCTTGCATATAATCTGTTGAAGAGGAATCTGTTTGCAGAAACTGTTAAGGATCATCTGGCAAACAGAAGTAAAGAGAACATAGACCAACTTGCTGCATGAGTAAGGTGGCTTGTTTGGTGTACAGTATTTCAAAGGACTAGTATTTAACTTGTAATTTTGTTTTGTTTTAAGGAATACAAAAAATAAACATTTACTAAAAACATTTGTAAGGTTCTTCTGCCTGGTTTTCCTTCTTTAATGTACAAGCAAATGGCAGTCAAATCATCTAAATGGTGACCCTAATCACATTTTGGAAGACAACTGAAGTCACCCTCTGATATGTCACAGGAAGCCACTGTCTAATGCCTGTGGCTAACTAGACCATCCTTACAGAGTCCTGTTTCAATATTTATCATATGGGCAACTAAGAATATTTCTTCTGACTCTTGAGTTAATAGCTGTAGCTTTAAGGATTGGGTTTATAGTGGGTAAGGAGGGGAACAGAAGGAAACTTAGAAGGAAACTCATGACACTACCATCAGCACTCTTCCAGGGTGCCTGACCCTGACCTACCCAAACTGCATTTTGGGTAGTATCTCCAGGTGACTCCCAGCAAGTAGTCCAGTTATCCCATTAGGTATATTATTTTCAATCTTCTCCTGACTCTGTCATTTACTAATAAAGCCTAGTATATTGATACACAGTATACAGTATTAGTATAAGATAATAATCACTATGCCATTAATTTAGATTTTAAAGTTTTTCACTGCAAATGATTTCACTGGATTTTTAGTATGAATCTGTGGACAGCTGTGTTTTACTAGATCCACATTTTCCTTAAACCTGATGATATGTCCTTCACCTTAAAAGTAGGGGGCAGGGCTAGGTGCCGTGGCTCACGCCTGTAATCCCAGCATTTTGGGAGGATAAGGTGGGCAGATCACCTGAGGTTTGGAGTTCGTGACTACCTTGACCAACATGGTGAAACCCATCTCTACTAAATATACAAAATTAGCTAAGTGTGGTGGCGCATGCCTATAATCCCAGCTACTTGGGAAGCTGAGGCAGGAGAATCACTTGAACCCAGGAGGTAGAGGTTGCAGTGAGCCTAGATCATGCTATTGCACTCCAGCCTAGACAACAAAAGCAAGAATCTGTCTCAAAAAAAAAAAAAAAAAAAAAAAAAAAGTAGAGGGCAGACCATGAAATGCAGAGTAGCTAACTTCATGGATGGGACTGAAGATCGTATAAACTTTTTCCCCTTTCTATAAAGTTCAAGATACAAAAGCCCCCAAGTCATCTAGTTAAACCCCTATGTTTTGTAAGATTGGCTTGATTTACTCAAATAACTTCTCCAAAGTTCTTACTGTCAGCTGTCTCCTTAAAATATATTTGAGGTGCTTACTCTTTTTTATATAAGGGTATGAGTAGACAATTTAAAAACAACACTTAGAATTTTAAATGTAAGTAGCATTCCTCAGCTCCCCAGTTAGGCTGCAAGCTTCTTAAGGGCATATATTTTATGGATATAGATCCCCCTCTGTAACACAAACCTTTGGAATTGCACTTATTGAATAAAATGACCCTGTCACATGTTTCTAAGTGCCAGATAGAATCAAACTGGCATGAGCTGGGAAACTGATAAGATGCTTGGGAGTTAAGGCTTCTTGACTTCTCAGACAAAAAGCCTTCTGGGGTCAAAAATCTCTGCCACAACCGAAATCTGCTCCCTTTCTGCCAATGGTTCATGCTGCCTTTGGAGGCAGGTAAGATGCTTTCTTCAAGGTAGACACATTTTGTATAATAACCAAAATGAAACTGAAAACATCTTCAGCTTCCCTTTCATAACTGTACAGGAACTTTTACAGCTGTAATGGGGAGATCTCAGGTTTTAAGGAACTGCCATTTTAATTATGTAAGTAGCTCCAGGCCCTGGAACCATCTGAACTATTAACTTGTTTTATATTAAAACATTACAGTAACAATTAACTCACACATATATTATTAGAAAAGGTGACCAAATCACATTGGTCTTAAATAGTCTTAGACCATGAATTTTAAATAAAATTTTAGAAGTTCGAGCTTTGTTCCTCAGATTTCTTTAGTTTCTAAGGTGCTCAACTATTTCTAAATACTGCCCCTAATGTTAACACAGTTAAAAAATATCCAAATTCATGTATCTCCCATTAAAGATTTGTTTAGCTAGAAATATTAGATTCCTTTAATTTTGCCAATTGGTGATCCAACAATCTCAACTGTGTAGTTGGTAGAATTTTTTTATATGCCTTATGATCAGTAATAAGGATTCCAGAAGGATTTCTTATCAAGGAACAAATGAAAGGGTACAAAAAAAGGTGCATCGGTTTTTCATCCATTCCTTACAGAAACCTAACATGAATGTGTATCTTCAGGAAGCTGGGCATATCAGAACCAAGACAGAAACCGGACAAAAACCCTAAGAATATGGTGATTATAATTTGGATAATACAGTTGTGAATGGGGTTTCCTGAAGACAGTAACAAGAAATGTGGATTTCCAGTCTCAAACTCCAACCAGTTGACTCGGAGGGCTACTAACCTGTTTCAGGAGGTACTGATCTTCCAACTGGTGAACATTTTTCATTAAAGAGTAAGCTCCCTACAGGAAGATACCAAGCCTTCCTTATCTTCTTCCTTCACTAAAGGCATAGTCCATTTAAACCTAGTTAACTAAATATTACCTACCTAGGATCTGGTCACTCAATGGCTATAGTAGCTTCCAAATGGCATCTATATACCTCTGTTCTCTGAGAACAGAGTTTAAGTACCTAGGCTCTTTCATGAATAAAGAACCTTGATCCAATCAGGATTTAACAGAAAATCATTAACCAGTTCAAATTTAGCTAAGCTCGCCCCTCAGAGTTCAATAATGGAGTTTCCATGTAACCTCTCAAACATGTATGTAGAATAACACCCAAGGAAAAATGAAAGCTACAAAACAGATTGCTATAAACTACTTGGCAGTGTCCTAAGACCTTTGTATTACCTCAAACACTGACCTTTCCGGCTTAATGTTGTTCTGTCCAAACTATTCCTATCATAATTAATTTTAATGTCTGGATGGGCAAGGTGGCTCATACCTGTAAACTCAGCACTTTGGGAAGCCAAGGTGGGCAGAGAGCTTAAGCCCAGGAGTTTGAGACCAGCCTGGATAACATGGTGAAACTCTGTCTCTACAAAATATTAGCCAGGCATGGTGGTGCACACCTGTGGTCCCAGCTACTCAGGAGACTAAGGTGAGAGGATAACGTGAGCCCAGGAGGTGGAGGTTGCAGTGAGATGAGATCATGTCGCTGCACTCCAGCCTGGGCAATGGAGTGAGACTCTGTCTCAAAAAAACAATAATAATATATACGTAGGTGATCCCTATAATACTAGCCTCTCAGTTCCTTGACTTACTCTTTCAATGATCTAGATTAGGGATTGACTGACAAACTAGAAACTAGTACCTTCTCAGTACCAGTAATGAAAACCTCCCAAATCTCAATTTCAAGCATTTATATTAAAACGTTACAGTAACAGTTAGCTCACACATATTTTATTAGAAAAGGTGACCAAATCACATTGGTCTTAACATCATCACTCATCCTTCCCTCTCTTTCCCACTAGTACCCCAACAATTTTTCAACACAACAGTCCCCAACAATTCACAAATGTAACCACCTTTTTCATTATTCACCCACTCCATTCCTGATTCTCTCTTTACCCAGCCTTGAGATTCTATTCCACATCATTACAATCCCTCCTCACATCCTCTGCTCCACTGCCCTTCTCCATTTGTTGTATTTATCTGTTAACCTTAAGCCAAATTTTTTAAATTGCCTATTCCTTACCTGAGTCTGCTCAGTATCAGGTGGCTGGAGAAAAAATACAACCATGGCAGCTCGTCTTATTTTAACCTCAAGTTGGCCATGCTGGATGCCCATCTATCCTACTGTCTCATCTCTCAACCCCCAACCCCCAACCTCATCCTCAGTTTATTTCACTGAGAAAATAGAAGCAACCAAAATACCTTCAACAGAATCCCACTGCCTTACCAACTACCCATTATGCTCTGCCTTTCCTACCCATTATACTCTGCCTTTCCTCCTTTCTATGAAGGTTGAATATGTGTCCAAGACCCCATCCTCCTTTCCCTACTCAAGGACCACTCTTCTATTTTTTCTCTCAAACATTTCTGTCATTAACAAAAAAGCTGTAATTTCCTGCATCTTAAAATCCAATCAATCTCAGATTAATTTTCCTTGTCAAATGATCAACAGCAAAAAAAAAAAAAAAAAAAAAAAGCTATAATATCCTGCCTCTTAAAACTATCACGCATTACTTTTCTGAAAACCTCACAGAGAACTGCAATAGTTGTCTTCAGTTCTTCTTCCAATCTCTGGTGGAGCCACTCCTTTCAGGCTTTGGCTTGCCACCACTGTGCTGAACCTGCTCTGGGGGAAGTTATTTATTTCCACACTGGTCCATTGTGAGCCCTCGTTTACTTCACCTATCAGCAACACATGACAGTTAATCATTGCTCCTTGAAATCATTATTCATTTGGTTTAGAGGATTATCCTTCTTTTTTGAGACAGGGGCTTGCTCTGTCACCCAGGCTGGAGTGCAATAGCACCATCATAGCTCACTGCAGCCTTGAACTCCTAGGCTCAAAAAATCCTCCTGCCTTAGTCTCCTAAGTAGCTGTGACTACAGGCACATGCTACCATGCCCAGCTCATATTTTCATTTTTTAAATTTTTGTAGAGATCTGGCCTATGTTTCCCAGGCTAGTCATGAACTCCTCAACTCAAATGATCCTGTTCCACTTGGCCTCCCAAAGTGCTAGATTTATAGGCCTGAGCCACCACACCCAATTTATTTTTAATAAATTAACTAGTGGAATACCCTTATTTGAATGTCACTACTCCCAACTGAACCTCACTGGCGGCTCCCTCATTTGCTGGTTCTTCACCTCCCCAAATCTAAACATAGGTATACATCAGTGCTCAGTCCTTGTACCTCTTCTCTGTCTGCACTCAATCCATGGTACTCTCCTGTCTCAGGATGATGCTGCCCCTGTGAAGCTCAGGCTGGGCCTTTCTCCTGAATTCGAGTCTAATGCCTATGTGATACCCCCACTTGGAAGTCTAAAAGACATTCAAAACAATGTCTAAAACCAAAATTCCTCTGCACACAACACCCCACCCCCAAATCTATTCTTAAAGTCTTTCCCAACTCAGCCAGTGGCCATTCCATTGTTCTGTCATTACTCAGTCAAAAATTTTGCAGACATCTGTGATTTCTCACTTACCACACTCCACATCCAACCCATTCACAAGTCCTGTCTATTCCATCTTCAGCATGGCTATAATCCAACCACTTTCACCACCTCCACCAGCTTCAGTCAGGTACGGATCTCCACCATATCTGACCTGAATTATTCTAAGAGCCTTCTAGGTGGTCTCCTCCTTCCACCCCTGCCCCCTTATAGTCTACTCCCAACAAGGGTACTCTGAGAATGGACAGACTGCCTCCTTAAGTGGGTCCCTGACCCCCATGTAACCTAACTGGGAGACACCTTCCAGTAGGGACCAACTGACACCTCATATAGGCGGCTGCCCATCTGCGACGAAGCTTCCAGAGGAAAGATCAAGCAGCAATATTTGCTGTTCTACAATATTTGCTGTTCTGCAGCCTCCACTGGGTGATACCCAGGCAAACAGGGTCTCAAATGGAACTCCAGCAAACTCCAATAGAACTGCAGCTGAGGGACCTGTTAGAAGGAAAACTAACAAACAGAAAGGAATACCATCAACATCAACAAAAAAGTAATCTACACCAAAACCTCATCTGTAGGTCACCAAAGACCAAAGGTAGATAAAACCACAAAGATGGGAGGAAACCAGAGCAGAAAAGCTGAAAATTCTAAAAAATCAGAGCGCCTCTTCTCCTCCAAAGGATTGCAGCTCCTCGCCAGCAATGGAACAAAGCTGCATGGAGAACGACTTTGACAAGTTAACAGAAGTAGGTTTCAGAAGGTCGGTAATAACAAACTTCTCTGAGCTAAAGGAGGATGTTTGAACCCATCACAAGGAAGCTAAAAACCTTGAAAAAAGATTAGATGAGTAGCTAAGTAAAATAAACAGTATAGAGAAGACCTTAAATGACCTGACGGAATTGAAAACCATGTCATGAGAACTTCGTGATGCATGCACAAGCTTCAATAGCCAATTTGATCAATTGGAAGAAAGGGTATCAGTGATTGAAGATCAGATTAATGAAATAAAGCAAGAAAACAAGGTTAGAGAAAAAAAGAGTAAAAAGAAATGAACAAAGCCTCCAAGAAATATGGGACTATCTGAAAAGACCCAATCTACGTTTGATTGGTGTACCTGAAAGTGATGGGGAGAATGGAACCAAGTTGGAAAACACTCTTCAGGATATTATCCAGGAGAACTACCCCAACCTAGCAAGACAGGCCAACATTCAAATTCAGAAAATACAGAGAACACCAGAAAGATACTCCTCGAGAAGAGCAACCCTAAGACACATAATTGTTAGGTTCACCAAGGTTGAAATGAAGGAAAAAGTGTTAAGGTTAGCCAGAGAGAAAGGTCGAGTTACCTACAAAGGGAAACCCATCAGACTAACAGCAGATCTCTAAGCAGAAACCCTAAAAGTGAGAAGACAGTGGGGGCCAATATTCAACATTCTTAAAGAAAATAATTTTCAATCCAGAATTTCATTTCCAGCCAAACTAAGCTTCATAAATAAAGGAGAAATAAAATCCTTTACAGACAAGCAAATGCTGAGACATTTGGTCACCACCAGGCCTGCCTTAACAAGAGCTCCTAAAGGAAGCAATAAACATGGAAAGAAACAACTGGTACCAGCCACTACAAAAACAGGCCAAATTGTAAAGACCATCGATGCTAGGAAGAAACTGCATCAATTAACAGGCAAAATAAACAGTTAACATCATAATGACAGGATCAAATTCACATTTAACAACATTAACCTTAAATGTAAATGGACTAAATGCCCCAATTAAAAGACCCACACTGGCAAATTGGATAAAGAGTCAAGACCCATCAGTGTGCTGTATTAAGGAGACCCATCTCACATGCAAAGACACACATAGGCTCAAAATAAAGGGATGGAGGAAGATCTACCAAGCAAATGGAAAGCAAAAAAAAGCAGGGGCTGCAATCCTAATCTCTGATAAAACAGACTTTAAACCAACAAAGATCAAAAGAGACAAAGAAAGCCAATACAAAATGGTAAAGGGATCAATTCAACAAGAAAAGCTAACTATCCTAAATATATATGCACCCAATACAGGAGCACCCAGATTCATAAAGCAAGTCCTTAGAGACCTACAAAGAGAATTAGACTGCACACAATAATAATGGGAGACTTTAATACCCCACTGTCAATATTAGACAGATCAACAAGACAGAAGGTTAACAATGATATCCAGGAACTGAACTCAACTCTGCAACAAGCAGACCTAATAGACATCTACAGAACTCTTCAATCCAAATCAACAGAATATGCATTCGTCTCAGCACCACATTGGACTTATTCTAAAACTGACCACATTATTGGAAGTAAAACACTCCTCAGCAAATGTGAAAGAATAGAAATCACAACAAACTGTCTCTCAGACCACAGTGCAATCAAATTAGAACTCAGAATTAAGAAGCTCAATCAAAACCCAACAACTACATGGAAACTGAACAACCTGCTCCTGAATGACTATTGGGTACATAATGAAATGAAGGCAGAAATAAAGATTTTCTTTGAAACCAATGAGAACAAAGACACACTGTACCAGAATCTCTGGGACACAGCTAACACAGTGTTTACAGGGAAGTTTATAGCACTAAATGGCCGCAAAAGAAAGCAGGAAAGATCTAAATTTGACACCCTAACATCACAATTAAAAGAACTAGAGAAGCGAGAGCAAACAAATTCAAAAGCTAACAGAAGGCAAGAAATAACTAAGATCACAGCAGAACTGAAGGAGATGAGACACAAAAAACCCTTCAAAAAAATCAATGAATCTAGGAGCTGGTTTTTTGAAAAGATCAACAAAATTGATAGACCACTAGCAAGACTAATAAAGAAGAAAAGAGAGAAGATCAAATAGACGCAATAAAAAATGATAAAATGGATTAAGAAAATGTGGCACATATACACCATGGAATACTATGCAGCCATAAAAAAGGATGAATTCATGTCCTCTGTAGGAACATGGATGACGCTGAAAACCATCATTCTCAGCAAACTATTGCAAGGACAGAAAACCAAACACCGCATGTTCTCACTCATAGGCAGGAATTGAATAATGAGAACACTTGGACACAGGAAGGGGAACATCACACACCAGGGCCTGTTGTGTGGTGGGGGTAGCAGGGAAGGATAGCATTAGGAGAAATACCCACTGTAAATGATGAGATGATGGGTGCAGCACACCAACATGGCACATGTATACCTATGTAACAAACCTGCACATTGTGCATATGTACCCTAGAACTTAAAGTATAATAAAAAAAATTAAGGTATTACTTTTTTTAAAGACATAATGCTATTGTACACATAACAGACTACAGCACAGTGTAAACAGAACTTTTATATGCACTAAGATACCAAGACATTTATGTGACTTGCTTTATTATGATGTTCACTTTATTGTGGTGGCCTGAACCAAATCTATATCTCTCAGGTAAGTCTATTTATATGTATCAATTGAAAAGAGAAAAATAGTTATTGATTAAATTTGATGAGGATAATAGGGATAAGAAGCACCATAAGCAAGATCATTTAAAGACTACTGAAAGAGGCTGGGCACAGTGGCTCATACCTGTAATCGCAGCACTTTGGGAGGCTGAGGCAGGAGGATCACTTCAGGCCAGGAGTTCAAGACCAGCCTGGCCAACATGGCAAAACCCCATCTCTACTAAAAATACAAAAATTAGCCCGGTGTGATGGTGCACACCTATAATTCCAGCTACTTGGGAGGCTGAGGCAGGAGAATTGCTTGAACCTGGGAGGCAGAGGTTGCAGCAAGCTGAGATTGTGCCACTGCCCTCCAGTCTGGGCAACAAAGTGAGACTTTGTCTCAAAAAAAAAAAATTAAAAAATTAAAGATAATAAATGACTACTGAAAGAGTAAGAGCTATAAACTCTTCTGAATATGAAATGAGCCAAACACAAAATGATGGCATGTTTGAGTCTATTAAGATCATTAAAAGGATGCACAATAGAAAAAAATCCAAGTGTGTTTTATACTCTCTTGCCAGGTATGATCCTTCAGCCAGAGCTAAGTTAAAGGTAAGACTTAACAAAGGCCTGCCCATTGCCTCCAACTTCTTATAGATAAACTGTGAGAAAGTTGGGAGTTACAGAACACTTACTTATTGTAGAAAAAAAGAGCTTTAACGGCTCTTTTAACTTGATCCCCTAAGTAAAAAGGTAAAACTTTAAGGCTTTTCTATCATTATTACTATTATTTTATTATTATTATTA
>NW_016804208.1:18329-32279 GCF_001698545.2 Rhinopithecus bieti | reverse complement strand
CTAATTTTTAACGGCTCTTTTAACTTGATCCCCTAAGTAAAAAGGTAAAACTTTAAGGCTTTTCTATCATTATTACTATTATTTTATTATTATTATTATTATTTTTTTTTTTTTTTTTAAAGGGTGTCTCACTGTGTCACCCAGGCTGGAGTGCATTGGTGTAATCTCGGCTCACTGCAACCTCCGCCTCCTGGGTTCAAGCAATTCTCCTGCCTCAGCCTCCTGAGTAGCTGAGACTACAGGCACGTGCCACCAAGCCCGGTAAATTTTTGTATTTTTAGTAGAGATGGGGTTTCGCCCCATTAGCCAGGATGGTTTTGATCTCCTGACCTTGTGATCCACCCACCTTGGCCTCCCACAGTGCTGGGATTACAGACATACAACCGGCCCAGGCTTTTCTATTATTTAACTCTTGATACTCAGTGGACTACAGACTGAGGACAAGAGAAGAGAGACCTTATTTCAAAAACTAATACCACTCCAATTTTGTGGAAACAAAGCCGTTTTCCATATTAATTTATACCTGTAAAAGCACATACTATTACATGAAGTACAGGGGTAGTAATTTAAAGAACAAGAATAAGCTGATATGTGCTTCCCCAGTTATATCACTGATAGTCATATAAGAAATTATGTTTACTGATAGATCATTAATCAACAAATTTTGTTATTTTATAAATCCAAAAGAAGCAATGTCCCAGGGCATAAGGCCCAGCTGCCTTAATTCCTTGAAGGAAAAAGGCATGTATTTATAGACCTAGTAATTTAACTGAGTCTGCAGTGTCCTTTCAAGCTAACATCCTATACTGGTATGAGGCAGAATAATGGCTCCTCAAAGATGTCCATAGCTTAGTTCCCAGAACCTGTGATTACAATACTTTACATGGCAAGGAGAAATTAAGGTTGCAGAAAGAAAGTTGCTGCCTTAAAAAATAGATTATTTTCTGATATATCTGGGTGGGCCTAAAGTAATTACAAAGGTTTTTCAAATGTGGAAGAGAGATTTAGCAGAGGTTGTGTCAGAGTGATGAAACAAGAGAAAGCCTTGACCAGCCATTGCTGGCTTTGAAGATGCAAATAGAGGGCCAGGCGCCAAGGAATGCTGGCAGCTTCTAAAGTCAGAAAGGGCAAAACAACAGACTCTCTTCTACAGCCTCCAGAATGCCCTATGAACACCTTAATTTCAGCACAGTGAGATCCGTTTCAGACTTCTGATCTCAAGAACTGTAAGATAATAAATTTGTGTGGCTTTTAAGCCACTAAGTTGTGGTAATTTATTACAATAGCAATGGGAAACTAATAAAAGTGGTTTTAAAACATGATCATAAATTCTCTGACACTTGTCCCACTAAGTGTATGTCCCTCCTCTGAACAGGGTGGGCCTCTGTAACTGCCTGAATGAATAGAATTAAACAAGTCATGCTGCAAGACTTCTTTGGCTACAATAAAAACAGCCCTCTTGGGACACTTGCTTTTGGAACCCTGAGCTATGATGTAAGAAATACATCTACCCTGAGGCCACCACCCTAGAAAGACCACAGAGAGAGAGGAAAAAGAAAGAGAGAGAGAGAGCACGAGCGAGCGAGCATAAGAGAGAGAGTGTGCGTGATTGATCCCACGAGCCCAGGTATCTGAATCTTTTCAGCCTAGGTGCTAGTCATGAATGTAGAAGTCTTTGAACTATACTCAATAATAATTTGATTGTATACTTAAAAATAATTAAGAGCATAATTGGACTATTTGTAACACAAAGGATAAATGCTTGAGGTGATGGATACTCCATTTACCCTGAGATTATTAAGCACTGCATGCCTGTATCAAAATATTTCATTTACCACAGAACTACATATTAATACTGTATACCCACAAAAACACTTTTAAAAAGGAAATGAAAAAAAGGAACTTTGAGATGATTAGCCCTTGCCATGTCTAATAACAACTATGTGAAAGACCACAGGCAAAAAATGCCCGGCTGAGCCCTTCCTAAATGGCCGACCCAATATCAAGAACAAAATAAGTAGTTACCTTAAGCTGCTAAGTTTTTGGAGTAATTTGTTAAATAGCAACAAATAACATGCTCAACAATATATGCTAAGGAATTATCTTTTTCATTACTCAAAATTAAACTCAGAAGTACTTTTTTCAGTCATTTATGGAACAACAATCTCTGTCATTCCACATGTTTTGAACGTGCCAACATTGCCCAAATATCACCTCACATTAGCACCTACCTTGATACGAAAAGTGAATACTGTCATTATGATTTTAAATAGGAGAGCCAGGCATAACTTCATTGAGCTGAATATACTCCAACGCCTGCTGGACCATCAGGAATGTCATCAACAATTTTACTGGCATTCATGTCATTTCGGTAGTCACAAAGAGAAGAGGATTCCAGGGGACAACAATCTGTAAAAAACTCTTTGATCAGTTCACTGGTGTTTACTCTAGTGTATGGATTAGGAAAGGCAATGACAGCAATAATGGCTGCAACAGTAATGATTTCCAGAAGGCGATACTTTCCAAATTTGGTGGACTTGCGTCGATGACACCAGGCAATATTTGCCCTAATGAAAAAGGCTCCCCAAAGCCCTCCAAATACCCCTAGGAGAATAAAAGGAAACAGCTCAAAAAGGTACCATGGTGTGTGATACTCCACATAAAAAAGGACCAGATGGCTGTATCAAATGGATTGATGGACCTCAAAACAAATGCAGCCACTAAAGCAGCAGAAAAATGATCTCCATAAAGTTTTGAGAGGAAAATAATAGCTAACCAAAAAAAAAAAGAAAAATTAATGGTATCACATTATAAGATGTTTCTGATATATTATAAATTGAATGGTAAATATCCTAGCTTTAAATTTTGCTGTAGTTAGAATTTATACACAACGGATTTTACTGTAATAAGAAAAATTGATGTTATTATTACTTTTGGAGATGGTGATCATCATTACAAATTCATAGTACCAATTATAAATGTCTAATAAATGTTTAGAATATCTAGCACTGTTTTATTTTCAAAATGAGTTTCACATTCATTTTAATCCCTAAACTTTAATCCCTAAACTATTGTTACCAAGACATCTCAGCTATACTTCAGCCTCTGCCTACAAATCACTTTTTGGAAACAGTGGTGGAAACAAATTGCATCAGCACTCAGATTTCATTCTGCTGCAACTTTCCAGAAGATCATTAAGTTACTCAATTCAATTAAGCCAGGTGAGAAACAGCATACTACTCATCTTACCGCAAATATACACCTTTTAGATCTAAAATTCAGCTAAAATAAAATTTTAAAAATATATCCGTATGTCATCATGTAAAAAATACACATGTAACATCCTAAGTTCTAGAATATTCTTTGTAGATCATAGTAAATTAATCATTTAAATGCTGTAATGCCACAAATAAAAATCTCTGATTTTCTTCAATGTATCTCTACTTAGAAGGTTGATTTTACTAAGTTATTTGATAATCATACTTTCATAATTTAAACTTCCCAATCTTGGTAATATATTAGTTTTAACAATTTGACTTCTTAGTAACTTTACACAGATCCTACTGCAATAACTATCACTTCTTTTCTACTACAGCTCAAATATATTTGCACCACAATCCAGTGGATTTGTTATATGACTGCGTAGTTAATACAAAAGCTTCTTGAAACAATATGGCACTTAATTCTTTCTTGTGGCAATGTGTTGAGGATGGATCCATTTAATGTGGATGCAATAATCTAATATGTGATTAATTCTATAATTAACTAAATTGGAAATACGTTGTTGTATCAATTATTAATTCATCTTGAGACAACGCAAGACTTACCTCCGCTTGACTTATGATTAATTCTGCCCATGTTTTCCACCATAGACATTTATCCCTCTCTTCAAGTGTTGTTTCATTAGATCCCCAACAGCACTTTTTGTGGTTGTACCACAATGCACTAAGGCAAATGCACTCCTTTAGGTCAGTCATCCAATCAGCAGCAATGTCTATTAATCCGGCCAAGGCCCCTGTAAAAACATGTTGGAGATGGTCAAAAAATAAGTCAACTTTTGGGAGTCAAAACAATCTAGTTAAAAGTGAGTGGAAAGCAGGAGACTCCTAAAAAAAGGGTCATTTAAGAAGTACATATAAATTTAAGATTTTCAAATTTTAGTTATAAACATATATTTTAAAACTGTAAAAAGTTATTTTTTACAATAAAATTGCTATTTTGTTTGGAATTTTAAAAGTTACATCATTCAAATTAATTGTGACCCAAAAAACAGTGTTTAAAAGATACTGAAATATCTTCAAAAGACAGCTACTTGGCAGAAGGTTCACAAATCTAATTTTCAATCCATAACTTAATTAACAGACTTATAAATGTTATCACTTGCATTTAAATTTAATGTTCATTAGAAACAATTATTGAAATTCATAGTATTCCTATTTATAGTTTTTTCTTAAATTACAGAAAACCATATATCAAGATTATTTTACTGTGAGAATATTAAAAATACACAAATTTATGGTCAAATCTGGGTCCTTCTCATATAAAAAGATCAGTAGGTTACATATACAGAGGCCATAAAATTATTATGCATGCTAATTAGGATTATCAGTACTTACCTCTATTCTCTATAAAAAATTTAATTTTGTGGTCTTCTGAACATAATCTTCCATCATGGAAGCTGAAACTTGATTACAACTGGGCTTAATATTTGTTTTCAGGTCCTCAACAGCTATTTCTTAAAATCTCACACATTGGGACTTTGTGGCCATGCTGTACAGCAGGGTGATAAAGGGTTCAGGGTCTTGAACTAGATGGCTTTAATTCAGACCCTGGCTTGGCCACTTACTAAGTTGATGACCTTAGTAAGACTAAGTTACTTTTCTTCTGCTTCAGTCCCCTCATCTGTAAAATGGCGATAATGACAGCACTGGTATCATAGGATGCCATGAAGTTTAAATACATGTAAACTTTTCAGAACAGTGCACAACACATAGGAGGCACTCAATAAATATTGGCTATTTATTATGGTGTTAACATCAAAAGATACTTTATTGGTCACCTGATCCAAACCACTTATTTTACAGATATAGAAACTGAGCCCAGAAAGATCAACCAAGCTGGATAAACACTTAAAGTGACAGAGCCAAGACTAGACTTGGAAGCCTCCTGCCTCCTAGTCTTATATTTAAGAAGATTTTTTGAAGAAGATAAACAAATGCTTTTTAAAATACAACAGTATGTGGAAAAAAAATTGAGGAAAGGAAGGAAGAATGATTTATACTTCTTTTAACTAAAAAATGATTGCTTGAAAAATGTTCTTTACCTGGCGCCAATCCTATTAGCGTTACTACTAGCCATTTGTAACCTGACCACGCATCATACAAACGTTTTGTCATTTCCCATGATGATTCTTTCTTTTTGCTGCTGATTTGAAATTAGAAACGTTTCTGTTTCATTTTTCAAACTGTGAATAGAAGCCACAATTCTAGAATCTAACAATTTTTCTCATTTACAATACATAGAACAGTAATTTCTGAACTAAATCATGGAAAAGGTAAGTTTGGGGCAAAATCACTACATCATAGGCAGTTACCATACCTGTAAACCAGATGACAAGTCTTTACTCAAGATCTGCATTTTATTTTTTATTAAAAGGGTCCACAAACTACATAAAATCTGACCAAGATTGTTTTAAATTGAATCAAATTTGAACTTCAGTTGGTGCACATACCTGTATTTTATATATGTCTTCTGTAAGACACTATGGTTTGAATTGTCTGTCATTCTCTTATCCTAGCAGTTAAGTGGATTATAATTGTTCTTTAAAAGATAGGATCTGTGTATAATAATACCATACCCATAAATATAATGTGTTACAGAATAATCATGCGGACAAAGGGACCCCTTCAAAACTTATAGGCCTTTTAACATGCAGGTTTGGAGAGCGCCGATCCCATTGGTAGAGTCTAGAGGTTCTTTTTTACTGTGTGAGGCAAAAGTGTCCTCTACTGGATATAGTGTAGGAAGTGAGAAGATTAACAAAAGAGTAATAGATTTGATCCAGATCGCACTATACTAAAACACAAGAAGGTAAGTCTCACCTCTCTTACAAAGAATGTACTTCTAAACCTATCCCTAACTAGTTCATACCTCTTCTCTTCTACTAGGATTGTTGCTTTAAAAAGCCATATTCTCAGCCCAGGACTTCAGTGCTCAACTGTTCTGAAGGAGGGCTGGAGCTGGAATTCAATGACCCAGTCTATCTCAAGCATCAGGTCTATTTGAAGTCACAATGCTCCATTAAAATGACACAGTCAGTTCCAAGTTGAATGAGGCAATTTTACTCCTTCTACCCTATAAGCAACCAAACACAGATATTAACCATTTTTTAGAATTAGAAATAGGTTATTTCTTTCAAAAATAATCACTAAACTCCATGTTGCTTTTACTCAATAAAAATAAATGTAATGTGTAAGAAAACATGATAATATTAAGTCGTTTTCAGACTGAATCACTGCTGTTTTCTTTATATAATTGCTTGCACAGCACCACAATCAGGTCACTTATGTAGCTGCTTGATAGTGTACCAAGTAAAAAAGATATACATACAGAGAATTCAGTCATCACTGTTCCTAACAAAAATCTGGAAATCATTTAAATGTTCTTCAATACAGCATCATTTAAATAAATTGCAGTATACCTATGTAATGAAAAATTCTGCAGCAATTAAAAAAGATTCAGATAGATGTGGTGTTATGCAGGAAAAAGGCAAGATGCCTAAAAGCATGCTAAAAGTCAGGAATTATATACATGCACCTATAGTTTTAAAAATCAGAAGATAAACCATAAAATTAAAAATGTAAATTATTACTTTAAGGGGAAGAAGACAACAGGTTGGATGGGACAGAGATAGAAACTAGACTTCTTTGAACATACTTGTTTTGTATATTTAACTTTGGAACCATGGAAATGTTTCATATATTTATAAAAAAAAAAACTAAATCTAAAAAGTAAACCTTAAAAATTGAAGTAAATTAAATGAATCAAAGGTGCATCTAATTGGTAACATAATGACACAGAAGAAACTATCCCAAGGGACTTTACGACAAAGTAATTTGCATGTAAAACTGTGGTGGAATAAATAAAGGATAGGCCAGACACAGTGGCTCACGCCTGTAATTTCTGCACTTTGGAAGGCAAAGGCAGGAGGAATGTTTGAGGCCAGGAGTTTCAGACCAGCCTGGGTAACATAGCAAGACCCAGTCTCTTCAAAAATATATATACATATACATATTATTAGCCAGGCATGGTGGTGTGCACCTGCAGTCCCAGCTAACAGGGAAGCTGGAGGCAGATTACCTAAAATTTTTCAGCGGGCATAATGTTGGTGATGGTGTTGGTACTGTTATTCTGACAATGTCGTATGTGTGTATTGTGAGGTAAATGAAATGACTATGTGATGTTCAGATTTTTGGCAAGACTTAAAGGAAATGCAGATTTAAGAACTAGAGGTTTAGCCCTATAGTTATGAATTTAAATTAGAAGAGTCATATAAACTTAGAAGGTTAGAAACAATCGCCAACTCAGAAATAACAAGTACCACCTAGTGCCCAGATTGTACCTGTATTATATTTTCCTTCAATGGAATCAGAGCTCCTTGGAGAAATGGCTGATTCCAGGTTTACTGCAGGAAATGTCTACGATGAATTAGGATTAGGATTAGGATTATCTAAGGGCATGACAAAGGACAAAGATAGCAAACTAAACAAGCTCCCACTAATCTGAAATGGAATAACATGAACATCAATAATGATAATAACTGTGATGATTAAAACACAAATATACTTAAATCCATGAGTCCATGAAGACACAGAAACAACAACCAAACAAGCAAAAAATCTCATTGGTCAACTTGGAGGATGCTAAGGAACCTAGTATTTCAAGATTTCTCCCTTTTCTGTACCATCTGTACTTCAGGGAATCCAAATGGTTGATGTGGGGTAAACTATAGAAATATGCAAGCTAATAAATAAAAAAGGAACAATTAAACTGCTACCATTTTGTAAAATACTGAAATAGTAACATTAGAAAGTACAGAATGTCAACTTGCTTCAAAATAATCTGGGGTAGGAAGGCTACAAGTATAGCAAAGAAGTCACGGAAAAGAAGAATTAGGTTGGGTATATGTACTGACGTAGAAAGACTTTAAAATTTAATGTAAGTCAGGCACAGTAGCTCCCGCCTGTAATCCCAGCACTTTACAAGGCCGAGACAGGCGGATCACTTGAGGCCAGGAGTTTGAGACTACCCTGGCCAATATGGCGAAAACCCATCTTTACTGAAACTACAAAAATTAGCCAGGTGTGGTGGTGCACACCTGTAATCCCAGCTACTTGGGAGGCTGAAGCGTGAGAATTGCTTGAGCCTGGAAGGCAGAGGTTGCAGTAAGTCGACATCACACCACTGCACTTCATCACACCACTGCACCTCAGCCTGGGTGACAGAGCAAGACTCTAACCAAAAAAAAAAAAAAAAAATGTTTTAAGAACAATAGTAAGAATATAAATGTGTGGAATTTTCCAGCTTTAAAAATTTTTGTTTATATAAGCATGGATCAAAATGTCGAAAAATATTTGATTGGTCTAGATAATTAATAAAATTAGCTAGGACACATATTGGCTACTTCATATATTGCTATATTATTTGCAATGCTTTTAAAGACTATAGACCAACCATTAACATACTCAGAGAAAAAAGTGTTTTTGTTTGTTTTGAAGGATGACAGGGTCTTGCTCTATCCAGGTTGGAGGGCAGTGAGGCAATCATAACTCACTGTAACCTTGAACTCCCAGGCTCAAGGGATCCTCCTGCCTCAGCTTCCCGAGTAGCTAGGACTACAGGCACAAGACTCTATACCCAGCTAGTTTTTCTTTTGTTGTGTAGAGATAGAGTCTCCATATTTGCCCAGGCTGTCTCAAACTCCTGGGATCCAGCGATCCTCTGCCTCAGTCTTCCAAAGCACTGGGATTACAGGCATGAGCCACTATGATCAGCCTGTTTTGGTTTCCTTTGGTCGCAGTTTTCTCTAAAATTTTATGAACATAGTGTCATGGATATTCTCCAGGTACTTTAAAATACACTTAAATCCCAATTCTATTTACCTAATGATCATACAAGACACAGGATTTATAGTGTGTCTGATCTAGGCACTTTGGATTAAAATAGTGATTTTCAAGGTACGGTCCACAGACACCTTGGAGGATCCCTGAGACCTTTTCACACTCTAAATCCTTGTCTTGTATGATTATTAGGTAAATACAATCATACTTAGAAGTATACATTCAGAGACATTATGAGTATTCAGGCTGGGATTTAAGTGTATTTTAAAGTGTGGTAGCTGGAGAGTATCCATGACACTATGTTCATAAAATTTTAGAGAAAACTGAGACCAAACGAAACCAAAACAGGCTGGTCATGGTGGCTCATGCCTGTAATCCTAATACTTTAGAAGGTTGAGGCAGAGGATCGCTGGAAAATACTGTTTACAAAATAATACAAGACATTATGTGCCTTTTCTCTGTGTTAATATTTTACTGAAAATGCAAAACCAATGGCAAAACTGCTGGCTCCTTAGCAAAATCAGGCAGTGGCACTCAAATGTACTGGCAGTGATTACATTTTGACTGCCATGCTTCCCAGTAAAATAAACAAACAAATAAATAAATAAATAAAATGCCAGTTTCAAATAAGAGCATCTTTGATGAAGGAGTAAAAACTGCTACTCTTCAATCACTGAGTCTTTTTAATATTTTGTGTGATGAAATAAGAACTATGCATAAGTAATTATGCATAACTACACATGTCTGCTGCATGTGGAAGTATGAGGTTATGTCCTAAAGAAAAGCACTTGTGAATTTATTGAGTTGCAAAATAAGAACTAGAGCTTACATGAATACATTTTTACTTGAAAGCAGTGACATCAAATTATGCTTTTCAACTTGGGAATTTGACAGGTATTTTCTCAAAAATGAAACAAATATCCTCATTTTAGTAAAAAAAAAAAAAAAAAATGTATTTGTTCTCCAATGATTAGAAATTTGGAGCTCTACAGTAAAAATTAGAATTTTAAGAAATTGTATCTACATATGAGGATAGGTTCCCAATACTTAGACTTTGAAGAGAAAAGTAAAATTAAAATGTAATTTTTTAAAATATTGTATTTATACAAATAAAAGTGTCAACATGTAAAAATCCACATAAATCAGTGAATCATATTTTCAAAATGATCACTGCCAAAATCATTATTAAGTTCAGTTCCAAAATCAATGGGATTTTTAATGTACAGAAGAAAGTTCATTGACGCAGTATAAAAGCAAACCTTACAGTTAATCTTTAAGAAACTAACAACTGCTCACTTTGGTGTATATCAAGAGAATATTTGCTATATCTTAAAAGCCTATTGAAATCTCAATAGCATTTTCAACTATATTATCTGTTGTATAAGTTATATTTTATCTAACTTCCATAAAAACAACATATAATAATTGAATGCAAAAAGTAATATGAGAATTCAGCGTGTTTTATTAACCACGACAAATAATGAGATTTATAAATAATATAGTGCAATGTCATCTTCATGAATTTTTTGAATATATAATTTTTGTAAACTGTTATTTATGTTAACATGTACTGATTTTTACATGTATTTTAAATGAATAGTTTTTTTAAAAGTTCAGTTTTAGTGTTAATATGGCAAATATCATTGATTAAAAACCACGTAACCAAGGTTCTGGGATGGTCTTCAATATTTAAAAGTTTCAAGGGGATCTGACACCAAAAGTTAAAAATCAAATCACTGGATTAAAGCACTGATCTCATGTAGTGTATTTTAGATATGCCCTAAAGGTATATATCATCTGATGAACCTCAGAAGCTGTACCTTTCATACACAATATAGTGTAATTTCAAGTTCAGGTTTCACACACATGTATACATTAATATGGAAGCTTATAACTAATTTCTCTAAATAGTCATTTTCATTGACAAGTAAATTTCCAATACCAAAATTATATAGGGCCTTTTGAGATTTGGGATTTTATTTTCTGAAATATTTTCTACATTGAGAGGCTGAGGTCAGCGAATCACTTGAGGCCAGGAGTTTGAGACTAGCCTGGCCAACATGGCGAAATCCCATCTCTACTAAAATACAAAATTAACTTGGCACGATGGCACACACCTGTAATTCCAGCTACTTGGGAGACTGAGTACAAGAATCGCTTGAACCTGGGAGGCAGAGGTTGCAGTGAGCCAAGATTGTACCACCGCACTCCAGTCTGGGCAACAGAATGAGACTTTGTCTCAAAAAATACACATTTTCTGTTTTATAAAAAATGTATTTTGTATAAAACTAGGCATATTGGCACACGTCTGTAGTCCCAGCTACTCAGGAGGCTGAGGCAGGAGAATCACTTGAACCCAGCAGGCGGAGGTTGCAGTGAGCCAAGATCACGCCACTGCACTCCAGCCTGGGCAAAAGAGTGAGACTCCATCTCAGATAAATAAATAAATATATAAATAAATAAAGTACTTTGGATTACATTAGCAGTATGTCACGACCACAAACAAAAGGATCCAGAGAAATATCTCAGAATCAAATACTGGAAAAGGGGATAAAAGAAAACAGTAAAACCCCACAAAACGATCTGCCCCAGTAGATTTCTTCTTTTCAATAGGTAAGAGTTATGCAATGAGTTTCCTTTTTTTGCCTTAGCTTCTGGGCTGCTCAAAACCAGAAATCATGCTGACCTCCATATCTTGACCTTGGCTTGTTCTTTACCCCAACTCCTGTGCTGTGTTTTCCCTTTCCTTCTTATTTTGTCTTCCTACTGTATTTCCTTGTTTTTTTAGTTACCTGAAATCCTTTCTGGAAATATATGGGGCATAAGTAAACTTTAAAAGTTAACACAGAAAAGAAAAAATATTTATCACGTATGAAATGTAGAGATTTACTTATACTAAATGTAAACATATTTTGGCAGCCTGAGATCATTGGCAGAAATATGTTACCAAATGATCTAATTATGCACTATATTTTCTTAAATTACTAAAACACTTCCTCATATATGCCTTTCTCTGTCTTTACATTTGTCTTGCACCCAACCAATAGTATGGAAATCACCATATGTACCAACACCTGGAATTGGTTCATCCAAAAGATCCAGTAAATGTGTAGAACTGTTAATGCTGCCTCCATTTGTCATTGTATAATGAGTTCCTACAGAGGAAAAAAGGAAAGATGAATATGTTTTAGAAGAGACAAGGCCGGCCGCGGTGGCTCAAGCCTGTAATCCCAACACTTCGGGAGGCCGAGACGGGCGGATCACGAGGTCAGGAGATTGAGACCATCCTGGCTAACACAGTGAAACCCCATCTCTACTAAAATACAGAAAACTAGCCGGGCGCAGTGGCAGGCGCCTGTAGTCCCAGCTACTCCGGAGGCTGAGGCAGGAGAATGGCATGAACCCTGGAGGCAGAGCTTGCAGTGAGCTGAGATCTGGCCACTGCACTCCAGTCTGGGCGACAGAGCGAGATTCCGTCTCAAAAAAAAAAAAAGAAGAGACAATAGTGAGCTATGTGACCTTCTGAGAAGTTCATTAAGTCATACAGAAATGATATCACTTGAAATCATTTCAATTAGGGAAAATGCTAAGAAAATTATCCTAAACTTGGAAATAAGGTCAAAAGATTACGGCATGTCCTTTTAAAGTCAAACCCAAATGTCAACACAATTAGCCTGCATAATAGTCACCTGATGCTCTGGAAAATTTTAAATGACTATTTACTACTGATTAGGGAATAGACTCTGTATAGAAAATGATTTGTAAAAGATATATTGAAAATAGTAATTTGTATCTGCTAAAATAAAATGAATTCTGTCCAGTAGAAAAAATAACCCTTAGAGTTGTGGTTTTATTTGTTTTGCCCTGCAAGAATTTGCTTTCTTTCACTGATGATACACACTTCAGTCTCATGCATCCTCCTCTGAATCAGCCCTGTCATCAGGTTGATTCCCTCAGTAGAGTCAAATTAACTTGGCACATGTTAACTATGTGTCTTATAAGAGTATCACAGACTTGAGAAATGTATCAGGAAGGACATTAAAAGATAGCTCAAGAAAAGAAATACAAGTGGCCTTTAAATATGAAAATAAGCTGAATCTTATTTTCAGAAATGCAAATCAAATCCACAATATCATTTTCCTCTATCAGATTATAAAGATAAAGCGTGTGAATGCACTAAGTTAGCGAAGGTATAAAGAAAGAGGCCCTGTCACAAAATTAGTAGTTTAAATATGAACTGGAATAATCCCTTTGGGAAGGCAAAACTAACAAAATTTAATACACACAGATGCTCTTCAATCTAGCAAGTTCACTTCTAGGTTTTTTTTTTTGTTTTCTTGCAACTACACTTGCATAAATCCTTGAATAAATCCATAAATTATGCACAATGTGGGCAGAACATCTTACTATGTGCTATAGAAAGAAAACAAAACATATTAATGCCAAAGTGCTTATAATCTAAAACAGGTTGGCAAAGAGCTAGAGTAAATATTTTAGGCTTTGGATGCCACACGGCTGCAACAACTCAATTCTGCCATAGCAGCACAAAACAAATCATAGATAATATGTACATGAATGAGTCTGAATGTGTTCCAATAAAACTTTATTTACAGAACAGGTGAAGGACAGGATTTGGCACATGGCTCATAGTCTGTCAATCCCTGATCTAAAGTGTGTACAGCAGACTTTATAACTGAAGACTTCTATTAAGAATTTTTTTATGTAAATAGCACTTTTCTATACAGTGTCAAAGACACAAAGATAATTTTTTTTAAAAAAAACTGTCCCCGACTTCCAGGTGCAATATATTATAATATTTTATAATATAATA
>NW_016804208.1:12956-17565 GCF_001698545.2 Rhinopithecus bieti | reverse complement strand
AAAAAAAAAAAAAAAAAAATGTATTTGTTTCCAATGATAGAATTTGAGCTCTACAGTAAAATTAGAATTTTAGAAAACTTGTATCTATCACTATGAGGATAGGTTCCCAATACTTAGAGACTTTTCTGAAGAGATCAAAGGTAAAATTAACAAATGTGATTTTAAAATATTGTATTATACAATAAAAGTGTCAACATGTAAAATATCCACATAAATCAGTGAATCAATATTTTCCAAATGATCACTGCCAAAATCATATATTCCAAGTTCAAGGTTCAAAATCAATGGATTTTAATGTAACAGAAGACAAAGTTCATTGACGCAGTTTCAAAGCACACCTTACAGTTAATCTTTAAGAAACTAACAACTGTCACTTTGGTGTAGTATCAAAGAAGAATATTTGCAATAATCTTAAAAGACTATTGAAATACTCAATAGCTTTTCCAACTATATTATCTGTGTATAAGGTTATATTTTCTTCATAAACTTCCATAAAACAACATATAACATATTGAATGCAAAAGTAGATATGAGAATCCAGCAGTGTTTTATTAAGCCAGACAATAATGAGATTTATAACAAATATAGTGCAATGTCATTCTCTCACTGAATTTTTTTTGAAAATATATTTTGTAAAACTGTTATTTATGTTAACATGTAATGGATTTTGTTACTGTTATTTTAAAATGAATTAGTTTTTTTAAAAAGTCCTCAGTTTTAGTGTCTAATATGGCAAATATCCATTGATAAAAACCACGTAAACCAAGGCTTCTTGGGGGTCTTCAATATTTTTAAAGAGTTTCAAGGGGATCTGACACCAAAAAGTTTAAAAATCACTGGATTAAAGCACTGATCTCATGTAGTGTATTTTTAGATATGCCCTAAAGGTATATATCATCTGATGAACCTCAGAAGCTGTACCTTTCATACACAATATAGTGTAATTTCAAGTTCAGGTTTCACACACATGTATACATTAATATGGAAGCTTATAACTAATTTCTCTAAATAGTCATTTTCATTGACAAGTAAATTTCCAATACCAAAATTATATAGGGCCTTTTGAGATTTGGGATTTTATTTTTCTGAAATATTTTCTACATTGAGAGGCTGAGGTCAGCGAATCACTTGAGGCCAGGAGTTTGAGACTAGCCTGGCCAACATGGCGAAATCCCATCTCTACTAAAAATACAAAAATTAACTTGGCACGATGGCACACACCTGTAATTCCAGCTACTTGGGAGACTGAGTACAAGAATCGCTTGAACCTGGGAGGCAGAGGTTGCAGTGAGCCAAGATTGTACCACCGCACTCCAGTCTGGGCAACAGAATGAGACTTTGTCTCAAAAAATACACATTTTCTGTTTTATAAAAAATGTATTTTGTATAAAAACTAGGCATATTGGCACACGTCTGTAGTCCCAGCTACTCAGGAGGCTGAGGCAGGAGAATCACTTGAACCCAGCAGGCGGAGGTTGCAGTGAGCCAAGATCACGCCACTGCACTCCAGCCTGGGCAAAAGAGTGAGACTCCATCTCAGATAAATAAATAAATATATAAATAAATAAAGTACTTTGGATTACATTAGCAGTATGTCACGACCACAAACAAAAAGGATCCAGAGAAATATCTCAGAATCAAATACTGGAAAAGGGGATAAAAGAAAACAGTAAAACCCCACAAAACGATCTGCCCCCAGTAGATTTCTTCTTTTTCAATAGGTAAGAGTTATGCAATGAGTTTCCTTTTTTTGCCTTAGCTTCTGGGCTGCTCAAAACCAGAAATCATGCTGACCTCCATATCTTGACCTTGGCTTGTTCTTTACCCCAACTCCTGTGCTGTGTTTTTCCCTTTCCTTCTTATTTTGTCTTCCTACTGTATTTCCTTGTTTTTTTAGTTACCTGAAATCCTTTCTGGAAATATATGGGGCATAAGTAAACTTTAAAAAGTTAACACAGAAAAAGAAAAAATATTTATCACGTATGAAATGTAGAGATTTACTTATACTAAATGTAAACATATTTTGGCAGCCTGAGATCATTGGCAGAAATATGTTACCAAATGATCTAATTATGCACTATATTTTCTTAAATTACTAAAAACACTTCCTCATATATGCCTTTCTCTGTCTTTACATTTGTCTTGCACCCAACCAATAGTATGGAAATCACCATATGTACCAACACCTGGAATTGGTTCATCCAAAAGATCCAGTAAATGTGTAGAACTGTTAATGCTGCCTCCATTTGTCATTGTATAATGAGTTCCTACAGAGGAAAAAAGGAAAGATGAATATGTTTTAGAAGAGACAAGGCCGGCCGCGGTGGCTCAAGCCTGTAATCCCAACACTTCGGGAGGCCGAGACGGGCGGATCACGAGGTCAGGAGATTGAGACCATCCTGGCTAACACAGTGAAACCCCATCTCTACTAAAAATACAGAAAACTAGCCGGGCGCAGTGGCAGGCGCCTGTAGTCCCAGCTACTCCGGAGGCTGAGGCAGGAGAATGGCATGAACCCTGGAGGCAGAGCTTGCAGTGAGCTGAGATCTGGCCACTGCACTCCAGTCTGGGCGACAGAGCGAGATTCCGTCTCAAAAAAAAAAAAAAGAAGAGACAATAGTGAGCTATGTGACCTTCTGAGAAGTTCATTAAGTCATACAGAAATGATATCACTTGAAATCATTTCAATTAGGGAAAAATGCTAAGAAAAATTATCCTAAACTTGGAAATAAGGTCAAAAGATTACGGCATGTCCTTTTAAAGTCAAACCCAAATGTCAACACAATTAGCCTGCATAATAGTCACCTGATGCTCTGGAAAATTTTAAATGACTATTTACTACTGATTAGGGAATAGACTCTGTATAGAAAATGATTTGTAAAAGATATATTGAAAATAGTAATTTGTATCTGCTAAAATAAAAATGAATTCTGTCCAGTAGAAAAAATAACCCTTAGAGTTGTGGTTTTATTTGTTTTTGCCCTGCAAGAATTTGCTTTCTTTCACTGATGATACACACTTCAGTCTCATGCATCCTCCTCTGAATCAGCCCTGTCATCAGGTTGATTCCCTCAGTAGAGTCAAATTAACTTGGCACATGTTAACTATGTGTCTTATAAGAGTATCACAGACTTGAGAAATGTATCAGGAAGGACATTAAAAGATAGCTCAAGAAAAAGAAATACAAGTGGCCTTTAAATATGAAAATAAGCTGAATCTTATTTTCAGAAATGCAAATCAAATCCACAATATCATTTTCCTCTATCAGATTATAAAGATAAAGCGTGTGAATGCACTAAGTTAGCGAAGGTATAAAGAAAGAGGCCCTGTCACAAAATTAGTAGTTTAAATATGAACTGGAATAATCCCTTTGGGAAGGCAAAAACTAACAAAATTTAATACACACAGATGCTCTTCAATCTAGCAAGTTCACTTCTAGGTTTTTTTTTTTGTTTTCTTGCAACTACACTTGCATAAATCCTTGAATAAATCCATAAATTATGCACAATGTGGGCAGAACATCTTACTATGTGCTATAGAAAGAAAACAAAAACATATTAATGCCAAAGTGCTTATAATCTAAAACAGGTTGGCAAAGAGCTAGAGTAAATATTTTAGGCTTTGGATGCCACACGGCTGCAACAACTCAATTCTGCCATAGCAGCACAAAACAAATCATAGATAATATGTACATGAATGAGTCTGAATGTGTTCCAATAAAACTTTATTTACAGAACAGGTGAAGGACAGGATTTGGCACATGGCTCATAGTCTGTCAATCCCTGATCTAAAGTGTGTACAGCAGACTTTATAACTGAAGACTTCTATTAAGAATTTTTTTATGTAAATAGCACTTTTCTATACAGTGTCAAAGACACAAAGATAATTTTTTTTAAAAAAAACTGTCCCCGACTTCCAGGTGCAATATATTATAATATTTTTATAATATAATAAATTATATTTCAAAACAAAGTTCAAATATTGAAGTTCCCAGGTTGCAATATTCTTTGACTACAATTTTAGTCATGTTATCTATATTTAATTTGTTAAAAAGAAAAAAGTCGGTAGCACCTGAAACTAGGTGGGATTAATCTAAGAAAATTTCCTTAAAAATGAATTTTAAATTGTAATTTGAAATTAATTAGGCTATGGTTTTACAAAGAGAATTATACCTGTACATGCCATGTTAGATACGCTTAACACCTATTTCTGAAAGAAGAAACATACGATATGAGTATAATCTGTAAAAGACAATTTATATTACTCTTAAAAAAGAGTTTTTGGGCCAGGTGCAATGGCTCATGCCTGTAATCCCAGGATTTTTGAAGGCCAAGATGGGTGGATTGCTTGAGCTCAGGAATTTGAAACCAGCTTGGGTAACATGGCAAAACTCCGCCTCTACTAAAAATACAAAAAAATAAAAAATAAAACTGGGCATGGTGGTATGTGCCTGTAGTCCCAGTCACTCATTAGGCTAGGTTGGGAGAATTGCTTGAGCCCAGGTCAGTCGAGGTTGCAGTAAGCCGTGATCGTGCCACCGCATTTCAACCCAGGCCAGAGAGCAAGATGCTGTCGAAAGCACAGGGAGGGGAGGGGAGGGGAGGGGAAG
>NW_016804208.1:9233-12412 GCF_001698545.2 Rhinopithecus bieti | reverse complement strand
GAAGAGAAGGGGAGGGGAGGGGAGGGAGAGGAGGAGGAGGATGAGAGGGGAGAGAAGAGGAGTAGAGGGAAGAGAAGGGAAAGGGAGGGGAAGGGAGGGGAAGGGAGGGGAGGGAAGGGAAGGAAGGGAGGGGAAGGGAGGGGAAGGGAGGGGAAGGGAGGGGAAGGGAAAAGGAGAACAGTTTAGAGTGTAAAAAACAGGCTTGGTAAGAAATATGATGATCCCGAGTGAATATTATTAGACTTGACAGTGGAAGTAAAGAGATACAAGCATTTTGGGAGGCAACTTGGAAATACCTATCAAAATGTAAGGGTTCTACTTCTAGGAATTAATGTCACAAGTGCACAAAAGCTTAAATATTGTATTGAACCATTATTTGTAATACTGAAAAATTCAAACCAATGTAAATGTATCATCTATTGGTAATGAATTAAATTATGTACATTTATGCAGTTGAATATAATGCAGCAGTTAAAAAGAATAAGGTTGATCAATATATACTGATATAAAAACTTAGCCACAATATATTGTAGTTTTTTAAAAGGGCCAGGTGTAGATCAGCATTTTATATGCAAATTACTGTGAAAATTTATTTTGGTTTAAAATTATGCTTCATGTTCTAACCCAATGCAGGGAAGCTGAGAACCTTGAAAAAGGTTAAACAAAATGCTAACTAGAATAACCAGTGTAGAGAACATAAATGACCTGATGGAGCTGAAAAACACAGCACAAGAACTTCATGAAGAAGTGTCAATTGACACAAAAAAGTGTCAATAGTGCTGTCAAAAGTGCTGAATCAATCAAGCAGAAGAAAGAATATCAGTGATTGAAGATCAACTTAATAAAATAAAGCGAGAAGACAAGTATAGAGAAAAAAGAATAAAAAGGAACAAACAAAGCCTCCAAGAAATATGGGTTTATGTGAAAAGACCAAACCTACGTTTGCTTGATGTGCCTGAAAGTGATGGGGAGAATGGAACTAAGTTGGAAAACACTCTTCAGTATATGATCCAGGAGAACTTCCCCAATCTAGCAAGACAGGCCAACATTCAAATTCAGGAAATACAGAGAACACCACAAAGATACTCCTTGAGAAGAGCAACCCTAAGACACATAATCTTCAGATTCACCAAGGTTGAAATGAAGAAAAAAATGTTAAGGGCAGCCAGAGAGAAAGGTCGGGTTACACACAAAGGGAAGCCCATCAGACTAACAGCAGATCTCTCAGCAGAAGCCCTACAAGCCAAAAGAGAGTGGGGACCAATATTCAACATTCTTAAACAATTTTCAACCCAGGATTTCATATCCAGCCAAACCAAGCTTCATCAGTGAAGGAGAAATAAAATCCTTTACAAACAAGCAAATGCAGAGATTTTGTCACCACCAGGCCTGCCTTACAAGAGCTTCTGAAGGAAGCACTAAGCATGGAAAGGAACAACTGGTACCACCCACCACAAAAACATACCAAATTGTAAAGTCCATCGACTCTATGAAGAAACTGCATCAGCTAACGGACAAAACAACCAGCTAGCATCATAATGACAGGATTAAATTAACACATAACAATATTAATCTTAAATGTAAATGGGTTAAATGCCCCAATTAAAAGACACAGACTGGCAAACTGGATAAAGAGTCAAGACCCATCAGTGTGCTGTATTCAGGAGACCCATCTCATGTGCTAAGACACACATATGCTCAAAATAAAGGGATGGAGGAATATTTACCAAGCAAATGGAAAACACAAAAAACACAGGAGTTGCAATCATAATCTCTGATAAAACAGACTTTAAACCAATAAAGATCAAAAGAGACAAAGGAGGGCATTACATAATGGTAAAGGGATCAATGCAACAAGAAGGGCTAACTATCCTAAATATACATGCACCCAATAGAGGAGCACCCAAACTCATAATGCAGGTTCTTAAAGACCTACAAAGAGACTTAGATGCCCACACAATAATAGTAGGAAACTTTAATACACCACTGTCATTATTAGACAGATCAATGAGACAGAAAATTAACAAGGATATTCAGGACTTGAACTCAGCTCTGGACCAAGCGGACCTAATAGACATCTACAGAACTCTCCAATCCAAATCAACAGAATATACATTCTTCTCAGCACCTCAATGCACTTATTGTAAACTTGACCATGTAATTGGAAGTAACACACTCCTCAGCAAATGCAAAAGAAGAGAAATTATAACAAACTGCTTCTCAGACCACAGTGCAATCAAACCAGAACTCAGGATTAAGAAACTCACTCAAAACCCAACAACTACATGGAAACTGAACAACCTGCTCCTGAATGACTACTGGGTAATTAACAAAATGATGGCAGAAATAAAGATGCTCTTTGAAACCAATGAGAACAAAGACACACTGTACCAGAATCTTTGGGACACATTTAAACCCGTGTGTAGAGGGAAATTTACAGCACTAAATGCCCAAAAGAGAAGCAGGAATGATCTGAAATTGACACCCTCACATCAAAATTAAAAGAACTAGAGAAGCAACAGCAAACAAATTCAAAAGCTAGCAGAAGACAAGAAATAACTAAGATCAGAGCAGAATTGAAGGAGATAGAGACACAAAAAAAACCCTTCAAAAAAATTAACGAATCCAGAAGCTGGTTTTTTGAAAAGATCAACAAAATACATAGACCACTAGCCAGGCTAATAAGAAAAGAGAGAAGAATCAAATAGATGCAATGAAAATGATATAGGGGTTATCACCACCAATCCCACAGAAATACAAACTAACATCAGAGAACACTGTAAACATCTCTATGCAAATAAACTAGAAAACGTACAAGAAATGGATAAATTCCTGGACACGTACACCCTCCCAAGTCTAAACCAGGAAGAAGTCAAATCCCTGAATAGACCAATAACAAGTTCTGAAATTGAGGCAGTAATTAATAACCTACCAACCAAAAAAGTCCAGGACCAGACAGATTCACAGCTGAATTCTACCAGAGGTACAAAGAGGAGTTGGTATCATTCCTTCAGAAACTATTTCAAATATAGAAAAAGAGGGAATCCTCCCTAACTCATTTTATGAGGCCAGCATAATACCAAACCAAAACCTGGCAGACATACAATAAAAAAAAATTTCAGGCCAATATCCCTGATGAACATCGATGTGAATATCCTCAATAAAATACTGGCCACTGA
>NW_016804208.1:3835-7476 GCF_001698545.2 Rhinopithecus bieti | reverse complement strand
GATATGAACAGACACTTCTTAAAAGAAGACATTTATGCAGTCAACAAACATATGAAAAATGCTCATCATCACTGGTCATCAGAGAAACGCAAATCAAAACTACAATGAGATACCATCTCACACCAGTTAGAATGGCGATCATTAAAAAGTCAGGAAACAACAGATGCTCAAGAGGATGTGGAGGAATAGGAATGCTTTTACACTGCTGGTGGGAGTGTAAATTAGTTCAACCATTGTGGAAGACAGTGTGGTGATTCCTCCAGGATCTAGAACTAGAAATACCATTTGATCCAGCCATCCCATTACTGGGTAACTACCCAAAGGATTATAAATCATGCTACTATAAAGACGTACGCACACATATGTTTATTGTGTCACTATTCACAATAGCAAAGACTTGGAACCAACCCAAATGCCCATCAGTGATAGACTGGATAAAGAAAATGTGGCACATACACACCATGGAATACTATGCAGCCATAAAAAAGGATGAGTTCATGTCTTTGCAGGGATGTGGATGAAGCTGGAAACCATCATTCTCAGCAAAGTAACACAGGAACAGAAAACCAAACACTGCATGTTCTCACTCATAAGTGGGAGTTGAACAAGGAGAACACATGGACACAGAGAGGGGAACATCACACGCTGGGGCCTGTCGGGGAGTGGGGGGCTAGGGGAGGGATAGCGTTAGGAAAAATACCTAATTTCTCCTAGGTATTTGATGAGTTGATGGGTGCAGCAAACTGCCATGGCACGTGTATACCTATGCAACAAAACTGCATGTTCTGCACATGTACCCCAGAACTTGAAGTATAATTTTAAAAAAAGAAAAAAAAATTTTTTTTTCACAGGTATGCTTATGAATACAGAGAAAACAGTGTGACCAAACATGAGACAACATATTAATAAAGGTTATCTCTGGGGACTAGAATTGTCAAATGCAGAAAATGAACTTTCATTTTCTACTTTGTACTTACAGGTGTACATATATGTATAAGCACACACACAATATTTTCACAGGACCATGGATACAGCTATGAAAATAGGGACATTCTAATGAATTCAATCATCATTTAAGTAAGAGAGCAACAAACTGTTATCAAAAGGCCCAGATTCTAGTTCTGGACACTTGAGTAACTTTGTATAAGTCACCTTTAAATATTAAGTATCCATCAGCATCCTTGACAAATATATGATGTATTCTATAGCTTCTAATAAAGATATATAAGCAAAGAAACATTTAAATATTTTCCAAAGCACTATAAACTTTGAAAGCCTCATACATAATTTCAAATCGGTGATTTTAGCATAAGTGATTATAAATTATACTGTCAAATTATTTTGTAATGTAGGTCTTAATGCCAAAAAAGAGGTTACTATTGAAAATGTAACTAATTTTTTGATATAGAATATAAGGAGTGCCATTCTATACTAATGTTTAAAACATTATAAAATAAAACATGAGACATGTTTATTTTATTATAGGAATTTCAAGGAATGGAGCAAAATTCCCAGACTACTCTTGGAGTCTTTCCAGTTTAAACAAACTCATTCTCTTTTGTTTGCAGATAAAGAAACAATTATATACGTTAAAGCCAGAGTCTGAACTTTTCATAATCACTATAAACATTCTTAGACTAGAGCAAGAGATCATTTGAAATCAATTTGTGTGGTGGGATAAGGGAGGAATGCACAAAGAACCATGATGCCAATACTATTAACTAATTTTATTACTGCTGAGATATGAGCCAAATAAACTATAGAGTAGGGTTTTTTTTATAAGTCTAAGATGCAGTAAGAACAAGATATGAATATAGAAGGGGCTAATATTTTAAACAATATAACAGTACTAATAAATGTTTGTTTGCTTCTACCAGGTCCAACAGGGTTCTCACTTACCTCCTTATTTATTACATTTAAATGTCTGCCTTGGAAGCCAGGAATGGTGGTTCACGTCTGTAATCCCAGCACTTTGGTAGGCTGAGGAGGACGGATTGATTGAGCTCAGGAGTTAGAGATCAACCTGGGCAACATGGCGAAACCCCTTTTCTACAAAAACCAGCTGGGCATGATGGTGCACACCTGTAATCCCAGCTACTCAGGAGGCTGAAGTGGGAGGACTGCTGGAGCCTGGGAAGTAGAGCCTGAAGTGAGCTGTGATTGCACCAATGCACTCCAGCCTGGGCGACAGAGCAAAACTCCGTCCCCCCAAAAAAACTGTGCCTTGGAAAGGTGTAAAACTTCTAAAAGGAGAGTAGTACACTGATTTCAGTGTTTCAGCAGAAGTACTCCAAGAATAAATAATTTATACCATTCTCGGCCAAGGGTTTAAAGGCCAAATCCCTGCATCATGATGCCCATGTTCATTTATATACAACACATATTCAAAAGCTTAAACTTAAAGCTTTAATAAAGCTCTTCCCCGCCCACCCCCACCATCCTAATTTTATGTAGTGACTTCCACTCTGTAAGAGCTACCTGAAAGGCCACACATTTTCTTGAGAAAAAGCAATTGGAGAATAAATATAACAGGAACATTTACAATATCTTGACATATGTGAGAATCTCTGGCTTGGCTTTCCATATAATATTAAAACTGATCATTTAGAAAACGCATTTGCAGGGAAGAATCAAAATCCTCTTCGGGCTTTCTGGTAAGATGTACAGTACTTCTGTGGTACTCTGACCAAAAACGCATAAAATCAATCTTATAAGGAAAAACCAGATACACCTGAACTAAGGGAAACTCTGCAAAACAAATGGATTGTATTCTTCAAAAATGTCAAGATTATAAAAGATAAAGAATGACTGAGGAACCGTTCAAGATTAAAGAAGAAATGACAAGTAAATGTAACATGTGCTCCAGGATTAGCTCCTAGACCAGGAAAAAAAAAAATCTTCTTTCTTTTGTACTAAAGGACAGAGTGGGACAACTGGCATATTGGAAAATGGTCTGCAGATTATGTCAAAGTATAGTATCAATGTAAATGTTCTGACTTTGAAAAGTGTAGAAGTGTACATTAGCTGTATAGAAGAAAATGTCCATTCTTGAGGGAATACGCACTGAAGTATTAGGAGTAAAAGCACATTGTGTCTGCATTTTACTCTTTACATGACTCAGAAAAAAATATATAGTGCATACATGCCCTATATCTATATAAAATGCTACATATTATATATTATGCATATAATGGCATATATAATACTTGGAGAATAGAGACATAATGAACAAATATGGTAAAGTATTAACATTTCAGGAATTGGGTGATGGGTATATGGGATTCTTTGTGCTATTTTTAAACTTCTGTAAGTCTGAAGTTACTTTCAGAAAAAGCCTACTACGAAATACTTTGCACACTTCATTTTCCTCCCCACGTTTCCCTTCTCTGGGTAGAGCTGAAGAAACATGTACTAGTGATCTTATACTTTTATGCAAAACATAAGAAGCGAAATTTCTATGCCACTTAACAAGTATCCATAATACATCGCTAGCCCCATTTAAAGAATTTCCAGGCTATTTGTAGCATGGAGATAATAAGCAAACAAAATATACATTTCTCCAACAGACTTATGAATAACGAAGTAGAAAAGTACAGACTACCGTTCTCATTTTTATGAAGTAGAAAATGTACAATAGTGCA
>NW_016804208.1:0-3019 GCF_001698545.2 Rhinopithecus bieti | reverse complement strand
TTTTTTTTTTTTTTTTTTTTTTTTTTTTTTTGAGACAGAGTCTCGCTCTGTCGCCCAGGCTGGAGTGCAGTGGCGCAATCTCCGCTCACTGCAAGATCCACCTCTTGGGTTCACGCCATTCTCCTGCCTCAGCCTCCCGTGTTGCTGGGACTACAGGTGCCCACTGCCACACCTGGCTAATTTTTTGCATTTTTAGTAGAGACGGGGTTTCACTGTGTTAGCCAGGATGGTCTCGATTTCCTGACCTCGTGATCCGCCCGCCTCGGCCTCCCAAAGTGCTGGGATTACAGGCGTGAGCCACTGCGCCCAGCCAAGACACTGTGTTTCTAATGTGATCACAGAAATGCCTACATACCTTACATGAGAAGTAATTTCAAAGGTATTATGTTTTCTAACAACAATGGCTTTAAAATAATCCTATTAAATTATTTCTTTGCATATAGTTATCTGAAACCTAGATTTGTATAAAGTATAACTTATGTAGGCTAAAATGATATAAACACAAAAAATTATACATATGTTAAAATTTTTTAAAAGCAACAGTATAAGTTATCCAATTTACCTCTCAATTTCATCTTACGCATGAATAAAGGATTATCTTTTAGGTAAAGTCCCAGCATAAATCAAAGTTCTCCTCTACATAAAGTTCATCTCCTCTTTTTCCTATAATAATATTTCAAAGGCCAGGCACGGTGGCTCACACCTGTAATCGCAGCACTTTGGGAGGCTGAGGCAGGAGGATCACTTGAGGCCAGGAGTTCAAGATCAGCCTGGCTAACATGGCGAAACCCCAACTCTACTAAAAATACAAAAATTAGCTGGGTGTGGTGGCGCACACCGGTATTCTCAACTCCTCAGGAGGCTGAGGTGGGAGGATGGCTGGAGCCTGGGAGGTGGATGTTGCAATGAGCCAAGATCACCACACTGCACTCCATGCACTCCAGCCTGGGCAACAAAGTGAAACCCTGTCTCAAAAAAAAAAAGTATATATATATATATATATATATGTGTGTGTGTGTGTGTGTGTGTGTGTGTGTGTGTATGTGTGTATATATATATATGAAAGTTAATTAGGAAATGATAATATGGCTTTTCTAAAACTGATATCTGGAGGAAATTCTACAAGACAAAGAGACATCGTTAGGATGAAATAAAGATAGTAGTGAGACAGCAGCTTCCTTGATTATGCCTTTCTATCTCTCCTCAATAAAAGCACTTCTTACAGTTAGATTTTAATAATCTAAAATGACAGGATTTACCCTGGACTTCCCAGTTCTCCAGGCATATGCAGTTCTCACTCATCTGTGAAGACAGTAGTAGAGCTGGAGTGGAATACCTCTAGGAAGCAAGTTTCCTTAGTCCACACCATTTTCCTGTCCCCTCCACACACCTTCCCCGCACCAGTTCAGTCAAAGACATCCATTGCCCTAGGAAAAGAAATACACAGCACAGCATGGAGAACACGATTTGGTATTATGGTATCCCAGTTTCAAATGCAGGCTTCTGAAACCTATAGAAGAGACAAATTCTTTTTTTGTTTGTTTGTTTAAAGTTCTGGGATACATGTGCAGAATGTGCAGGTTTGTTACATAGGTATACACGTGCCATGGTGGTTTGCTGCACCTATCAACCCATCATCTAGGTTTTAAGCCCCAAATGCATTAGGTATTTGTCCTAATGCTGTCCCTTCCCTTGCCCCCCACCCCCTGACAGGCCCTGGTGTGTGATGTTCCCCTCCCTGTGTCCATGGGCTCTCATTATTCAACTCCCACTTATAAGGGAGAACATGTGGTGTTCGGTTTTCTGTTCCTGTGTTAGCTTACTCAGAGTGATGACTTTCAGCTTGATCCATGTCCCTGCAAAGAACATGATCTCATTCTTTTTTATGGCTGCGTAGTATTCCATGGTATGTATGTGCCACATTTTCTTTATCCAGTCTATCACTGATGGGAATTTGGGTTGGTTCCAAGTTTTTGCTATAGTAAATAGTGCTACAATAAACATACATGTGCATGTATCTTTATAGCAGAATGATTTATAATCCTTTGGGTATATAACCAGTAATGGGATTGCTGGGTCAAATGGTACTTCTAGCTCTAGATCCTTGAGGAATCGCCACACTATCTTCCACAATGCTTGAACTAATTTACACTCCCACCAACAGTGTAAAAGCATTTCTGTTTCTCCACAGCCTCACTTGCATCTATTGCTTCTTGACTTTTTAATAATCGCCATTCTGATTGGTGTGAGATGATACCTCATTGTAGTTTTGATTTACATTTCTCTAATGATCAGTGACGATGAGTACAACTTACAAGGGACATGAAGGACCTCTTCAAGGAGAACTACAAACCACTGCTCAAGGAAATAAGAGAGGACACGATACGGGGGGAGGGGGGGGGCCCAAGACGGCCAAATAGGAAGAGCTCCAGCGTTCAGCTCCCAGCGTGAGTGACACAGAAGACGGGTGATTTCTGCATTTTCAACTGAGGTACTGGGTTCATCTCACTGGGGCGTGTCGGACAGTTGGCGCTGGTCCGCAGGTGCAGCCCAACCAGTGAGAGCTGAAGCAGGGTGAGGCATCGCCTCAACAGGGAAATGCAAGGGGGAAGGGAATTCCTTTTCCTACCCAAAGGAAATTGAGACACCCAACACCTGGAAAATCGGGTAACTCTCACCCAATACTGCACTTTACCAAGGGTCTTAGCAAATGGAACACCAGGAGATTATATCCCACACCTGGCCCAGAGGGTCCCACGCCCACGCACCCTCCCTCATTGCTAGCACAGCAGTCTGAGATCTAACCGCAAGGTGGCAGCTAGGCTGGTGGAGGGGTGCCCGCCATTGCTGAGGCTTAAGTAGGTAAACAAAGCCACCAGGAAGCTTGAATTGGGTGGAGCCCACCACAGCTCAAGGAGGCTGGCATGCTTCTGTGGACTCCTCCTCTGGGGACAGGGCATAGCTAAACAAAAAGCAGTAGAAACCTAGGCACAGGTAAATGCCCCTGTTTGACAGCTTT
>NW_016804207.1:0-360 GCF_001698545.2 Rhinopithecus bieti | reverse complement strand
CCTACCCAGGGCTTCCTCTGCACACGCCATCCCCACCCAGGGTATCCCCTTCCCCTGGGAATCCCCTCCCCCGCACATCCCCCCCACCAGGGGATTTCCCCCTCCCCAGGGCATACCTCCCAGGGTTCCTCCCCCAGGGCTTACCCCTTCCTAGGACTTCCCCCCCTCCAAGGCTTCCCCATCCTGGGCATTTTACCTCCAGGCCATCTCCCCGCCAGGGCCTCCAGGACCCGTCAACTCAGCAGCACCTCCTCAGTTGGGCAGCCCCTCCCCAGCGCTGCAGGGCTCTGCCTGGGAATGGCTTTGATTGGCCCTGCTGGATCCAGGGGAGGGGCGGGTTCTGTGGTCTGCAGCCCCTGC
>NW_016804206.1:0-1142 GCF_001698545.2 Rhinopithecus bieti | reverse complement strand
GAGATGGAGTCTTGCTCTGTTGCCCAGGCTGGAGTGCAGTGGCGCAGTCTCAGCCCACTGCAACCTCCGCCTCCCAGGCTCAAGCGATTCTCTTGCCTCAGCCTCCCGAGTAGCTGGGATTACAGGCACGTGCCACAGCGCCCAGCTAATTTTTGTATTTTTAGTAGAGACGGAGTTTCACCATGTTGGCCATGCTGGTCTTGAACTCCTGACCTCAGGTGCTCCATCCGCCTCGGCCTCTTAAAGTGCTGGGAATACCGTCGTGAGCCACCGTGCCCAGCCTAATTTTTGTATTTTTAGTAGAGACAGGGTTTCGCCATGTTGGCCAGGCTGGTCTTGAACTCCTGACCTCAGGTGATCCACCTGCCTCAGCCTTCCAAAGTGCTGTGATTACAGGTGTGAACCACTGCGCCTGGCCTGATATTTTTCAGTGTATATTTTTTTCATCATAATCATTTTATTCATGAGACATTTTCAGACTTCAAGAAAAATTTCAGTAGGCTTTGTTATTTTCTAAAAATTTATTTCAGCAGCTTGTAACTAGCAATTCAAGATGAACTGAGGGCAGGAACACTGGCAAACACCTGTAATTCTAGGTACTTGAGAGGCTGAGGCAGGAGGATCAATTGAGCCCAGGAGTTCAAGTCCAGCCTGGGCAACATAGTGAGATGCCTGTCTCTTAAAAAAATGTGTGTTTGTGTGTATATATAAAAATTATATGTGTGATTTTATATATGTATTTATAAATTGTATGTATGATTATATATTTATAAATTTATTTATTTTATTTTTTTACTTTCGCAACAGAGTCTCGCCCTGTTGCCCAGGCTGGAGTGCAATGGTACAATCTCGCCTCACTGCAACCTCCACCTCGCAGGTTCAAGCGATTCTCCTGCCTCAGCCTCCTAAGTAGCTGGGATTACAGGCGTCCTCTACCACACCCAGCTAATTTTTTGTAGCTTTAGTAGAGATGGGGGTTTCACGATGTTGGTCAGGCTGGTCTCGAACTCCTGATCTCATGATCCACCTGCCTCGGCCTCCCAAAGTGTTGGGATTACAGGCGTGAGCCACCATGCCTGGCCCTATTGTTTTTGCTATTTTGGGTTTTTTGAGATTTTTTTTTTTTTTTTTTTGAGACGGAG
>NW_016804205.1:0-885 GCF_001698545.2 Rhinopithecus bieti | reverse complement strand
GAAATTATCTGTGAAACTGCTTTATGATAAGTGGATTCATATCACCAAATTAAACATTTCTTTTGATTCAGAAAGTTGGAAGCACTCTTTGTAGAATCTGTGAAGAAACATTTTGGAGCCCACTTAGGCCTATAGTGGAAATCCAAATATTCAACAATAAAAATTAGTATGAAGCTATGCGTGAAACTGGTTTGTAATGCGTGCATTCACTTCACAGAGGTAAAACATTCTTTTGATTCAGCAGGTTAAAAATACTTTTTGTAGAATCTGTGAATAGATATTTCAAGCCAATTGAGGCCTATAGTGAAAATATGAATACCTTGTGATAAAACTGAAAGAAGTTATTTGTGAAACTTCCTTGTATTTTGTGGATTCAGCTAACAGAGATAAACCTTTATTTTGTTTCAATAGGTTGGAAGCACTTTTTTTGTAGAATTAGCAAAGAAACATTTTGGAACCCACAGACACTTACAGTGAAAAACTGACTATCCCATGATAAAAACTAGAAAGAAGCTATGTGTGAAACTGTTGTGATGTGTGGACTCATCTCACAGAGTTAAACCTTTATTTTGATTCAGCAATTTGGAAACCCTCTTTTTGGACATTTTGGATTCCACTCTGGCCTATAGTGAAAATCTGAATATCCTGCAAAATAAACTAGAAAGAAGTTACCTGTCCAACTGCTTTGTGATGTGTGGATTCAGCTCAGAGAGTTAAACCTTTCTTTTGATTCAAAAGGTTGGAAACACTCTTTTGTAGAATCTATGAAGGGACATTTCAGTGCCCACTGATGCCTACAGTGAAAAACTGAATGTCCCACAATAAAAGCTAGAAAGAAGCCATGTATGAAACTGTTTTATGATGTGTGCATTCAGTTCACAAAGA
>NW_016804204.1:0-1737 GCF_001698545.2 Rhinopithecus bieti | reverse complement strand
GGGGGAGGGAGAGGGTGTGCACATGAGGGGAGGGAGAGGGTGTGCAGATGGGATGGGGAGGGAGAGGGTGGGCACATGGGGTGGGGGGCACCAGGCTGCGGCTGCACCTCAGCCCTTACCACTCCCGCCCACCCTATGGAACCCCCTCCGAGCCCTTATGCCTCAGCAGGTGGGGGTGAGGGGCTTAAGTGTAGGTCTTTACCCAAGCTTTGCACCAAGTCATGTCAGTCACTGGTATACATCCTTGTAACTGACACCCTCATCAAGGTCTTTCCTCTACATCTTCCTGTCTCAAAATGAGAATGCTTGATGGTGGTTAATTATTCTCTTATGTTATATGTTTACTGGGAGTGTGTGATAACACATGAAATAGTATGTAACATCTATGTCAGCCAAAAGCATGAGGACTGCCGGTCTACCCAACCAGCATTTATCCCCGAATCAGCACAGCGCTTCTCTCCCTTCTCTCCAGATGGGCCTGATTTGTATGTTTCTCTTGCTTTTTATAGATGTTTTCCTAGGTATGTGGTATCTCGAAACAGCATGGCTTGGCTTTGTTGTCTGTAAGTGTTACAAATAAAAATGGTATGCTGTATTTTTACAATATGCTTAAGTAAAAAATGATATTCTGTGTACTGGCTGGGCTCGGTGGCTCACACCTGTAATGCCAACACTTTGGGAGGCTGAAGTGGGCCGATTACTTGCGGCCAGGAGTTGGAGACCAGCCTGGCCAACATGGTAAAACCCTGTATCTACTAAAAATACAAAAATTAGGCAGGTGTGGTGGTGCACACCTGTAATCCCAGCTACACAGGAGGCAGGGGCAGGAGAACCACTTGAACCTAGGAGGCGGAGCTTGCAGTGAGCCAAGATTGAACCACTGCACTCCAGCCTGGGCGACAGAGCAAGACTCTGTCTCAAAAGAAAAAAAGATATTCTGTGTATGGCTTGTCAAGTTACACACACACACACACACACACCCACACCCACCACACCTTGCTGAATATTTTATTTGATTTGCATTAAATCTGTAGAACAATTTGGGGAGAATTGACAACTTTATAATATTGAATCTTCCAATCCATAGAGTAGGTTATATATTATCTCTCTTATTTAGAATTTTTAAAATGTCTTTCAATCAAGTTTTATAATTTTTCAATACAGGTCTTGCATAGTTTTTGTTAGATTCTTCAGTTACCTTTGTTCCTGTTGTTATTGCACATGGTAAATGTAATGGTCTGGGACTGGCCATTTACACCCAACATTACTTGTAAGCTTCATCCAGTCTGTTGTGCAGCTGTCGTTGATTCAGTCTCACTACTGTATAAGAAGATTCCAACTAATTTATTCATTCTCCTGTTAATGGACATTTGAATCAGTCTGGATTTTCTTTTTTTCTATTACGGTGTTTCTATGGACGTTTTTGCACCTGCCTCTTGGGGCTCCTATGCAAGCGTCCCTCAAAAGAACTGGCCGGGCGCAGTGGCTCACACCTGTAATCCCAGCACTTTGGGAGGCCGAGACGGGCAGATCACGAGGTCAAGAGATCGAGACCATCCTGGCTAACACGGTGAAACCCCGTCTCTACTAAAATACAAAATTTTGTATTTTGTATTTTTTGAAGTCCCAGCTACATGGGAGGCTGAGGCAGGAGAATGGCATGAACCCGGGAGGCGGAGCTTGCAGTGAGTGGAGATCACGCCACTGCACTGCAGTCTGGGCAACAAGAGCAAAACT
>NW_016804203.1:0-408 GCF_001698545.2 Rhinopithecus bieti | reverse complement strand
CACACGCACCACCCACATACACACCACCACACATACACACACACCACATACACATCCCCAACACACACCACACACATACACACACACACCACATACCACATACACACACACACACCACACACATACACACACACCACACACATACACACACACACACACACATACACACATCACACACACACACACATACACATACACACACACACACACACATACACACACCACACACATACACACACACCACATACACACCACACAATACACACACCTCACACATACACACACACCACATACCACATACACACACACACACCACACACATACACACACACCACACACATACACACACACCATACACACATCACACACCACACACACACACACATACACACACCACACACATACCAC
>NW_016804202.1:0-419 GCF_001698545.2 Rhinopithecus bieti | reverse complement strand
TTTGTAGACTCCACCGAAAGAGAGTTAGCAAACTGCTTCCTGAGGAATAAGTTGGAACACTGGTGGATGAATTCACAGAACACAACGAAGTTTCTGACAAAGCTCCTTTCACGTTTCTAACTGATGATATCACCCTTTAAAGCGTAGGCCTCAATGCAATCCAAAGTAGCACTTCTCAGTTTCCTCCAAAACAGTGTTAGTGGACTGCTCCACAAAACGTAAATGTAACTCTGTGAGGTGAATTCACATATCACCAAGAATTTTCTAGGAAAGCTTCTTTCTAGTTTTCATATGAGGATGTTTCCTTTGTCACCGTAAGCTTCATAGCTCTAAGAAGAATCCCGTTGAAGATTTCAAGTAAACTGTGTTAACAAGCTGATGACTGAAGAGAAACGTGTAACTCTGTGAGTTGCATTCAC
>NW_016804201.1:0-418 GCF_001698545.2 Rhinopithecus bieti | reverse complement strand
AAATATGATATCAATTTTAGAATAAGTATGATGTGGTACTGAGATGAATGTATATTCTGTTGATTAGGAGTGGAGAGTTCTGTAGGTGTCTATGAGGTATGCTTTGTCCAGAGCTGAGTTCAAGTCCTGGATATCCTTGTTAACCTTCTGTCTCATTGATCTGTCTAATATTGACAGTGGGGTGTTAAAGTCTCCACTATTATTGTCTGGGAGTCTAAGTCTCTTTGTAGGTCTCTAATGACTTGCTTTATGAATCTGGGTGCTCCCGTATTGGGCGCATATATATTTAGGATACTTAGCTCTTCTTGTTGCATTGATCCCTTTACCATTTGGTAATGCCCTTCTTTGTCTGTTTTGATCTTTGTTGGTTTAAACTTTTCTTTTTTATCAGAGACTAGGATTGCAGCCCCTGCTTTTG
>NW_016804200.1:199130-215749 GCF_001698545.2 Rhinopithecus bieti | reverse complement strand
TTCCTCTCTTCCTATTTGAATACGCTATATTGCTTTCTCTTGCCTGATTGCCCTGGCCAGAACTTCTAATACTATGTCGAATAGGAGTGTTGAAAGAGGGCATCCTTGTCTTCTACTGGTTTTCCAAGGGAATGCTTCCAGTTTTTACCCATTCAGTATGATATTGGCTGTGGGTTTGTCATAAATAGCTCTTACTATTTTGAGATACCTTCCACTGATATTGAGAGTTTTTAGCGTGAAAGACTGTTGAATTTTGTCAAAGGCCTTTTCAGCATCTATTGAGATAATCATGTGGTTTTTGTCATTGGTTCTCTTTATGTGATAGATTACATTTATTGATTTGTATATGTTAAACCAGCCTTGCATCCCAGGGACGAAGCTGACCTGATTGCTGAGGATAAGCTTTTTGATGTGCTGCTGGATTCGGTTTGCCAGTATTTTATTGAGGATTTTGCATCGATGTTCATCAGGGATATTGGCCTAAAATTCTCTTTTTTTGTTGTGTCTCTGCCAGGATTTGGTATCAGGATGATGCTGGCCTCATAAAGTGAGTTAGGGAGGATCCCCTCTTTTTCTATTGTTTGGAATAGTTTCAAAAGGAATAGTGCCTGCTCCCCTTTGTACCTCTGGTAGAATTTGGCTGTGAATCCATCTGGTCCTGGACTTTTTTTGTTTTGTTTTGGTTGGTAAGCTATTAATTATTGTCTCAATTTCAGAACCTGTTGTTGGTCTATTCAGGGATTCAACTTCTTCCTGGTTTAGTCATGGGAGGGTGTATGTGTCCAGGAATTTATCCATTTCTTCTAGTTTTTTCTGGTTAATTTGGGTAGAGGTGTTTGTAGTATTCTCTGATGGTGGTTTGTATTTCTGTGGGATTGGTTGTGATATCCCTTTATCATTTTTTATTGCGTCTATTTGATTCTTCTCTCTTTTCTTCTTTTTTAGTCTTGCTAGCATTCTATCTATTTTGTNTGAGGCAGAGGAATCATCTCCATTTTACTAATGAAAAAAGTTTAGATTAAAATATTGCCTAGGATCACACAGCTTATCAGTTATAAAACAAAAAATAAAAACCACTATTTTATGTATATCATTTTCTCCTGTAAAAATTCTGTAAGAATCAGGATAATTCTAGCTCCATTCAATGGAGCAAATATTACGCCCCTCCCATTTTTTAAAAATAAAAACCAAATGACAAAATAAATGAAGACATTTGCTTTTTTTTTTTTGAGATAGGGTCTTACTGTGTCATCCAGGCTGGCATTATCGCGGCTCACTGCAGCCTCAATCTTCCAGGCCCAATCAATCCTCCCACCTCAGCCTCCCAAGTAGCTGGGACTACAGGCACTTGTCACTACAGCTAGCTAATTTTTTTTTTTTTTGTACAGTCAGGGTTTCACCATGTTCCCTAGGCTGGTCTCAAACTCCTGGGCTCAAGCAATCCTCCCCACCTCAGCCTCCCAAAATGCAGGGATTACAGGTATGAGCCACTGTGCCTGACTAAAATGTGTTAAATATTGATAAGTCAGAAATAAGCATGCCCAGAAAAAATACATATGACATTTTTCCTTTTGCCCAACAAGTATGTTTATGTTTTACTGATTTTTTAAAAAACTTTGCTCATTTCCCCTAAAAAAATCTGAGCATTTACTATAAGTCAGGCACAGTTACAATGTTAATGTGAAGACTCACATCATTATTGTACCCCATAAATATGCACAAATATTATGTGCCAATGCAAAGCAAAACTTAAAAAAGAAAGATTCTCTTCTCAGAGAGCTTAGTAGGGAAAAGACACTGGTAAATATGCAATTTTGATACAATGTGATAGATGCTACAATGAGTATATGCACAGGAGCAGCAATCCAATCTGGGGAGAGGCAGGTGTGGTGTCAGGAAGGAAACAAATGGAGGATGCGTGGGAATTAGGTGGCACAACTGCAGGGAACTGGGAAAGTGTGCCAGGCAATGTGTGTACACACAGGCTTAAGAGTAATCAACATAGGGAAACATCACACACCAGGGCCTGTCGGGGGGTGGGGAGAAGGGGAGGGAGAGCATTAGGAAAAATACCTAATGTACGAGGGGCTTAAAACCTAGATGACGGGTTGACAGGTATAGCAAACCACCATGGCACATGTATACCTACGATACATTCTGCACATGTATCCCAGAACTTAAAATAAAATTTAAAAATAATCAATAATACTTATACCACAAGTATATAATATCCACTCAATTTTAATTATGTTACCTTTTATTATTTTACATTGTATTTCAAAAAATGCTGTTACAGTTGCCTTAACTGCTCTATATGATCTGGAATAAAAGAACACTTAGAATTAGAAAAAAACAAAAAAACAGTTTTTTTAGAAGAATTCTAGAAAAGGAAGGTTGAGTCCAGTTTAGGGGTGAGGTGCAGATAATATGGTGATATGTGTGCCATTTTAGGTCAAATGTTGGAACAGACTCTAAGGTGCTTTGATCCAATCCCATCTTTTTATAGATAATAAAACTGACACTGGACTTGCTGGCTCAAGCCTGTAATCCCAGCACTTTGGGAGGCCAAGGCAGGCAGATCACGAGATGAGGAGATCAAGACCATCCTGGCCATAATGGTGAAACCCCGTCTCTACTAAAAATACAAAAATTAGCCAGAGGTGGTGGCATGTGCCTGTAATCCCAGCTACTTAGGAGGCTGAAAGCACAAGAAACACTTGAACCCGGGAGGTGTATCACACCACTGCACTTCAGCCTGGGTGATAGAGCGATACTCTGTCTCAAAAAAAAACCTAAGGAACCGAGAAGCTGAGCAAATTGCTACAGGCAATCTGGGGCTACGGTTTTAACACTGTAGTTTGGAGGACACAGAGAGATAGGGATGGGGAAGTAATGAAACCTGAGATGCAAAAAAAGGAAAGGTTTGGTTTAAAGCAAAGCAGGGTTTAGGCATCACACAGTGGAAGGAGCAGAAGCAAACAGTAGCAAGCAGCTTTGGCCTGGAAGAAATTTTCCTAGAGTCTGTCGTATCCTTATTGTTCCTCCCAAAAGGAAGTAACCTTAGGAACTACTGAGAAGTTATGCCTCCGCAATAGTCTCTGACTTACTGAATAAACAAGCGCTACAGAAAATTGTTGTTAAAATCAAAGTTGTTGGTTTTTGTTAGTGACCCAAGTCTGATTAAAATTACCTAAATGATACAATCTAAGTGTCCCTACTAAATAGAACAAAGAAAGAGATACTTGACAGGGAGGATCACCAAGATCCTGCTACTCAGTCCCACACTCTCCTTGTTTCTTTCATGTAGAGATAAAATAAGAAAAATAGCTATAGGCAATCAACTGTGGAAATTGCTGTTTAATTGACAACTATGCAGCAGTTTTTGGTTGCCATTGACTGAATGTATCTCCCAAATTAATATGTTAAAGCCTTAATCTCCCATGTGATGGTATTTGGTGGTGGAGTCTTTAGGAGGTTATTAGAGTTAGCTATTAGTTCATGAGAGTGGAGACTTCATAATGGGATTAGTGCCCTTATAAGAAGAGAAAGAGGGTATGGTGGCACATACCTGTGGTTCCAGCTACTTCAAAGGCTGAAGCAAGAGGATTGCTTGAGCCTAGGAGGTCCAGGTTGCAATGAGTCATGTTCATGACACTGCACTCCAGCCCGGGTGACAGAGAGAAACTCCTTGCCCCCACTTCCCATAAAACAGAGAGAGAGAGAGAGAGAGAGAGGAGTCCTCTCTCTCTCTCTCTCTTTCTGCTTTGAGGATACAAGAAAAGGTAACTGTCTGCAAATCAGGAAGGGGGCCCCACCAGACACTGAATCTGCCAGGACCTTGATCTTGAAGATTCTTTCCCAGTCTTCAGAACTATGAGAAATACATTTCCATTGTTAAGCCATCCAGTCTATGGTATTTTTATAGCAACCTAAGAAGACTAAGTCATTAGCTTTTGTTATTAGCTGTATTTCAGCCAAATGAGTCTTCTAATCTGTAGTGTTATTCTTTAGATTATGATGGCATGGTTCTTTGTCCTAAGGGAATTTTTTCATATATACTAAATTGAGTTGGAGAGCTATTGTGTCTCTGCATGATACATTTTTTAATTTTTTTTCTAGAATATTTCTTTAGTTACAGTAATAAATGCATGTTTATTTGACATTCTGGTGGAGATTTTAACTGGCATTTCCACATGTCACTATTATAATAAAAATTAATGTTTATAACAGGGACCCCTAGACATCGCAAGAGCCCCAATTAATTTCTAGATCATCAAAGAAAAAATAAGGGTTATTATTATTAGTTCTATTTTATGGTACGGAGAACAAGCATTTCATGCATGTCGCGTAGTGACATGATAATTAACCACAACATTCTATTTCCTTGGAATGGAGAGATTGTTTTCTTCCCCTCTTCACTTTTACTTCCTCATAGAATCCTATGATTTCACTAGTAGGTTGTTTTGTCCAAATTCCACCCAATGCTTGAGTATTTTCACCCAATGCTTGAGTATTTTCATCAAATGCCTGTCACAGAGGGCATGTGACAGAAAACTTACCATTTTTTGAAGCAGATCATTATATCTTGCAAAAATGGCACATGATCCCTTATATTGAGTAAATTCTGACTTCTTATGACTTCTACTGCTTGGTCCTAGGGCCACTCAAAACAAGGATTCCACATGACACAGGACTTCCAATAACTGAAGACAGCTCTTTCCCTTCTGGACATGATTTTTATGAATTGAAATATGCCCAGGTTCTTCAGTGAAATATGACATATTTAAGTCTCTCATTATTGCAGCAATTAAATAAATATCTGTTCAGTGTCTTCCCAGCATCAGGTACTGTTTGAGGTATGAAGGTGAAGAGAGTAAATGGGAAGTGGCAGAAGCATGATTGATACGATGTTAAGAAATGGGGATCTATTGTGAAAGGAACAAGGAATAAAAGAAGGTGTTCTAAGCAAAGGAGTAGGAAGCTTAGGTTTGGGTTAGAGAATGATTACTCTAATGTTGTGGAGGATAGGGGTGGTGGGAGTGGGTATGAGAAGCCTAGAGAAAGGTGACTAGCGAGACGGCCAGAACAATAGACAGGAAAAGCTGAAGAGCCACGCAGGTTATGCCATGGCATTTAGACTTTATCCTGCCAATACCTTCAAAGAAGCATTCACAGAACAGCAGACCACTTGTAGCAGATCCACCTGGGGGCTTTGTTAAAATGCAGATTCCTGGACCCCACCATGACCTGCTTAAAGTCTCTAAGGGTAGCACAGCCCAGGCATCCACATCTTATCAAGTTTTTCTGGTGACTCTGATGTAAAGCCCAGATGGCAGTAGTCCGAGAGTTTGTTAAGGCAATAGAAGCCAACAGGCATCCAGACCTCAGAGAGCCACACTCTGCTAAGACAAAAGAGTTTGGAAATGCCCTGGCTGGGAAGCAGGAACTCACTTCATCCCTCCACCTGCACCAATCTCCCCTTCACTATTTGCCTAGCTGGTGCCTTCTTTTTCTTGGTGTCCAGACTTAAACATCACCCCCTTGGAGTTCTTTCCTGGCCCCTTACCCAGTCTTACAGGTGTTCACAACATCCCGGGGTTTAAAAAATTCTATTGTGTCTCACTTTCCGTGTGTGTGATTCTTCAGCAATGATCCTTCTTATTAGCCACTAAGCGCCACGAAGTTGAGGCCTGGGCCTGCTGTGCACCCTACAGCACCTAGTACAGTGCCAGGCGTAGGGTAGATGCCAGCTAAAGATTTTTTAATTAAGCCAGGTGCAGTGGCACATACTTGCAGTCCCAGCTACTTGGGAGGTCGAGGTGGGAGGATCATTTGATCCCAGGAGTACGACACCTGCCTGGGCAACAAAGAGAGACCCTGCCTCTGAGGGGAAAAAAAAAAAAAATAGAAAGAATGCATGAAAGAATGCATGGGAGGCACTGGTGCCTGCCCCAGCTTGAACCACCATGCTGCATGGCAGTGGCTCCATGGGGGCTCATCTTAGCTGCTCTGGTGGTAAGGTTTCTTGCAGCATCATTGTCTTAGTCAGCTCAGGTAGCAATAAAAAATACCACAGCCTAGGTGGTTAAAAACAACAGAAATTAAGCCAAGCATGGTCGGTCATGCCTGTAATCCCAGCACTTTGGGAGGCCAAGGCGGGCAGATCACCTGAGGTCAGAAGTTCAAGACCAGCCTGACCAACATGGAGAAACCCCGTCTCTACTAAAAATATGAAATTAGCGAGGTGTGGTGGCGCATGCCTGTAATTCCAGCTACTTGGGAGGCTGACGCAGAAGAATTGTTTGAACCCAGGAGGCGGAGGTTGCGGTGAGCTGAGATTGAGCCATTGCACTCCAGCCTGGGCAACGAGAGCAAAACTCCATAAAAAACAACAACAACAAAAAAAAAAAAACCCCAGAAATTTATCTCCTACAGTTCTGGAGGTGGGAAATCCCAGACTAGGGTGGTCAGGCTCTCCAGAGGGCCCTCTTACTAGCTTGCACATGGGCGCCATCTTGTTGTTTCCTCACATAACAGAGAAAGAGAGAGACAGAGAGAGAAAATCACGCTCTGGTCTCTCCCTTTTCTTATAAGGACACCAATGTCATCATGAGGACACCACCCCCACGACCTCATCTAAACCTAATTACCTCAAAAAAGGATCCTTCTCCAAATACCATCCTATTAGGGGTTAGAGCTTCAACATATGAATTTCACTAGCATTCATTCCATAACAACCATTAATAGGCTTAAAAGGTGACAAAGAAAGGGCCTGGGCCCCTTCTTCATGGGTCCTAGTCTCTAGGCAGAATATGAAGTCAATCCCAACATGTACAGCAAACAGGAAAGCCAAGCTAGCCAGGTCTTGGGAAAGAGGCCACAGGCAAATGTGCATTTCCAGTCAGTTAGCTGGATCCCCAAAGCCCAGGGGGAAGGGGGCCCTGTTTCTTACTGACCCTCTTGCCCTGGCCCCAGTTCATCTGGCCTCTGGCTCCCCAGCCTTCCTGCCTCCCTGAGAGTGGGCCCTCAGAGTTTCTCTTACAGCTGTTGTGTACAGAATCATGAGAAGGTGGCTTCTGAAGCTCAGGAGCATTGGGCTCCAAGGCAGTGTTTTCAAGGGTGCAGAGAAAACGAGGGGTGGGCCATATACCTTTGCATGGCATCACGTGAGATGTATATCGATCTAAACATATTCTGAAGGGATGGCTCAGGCTACCTACAAACAGCCTCTTTTGGGAGACGATATGGCCAGAATGTCACGTTCCTTCCAGAAAGACAGACCTGACAGTTTACAGCTCAACAAACCAAGTTCCGGAGAACGAGGGTGTTGAGAGACCAATAGCTGACATTTATTGGGTGTTTATTAAGGCCATGTGCTGAGTGTTTTATATGCATTTTCAACAATCATTTGAGGTAGGTACTATTGTTGTCCCCATTTTACAGATGAGGAGACTAAGGCTTTGTCAAGTTAAATGGTTTTTCGGAGTTACATATCTTGAAAGAAGCAGAGGCCAGCAGCCTGGCAACAGAGCCCATGATCTTTATGGCAGCAGCATGTCTGTTACCTTCTGTGTACTAGCAAACAAAGACTGAAAGAGAAGGCAAGCAATATCCCTGGGGTCACATAGCCAGTTAATACCGGAGCTAGAACTAGAAATGCGGTCTTCTCTCCCCGACTCTGGCTCTCCTCCTGACATGACCTCAGTCACTCAAGGTACAATAGGGATAACTCATCCCATTTTACCCAGCCACTAGAGTCCCAGTGACCTAGACAGAAAGCTGAGGTCTCCTCCATCCCATGACTGGATTTTCTATGACTGCTCAGTGCTCAGAAGATTCCAGGACTGAGGATCAATGGTGGAAATAGATCTCTGGGTTTGACCACAACTGTAGAGAAAGATGACAGCCCAGATGAGCACCATGGTCACCCCGCAGCCATGAGTCTCTAGAGGTGCCATTCAGCTTCCCAAGTCCCTGGGTTTTGGGGACGCCCTGTCACAACCCCTTTGGGGGAGCCTCCCACCCCTGCCACTGCATCTCTTCCTCCCCTTGGCTTCTCTCTGTCTAGTTGTGAGGGCTGGACTGAGTAGGTCACTCCCAACCAGGGCTTTTAATGAGAAGTTTTGCCATACCAAGGCAACAAAGATGAATAATTCAGTGAAGAAGCCCAGGGAATGTTATTCTTTCAGAGAAGAGTCCCTTGACAGTGGGAGAGGCAGGGAAGGTCTGCTTCTTATTATGGGAGCAGTGGGGGCTGGGGTGACAGCAGTAGAGAGAGGTGAAGAGGAGGAAAGTCCCACAGGAATCACTGACCATGCTTGCTTTCAGTAAAAAGTTTTAAACAGAAAAGTGATTGGAGATCAGAATTGCCTTTTTAAAGAGTACTGTGACTGCAGTGAGGAGATAGATCAGACTTGGGGCTAGAAGAGGGCAGGAGGAGCAGAGACTGGGCTGTTTCAGTCATTCAGGTTTCAGTTATAATAAGAGGAAAAAGGTAGGACTGACAGAACTAGGTATGTATCATGAAGGAAGAGTCTAGAATGATTCTTTGGTTTCTGAGCACTTTTGAGCAAACTCTCATTTGTTCATTTCTCTCTTAAAATATGTCATTTTGGGAGTGTTTGGAACATCAAAGAGTAAAATGCAACCATGAGCTGCTTTTCCCACCAGCATGGAATCTAGTGACAGCCTATGTCCTGGCATGTAGAAGATAGGGCAGGCTTTGGGACACAAGGACCACCCCCTATCTGCCCCATCTTTTAATTTTTCCTTCCTCAGGAACTTATTTGCTAAGGCCCACATAACTATATTACCAAATAGTCAATGTTTTTCCATCTTAGCCTTGAGACTAACATGAAGACATCTGGTTAAATCTCTTCCTAAGGTCTGAGTACATTCTTTTATCACTTTGGATAAACAGGTTGAACAACCTTCAAAAATCTATGCCATATATGCACCTAACAATAGAGCCCCAAAATACATAATGCAAAAAGCTGATAGAATGGAAGGGAGAAATAAACAATTCAACAATAATAATAGTTAAAGACTTCAATATCTTACTTGAAATAATGAGTAGAAAAACTAGGCAACTAAACAACAAAGAAAGGACTTGAATAACACTATATACCTACCAGACCTAACAGGCATCTACAGAAAACTCTACCCCCAAACAGCAGTATACATATTCTTCTCCAGTGCAGAATGAACATTCTCCAGGATAGATTATATGTTAAGCCATAACAAAAGTCTCAATAAACTTTAAAAGACTTACATTATCTAAAGAATATTCTCTGATCATGGTAGGAAATTAGAAATCAACAACTGAAGGCAATTTGGGAAATTCACAAATTCACAAATATGTGGAAATTAACACCCACCTAAATAACCAACAGATAAAAGGATAAATCACATGAAAATTAGAAAATACCTTGAGATGAATAAAATGAAATTACAACCTGACTAAACTACGGGATACAGGAAAAGCAGTGCTTAGAGGAAATTTATACTATATCTGTACACACCTATATTTAAAAGGAAGAAAGATCTCAAATCAATAACCAACTTTTCATCTTAAAACTAGGAAAAGAAGAGTAAACTAAATCCAAAGCAAGCAGAAGGAAGTAAATAACAAAGATTAGAGGTGGGTGCAGTGAGTCACACTTGTAATCCCAGCTACTTGGGAGGCTAAGGTGAGAAAATCACTTGAGTCCAGGAGTTCAAGGTTTCGGTGAGCTCTGGTTGCACCACTGTACTCTAGCCTGGGTGACAGAGTGAGATCCTGTTTCTCAAAAGCAATCAAACAAAAAGATTAGAGGTAAACAAATGAAATAGAGAATAGAAAAACAATAGAGAAAATCAACAAAATCAAAAGTTGGTTATTTGAAAAGATCAACAAAATTTAGCTAGACCTACCAAGAAAAGAGACAGGAGTTGACTTACAAAAATCAGGAATAAAGTATCACCTTACAGAATTTTTTTAATTATAAAGAAAACTATTTTTTTAAAAAATTTCATAAACAAATTAAATAACTTAGATGAAATAAACATATTTCTAGAAAGGCACACACTGCCAAGCCTGACTGAAGAAGAAACAGAAAATTTTAGAGATTAAATTAGTAATGAAAAAACCTCCCACAAAGTCCAGGACCAGACAGCTTAACTGGTGAATTCCACCAGGCTTTTAAAAAAAGGATTAACACCAGTTCTTCACAAATTCTTCCAAAAATAGAGGGAACATTTCACAACTCATTCTATAAGACCAGTACTCTCCTGATACCAAAGCCAGGTAAAAGAGAAAACGAGAAAAGAAAAATACAGACCAACAAGTTTTACAAATATAGATGCAAACATTCTCAATAAAGTAGTAGAAAACTGAGTCAGGCAACATATAAAAAGGATCATACACCATGACCAACTAGGACTTATCCCAGAAATGCAAGGCTGGTTCACATATGAAAGTCAGTCAATAGAATACACCGTATTATTAGAATAAAGGGAAAAAAATGTATAATCATCTTAATAGATGACAAAATTGAACACCCTTTCTTGATAAAAGAAAACACTCAACAGACTAGGAATACAGGGAATTTCCTTAACCTCATAATGGGCACTTACGAAAAATCTACAGTTAACATTCTACTTAACGGGGAAAGACTGCAAGCTTTCCTTCTATGATGAAGAAAAAAGACAAGATGTCCACTCTCTCCACTTTTATTTAACCTTGTAATGGAAGTTCTAACCAGGTCAATTAGGCAGCAGCAATAAACAAGAGGCCTCCAAACTGGAAAGGAAGATGTAACATAATCTCTATTCACAGATGATGTGATTTTATATGTTAAAAAATTGTAAAGAAACCCCAAAAGTCTATTAGAGCTAATAAATGAGTTCAGCAGCACTGAGGGACACAAGATCAACACACAAAAATCAGTCAGATTTCTATATATTAGCAAGAAACAATCCAAAAAGAAAATTAAAATATAATTTCATTTATAATAGCATCAAAAATACTTAGAAAACAAATTAACAAAAAAGTGCAAGAGTTGTACAGAAAATGACAAAACTTCATTGAAATAAGTTAAATAAGACCTAAATAAATGGAAAGGTGTCCTGTTTTCATGAATTGAAAGGCTCAATATTGTTAAGGTGGCAATATTCCCCAAGTTGATCTATAGAATCAATATAATCTCTGGCAAAATCAAGCTGTTTTGTTTTGTCCTGTTCTGTTTGCAAAAACTGACAAGCTGATGCTGAAATTGATGTTGAAATTGATATGGAAGTGCAAAGAACTCAGAATAGCTAATACAAACTCAGAAAAGAATAAAGTTGGAGGACTCACATTTGTCAATTTCAAAACTTACTACAAAACTACAATAATCAAGACAGTGTAGTAATGACATAATAATACACATATAGATCAATGGGATAGAATTGAGAACCCAGAAATAAACCCTTACATTACAATCTATTTTCAAAAAGACTGCCAGGATAATTTAATGGGGGAAAGAGTAGTCTTTTCAACAAATGTGCTGGGATGCCTGAATATCCACATGGAAAAGAATGAAATCGAACTCCTGCCTCACAGTATAAACAAAATTAACTCAAAATGAATTATAGATGTAAAGATAAGTGTTAAAACTATAAAACTCTTAGAAGATAACATAGGTGAAAATCTGTGTGACCTTAGATTAGGCAATGATTTCTTAGATATGATAGCAAAAACAAGAGCAACAAAAGAAAAAATAGATAAATTTGACTTCATCTAAGTTAAATATTTTTTTGCTTCAAAGCCACCATCAAGAAAGTTAAGACAACACACAGAATGAGAGAAAATATTTGAAAATCATGTATCTGATAAGGAGCTGGTAGCTAAAATATGTAAAGTAGGCCAAATGCAGTGGCTCACGCCTGTAATCCCAGCACTTTGGGAGTCTGAGGTGGGCGGATCACGAGATGAGGAGATCGAGACCATCCTGGCCAACATGGTAAAACCCTGTCTCTACTAAAAATACAAAAATTAGCTGGGCGTGGTGGCACATGCCTGTAATCCCAGCTACTCGGGAGGCTGAGGCAGGAGAATTACCTGAACCAGGGAGTCGGAGGTTGCAGTGAGCTGAGATCTTGCCACTGCACTCCAGCCTGGGTGACAGAGCGAGACTCAGTCTCAAAAATAAATAAGTAAATAAAAATATGTAAAGTACTCATAACACAATAATAGACAAATAATTTTAAAATTGGCAAAATATCTCACACACATTTCTCTAAAGATATACAAATGGACTATAAGTACATGAAAAGATGTTTAACATCATTAGTCATCAGGGAAATGCAAAACAAAACCATAATGAGATTTCACTTCATACCCAGTAGGATGGCTATAATTAAAAAGCCAGGTAATAACAAGTGTTGACAAGAATGTGGAGAAATTACAACCTTCATACATTGTTGTTGGAAATGTGGAATGTTGCAGCCACTATGGAAAACGGTCTGACAGTTCCTCAAAAAGGTAAACATAAAATTATCATATGACTCAGCAATTCTACTCCTAGGCATAAATCCATTAGAATTGAAAACATATGGCCGGGCGCGGTGGCTCAAGCCTGTAATCCCAGCACTTTGGGAGGCCGAGACGGGCGGATCACGAGGTCAGGAAATCGAGACCATCCTGGCTAACATGGTGAAACCCCGTCTCTACTAAAAATACAAAAAACTAGCCGGGCGAGGTGGCGGGCGCCTGTAGTCCCAGCTACTCGGGAGGGTGAGGCAGGAGAATGGCGTGAACCCGGGAAGCAGAGCTTGCAGTGAGCCGAGATTGCGCCCCTGCACTCCAGTCTGGGCGCCAGAGCGAGACTCCGCCTAAAAAAAAAAAAAAAGAAAACATATGTTCACACAAAAACTTGTACAGGAGTGTTTGTTGCAGCACCATTATAATAGCAAAGAAATGGGTAAACCACAAATGCTCATTAACTGAAGAATAGATAAACAAAATGTGGCATACCCATACAATCGAATACATATTATTCAGCAATTGAAATATATATTATTTGACAATAAAATGGAACAAAGTACTGATACATGCTACAACATGAATGAACCTCCAAAATATTATGTTAAGGGAGGGAAGCCAGTCACAAAAGACCACATGGTATATAATGCTATTCATATGAACCGCCCAGAATAGACAAATCCACAGAGACAGAAGGTGGATTAGCGATTGCCTAGTGTTGGGGATGTGGGGGTGAAAGAATAGGGAATCATTGCTAATGGGTATAGATCTTCATTTGGGGGTGATGAAAATGTTCTAAGATTGGTTGTGGTCATAGTTGCACAACTCTGTGAGCATACTATTCATAAAACTCATTGGACTGCACACTTTAAATTGGTCAATTGTGTATGAATTATACAATCATAAAGTTGTAAAAAAGTAACCTAGCATACACTGATAGCCGGTGATATGAGTTTATTTTCACATGTAACTGCAAAGAAAAGCAGAGGCAAAGAATAACCTAGTCATTTCCCAGTAAAGCAAAGGCTACGTCAAGGTTCATTCTTACGTAGCCACTTCCTAAACTGTAGTTCTGCTTACCCTTAAGATGTATCAGAAACTCTATGTATCCAAATAGAAAAATTATCAGTGCCCTCAAGAGCAAAGGATGCCATTCCAGGGCAATCATTTGTTTGTTGAATTTGGACCTCAGGTGGCTGAGAATTGAGTTGATCATATTTCTGAGTTCTTAGGATATTTTCATTATCATTTCAGGCAAGGTCCCTCTCTCTCTCTTCACCCCCATTCCTCTCTCTCTCTCTCTCTGTCTCTCTTTGTCTCTCTCTCTCTCTCTTCTTCTATGATCCCTACCCTATCTTCTTCTCCCACCTCAGGCACCCACTTTGATCTATTTAATATTGTCCTTAACCATGCTGATATCTTTGTAAGTTATCTGCTGGTGTTTATGTATTATGTACTTTTTAGCTGTTAATTTCTTGATAAAATTTGTTCTGTATTTAGTGGTTACATAATTTGCACAGTGGCATTGACTCCCCTCATGGTAGAGACTAGGTGTTCCAAGTTCTGATTAGCCTGTTCTGGCCCTCAGTGTTCTGTTCTCATTAATCTCATTTTGTCCTTGACATGCCCCTCTCCCAGGACAAACAGGACAGTTTGTTATATAAAATGTTTTCTTTCATTTTAAAGACTTCCTCCCCTGTGATAGGATGTTTCCCTGTGCTGGGAGAACCATAGAGCAGTAGTTAAGTAAAGAGACTCTGAAATGTGACTACCTAAGTTTAAAACATAGTTCTACCACTTACCAGCCTGTAACTTTGGGTAACGCACTTAACCTATCCGTGCCTCAGTTTCTTCATCTTTAAAATTAGAATGATGATAATAATAGTGCTCACCTCTGGATTGTTATGAGGCTTTTATGAGTTAATATCTGCAAAGTACAAACAACAGTGCTGGTATATAATCAAAGTCATATTGCTTGCCGTTGTTGGATTCCCAGGTTGTCAGTTCCAGGATCTTCTGGTGAAACAATAATTTATTCACACTCAGTAAGGTGGGCAGAGTGCAGATGCTAGGCCCAATGACAAACAAACCTAGAGAACATCAGGCAGTGGTCTTTAGGAGGCCTGTCACCACTTGGCAGGAACAGCATACCTGGGAAGGTGGCGGGACCAAATGATAGGAGCCTAGGAGCCACACTCCTGGGAGGGGACTGAAGCAATAAGTGTAAAGTGATTTGAAGTGGGGACAACCCTACTATAAATGGTAAACAAGGTGGGTACTCAGACTAGGAGAATGGGGTGCTGGAACACTGTGGAGAGGGAGTCATGAGTGTCCACAGTAACAGAAAACCCAGTCCTGGAGACATCATTGTACCCCACTGTAAGCCCAGGAAGACAGAAGGGGAGAGAATGAGGCAGAGCTTACAATGGATCTATGCTTGTTGGTAACCCTGTTTTAAAGAAATAATCACCAAATACTTCAGAATTGAAAACTATCACTTATTCTATTTTAGTTTATCTCATTCTCTTTTCCTAAAGGTGTATGGTATATGCATTTAAAATTGAATTGCATTAAAATCTTATTTGTATCATTTTCCTAATACTCTTTGAAACAATTGGAGTTGTCCCAGCATGTTGAAAACAGCCCTGGAAATGAGCTACCCTAGGCTTTTACTGTGGGGAAAAAAGATAGTGAACGATATCAAAAAGACTCTTTCTTACCTGTGAAAGTAAAAAGCTTTTGACAATAGGAGCTATTTTAATGCTCAAATTTTATATTCTGTAATTGTCTCCAAGTTTTTGGCCAGACAAGATCTCTCACGCAGATATATTAAAATGAGTAAAGAGCTTAGAGTTCTTATTAGGGCTGGAGTACACAAATATGATCAAGAGAAGATGTTAATTCACCATACTTGAATCCATCTGTTAACTTACTGACAAAACCACATCTAAGTCCAGTGTTTTAAGGTTTTCTGAATTCTAGAGTTTGAAATGAGGGTGAGGGAAGAAGAGACCTAAAACTGTTTTCTTTCTTTCTTCTTCTTTCAATTCTGACCACCTTTCACACTTCCACAGAAATGAGAGGGGAAAGAGAAAAATAACCCAACAAACTAAGAGGTGGTTTTGGAACTTTTACTTGGTTTCAACAACTCAGCAAGATTAAATTACTAAAGCAATGAATGTGTTCTGCCCCGCCACCCCGCCAAAAAAGTCCAAAACACAACATCAGGAATCATAATGACAGTCTGCTCTTACTTCAACACTCAAATAAAGCACAACTAGTTTGATACTAGACTGAAGAGAAATAGGTCCCCTGTAGCCTTCTGGATAATTATAGTATAATGAATGACACCCACAAAAACATGACCATAGTAGGCATAGCCACTGTTGCATAGGATGGCTTTTTAAAAATAGTCCTTAACATAGATCACTGACATCACAAAACAGAGCAATTTAGTAAAAATAATTCCAAGATGGCCACTGTGAAGCAATTCAAGTAATAGTTGCTACCTATTGGTCTGGCATAAATCAGGAAGATGTTTTAGACTCTAAAGTAGAGCAATCCCCAAGCTTTGTCCTCTGTCCTCTTGGGGGTAGAGTAGAAAATGGAGGTGTTGCCTCATAGGTGGGAATTGAACAATGAGATCACTTGGACACAGGAAGGAGAACATCACACACCGGGGCCTATTGTGGGGAGGGGGGAGCAGGGAGGGATAGCATTAGGAGATATACCTAATGTAAATGACGAGTTAATGGGTGCAGCACACCAACATGGCACATGTATACATATGTAACAAACCTGCACGTTGTGCACATGTACCCTAGAACTTAAAGTATAATAAAAAAAAAAAAGAAAGAAAATGGAGGTGTTGCTGCAAGGAGTCCCCCCTCTGGCATCCATCTGAACACTAAGGATTGTCAGTAAAATGAACGAATGATATGTCTTCATCTGTGTGGACATCAACAGAATACAAACTCATTTTAAAATGTTACTCAATATTGATCATTACTGAAGCTGAGTAATGGTTACATGAGGCTCCTTGCATTTAAGGAACCTCTTTACTTTTGCGTATGTTTGAAATTTTCTGTAAGAAAAAGTTTTAAAATAGTGTTATTGA
>NW_016804200.1:167478-195564 GCF_001698545.2 Rhinopithecus bieti | reverse complement strand
CTAAGCCCACTGGCCGCTACGCCCCCCGGGTTTACGGCATTCTCCTGACTCAGCCTCCCGAGACGCTGTGAATACCGGCGCCCGCCTCGTCGCCCGGCTAGTTTTTTGTATTTTTAAGTAGAGACAGGGTTTCACCGTATTAGCCAGGATGGTCTCGATCTCCTGACCTCGTGATCCGCCCGTCTCGGCCTCCCAAAGTGCTGGGATTACAGGCTTGAGCCACCGCGCCCGGCCTCAGAGAACTTTTGTTCACAATACTGAGCTACAATGATAGTGGTTCTGCTCCCTGACAAATAGCTGAATGCAGCTAGTCCCTGCAGCTTTGCCAGTCAGCTGAACTAGGATAGGATTAACATGCTCATGTATAAATTGATGTGACCAACAAGGCCACATGCTCCAGCATGGAACTGAAGGATAATAGTTGCTTCTGCCTCATAAGACTGATGTGAGGATGAAATGAGATAAGATGTGTAACGTACTTTGCAGATACAGTGCTTGATAAAGTGCAGCTATTATTGTTGGAGGTAAGGCTGCCTACAGTCCGGACCAAGATTCTCTTCAGGCAATTATTATTATTATTGTTATTATTATTATTATTACTGAGACAGGGTCTCCCTCTGTTGCCCAGACTGGAGTGCAGTGGCACAATCTCAGCACACTGCAACCTCTGCCTCCCAGGCTCAAGCATTCTTGTTCCTCAGCCTCCTGAGTAGCTGGAATTATAGGTTTGAACCACCACGCCTGGCTAATTTTTGTATGTTTAGTTTTGCGACATTGGCCATGGCAAAACTAAACTCCTGACCTCAAGCTCAAGTGATATGCCCTCTTTGGCCTCCCAAAGTGCTGGGATTACAAGCATGAGCCACCACGCCCTGCCCAGACAATTATTTTGAATCTTCTTTAACACCAAGAAAAATAGGGCATAAAGCATGACTTAAAATTTTTTAACTTGGAAATATTTTAAAGTAGTTGTAACCCGCTAAGCTATTAAAGACAAACAAACAACAACACATGTATAGAAATTCCATAAGCACCCATATATTACCTGGCTTTGAGAAATGTAATTTACCTTTGTCCTTTCAGATAAGCCAGCTGCAGAATATATCATGAGGTACCTGCTTTATGGAATTACTCACACTATTCACCAACAAGAAGGTGGGAACATCTACTGAAAATGACAAATTTGGGCCGGGCGCGGTGGCTCAAGCCTGTAATCCCAGCACTTTGGGAGGCCGAGACGGGCAGATCACGAGGTCAGGAGATCGAGACCATCCTGGCTAACACGGTGAAACCTCGTCTCTACTAAAAGAATACAAAAAACTAGCCGGGCGAGGTGGCGGGCGCCTGTAGTCCCAGCTACTCAGGAGGCTGAGGCAGGAGAATGGCGTAAACCCGGGAGGCGGAGCTTGCAGTGAGCTGAGATCTGGCCACTGCACTCCAGCCTAGGCGGCAGAGCAAGACTCCATCTCACAAAAAAAAAAAAAAAAGAGAAAATGACAAATTTTTTTTAGGAAAGCTGATATGTATACTTTCTTCCTAGCAGTAATTAGCTGAGCCATTTGTTTGCTAAGACCACTCTGAGCTTCTGATAATAATAATATGTATACAAATCGTCCTGGGATCTTGTTAAAGTGCAGTTTCTGATTCAGTGGGTGTAGATCAGGCTGAGATTCTGCATTTCTAACTAGCTGCCAGGCGATCCTGGTGCTCCTTGTTCTAAGACCACACTTAGAGCAGCAAGGTCATGGAGGGGGGGTGTGTGGGCTCCATTGTGTTTTACTGATAGGATTGCACAATAAAAAATATTTGGAGATGCCTGGGGAATGAATGGAGTACACTTCCTTCAGGTTATCCCCCCTTAACCACTGTTTCTCTCAGGGGAGTTTTTGGCAGGTACTATGAACAAATGTGAACCTGAAATAGGCAATACTTCAAAATGGATCCTGAGTGGCTAACTGGGCCTAAATTTTAAATAGAGCCAAGTGGCCATCTGCCAACTAAAGGTCAGAGGTCTCAAGTTCCTCCAAAACCCACACGACTGTTCAACTTTGGGACTTCCAGAGCTCACCTGAACCAACCAATCAGAGGCCATCTGCCTTGACCAATTATGGCTTAACTGCCTCAACCAATCAGGGCTCAGTTGCCTTGACCAGTCAGGGCTCAGCTCTATCAACCAATCAGAACCAGGTGAGTTTGAATACTTCATTTGCATAAACTTTTGCTATAAAAAGAACTCTACCTTTGCTCTCTGGAACACACCTTCGTTTTACACCTAAGGTTGTGTGTCTCTGGTGTCCAAACTGTTCTCTGGAATAAAGTCTCTTTCCTTGGAGCTAAGACCAGTGACTCATGCCTGTAATTCCAACCCTTTGGGAGGCCGAGGTTGGCCAGGAATTCAAGACCAGCCTGGGCAACATGGCAAAACCATGTCTCTACAAAAAAAGTTTTTTAATTAGCCCTGAGCCTGGTGGCAGTCACTTGTGGTCCCAGCTACTGTGGAGGCTGAGGTGGGAGGATCACTTGAGCCCAGGAGGTCAAGGCTGTAGTAGCTGAGATGGTGCCACTGCACTACAGCCTGGGCAACAGAGTGAGACCCTTTCTTTTTTTTTTTTTTTTTTGAGATGGAGTCTCGATCTGTCACCACAGGCTGGAGTGCAGTGGCCGATTTCAGCTCACTGCAAGCTCCGCTTTCGGGTTCCAACGCATTCTCCTGCCTCAGCCTCCCGAGTAGCTGGGACTACAGGTCGCCGCCACCGTCACCCGGCCTAGTTTTTTTTGTAATTTTTAGTAGAAGACGGGGTTTCACCGTGTTAGCCAGGATGGTTCGATCTCCTGACTCGTGATCCGCCCGTCTCGGCCTCCCAAAGTGCTGGGATTAAGGCTTGAGCCACCGCGCCCCGGCCGAGAACCCTGTTTCTTTTTTTTTTTTTTTTTTTTGAGACCGAGTCTCGCTCTGTCGCCCGGGCTGGGAGTCAGGGGCCGGATCTCAGCTCACTGCCAAGCTCCGCCTCCGGGTTTACGCCATTCTCCTGCCTGCAGCCTCCCGAGTAGCTGGGACTACAGGCGCCCCGCACCCTCGCCCGCTAGTTTTTTGTTATTTTTAGTAGAGACGGGGTTTCACAGTGTTAGCCAGGATGGTCTCGATCTCCTGACCCTCGTGGACCCGCCCGTCTCGGCCTCCCAAATTGCTGGGATTAACAGGCTTGAGCCACCGCGCCCGGCCCGACTCCTTGTTCAAAAAAAAAGGGAAAAAAATCTCTTCCTCCAAATTCTTTTATTTTTAATAATTTGTTTTATTTTTTATCAAGACAGGGTCTCGCCTGTTGCCCAGGATGGAGTGTAGTGGTGCAATCACAGCTCACTGCAGCCGCAGCCTCTGGGCTATAGCTATACTCCACCTCAACCTCAGAGTAGTTGGGGACTACAGGCACTAAGGTATCCATTGCCTGGAGTAATTTTTTATTTTTTCATAGAGGCGGGGTCTCGCTTTGTGGCCCCTTTTCAGGAACTTTTTTTTTTTTTTTTTTTTTTTTTTTGAGACGGAGTCTTTGCTCTGCCACAACCAGGCTGGAGTGCATGTGGCCGGATCTCAGCTCACTGCAAGCTCCGCCTCCCGGGTTTACGCCATTCTCCTGCCTCAGCCTCCCGAGTAAGCTGGGACTACAGGCGCCCGCCTCGTCGCCCCGCTAGTTTTTGTATTTTTAAGTAGAGACAGGGTTTCACGTATTAGCCAGGAATGGTCTCGATCTCCTGACCTCGTATCGCCCGTCTCGGCCTCCCAAAGTGCTGGGATTAAGACAGGCTTGAGCCCACCGCGCCCGGCCTCAGAGAACTTTTGTTCACAATACTGAGCTACAATGATAGTGGTTCTGAATCCCCTGACAAATAGCTGAATGCCAGCTAGTCCTGCAGCTTTGCCAGTCAGCTGAACTAGGATAGGATTAACATGCTCATGTATAAATTGATGTGACCAACAAGGCCACAATGCTCCAGCATGGAACTGAAGGATAATAGTTTGCTTCTGAGCCTCATAAGACTGATGTGAGGATGAAATGAGATAAGATGTGTAACGTACTTGCAGATACAGTGCTTGATAAAGTGCAGCTTTATTGTTGGAGGTAAGGCTGCCTACAGTCCCGGACCAAGATTCCTCTTCAGGCAATTATTATTATTGATTGTTATTATTATTATTATTACTGAGGACAGGGTCTCCCTCTGTTGCCCCAGACTGGAGTGCAGGGCCAAACAATTCAGCACCACTTGCCAACCTCGCCTCAACCAAGTCAGCTCAAAGCATTCTTTTCCTCAGCCTCCTGAGTAGCTGGAATTATAGGTTTGAACCCACCGACGCCTGGCTAATTTTTGTATGTTTAGTTTTGCGACATTGGGCCATGTCCAGCAAACTAAACTCCTGACCTCAAGCTTCAAGTGAATATGCCCTCTTTGGCCTCCCAAAGTGCTGGGATTACAAGCATGAGCAACCCGCCCTGCCCAGACAATTATTTTGAATCTTCTTTAACCTCAAGAAAAATAGGGGCATAAAGCATGACTAAATAATTTTTAAACTGGAAATATTTTAAAGTAGTTGTAACCCCGCTAAGCTATTAAGACAAACAAACAACAACACATGTATAGAAATTCCATAAGCACCCATAATTACATGCTTTGAGAAATGTAATTTACCTTTGTCCTTTCAGATAAGCCAGCTGCAGAATATATCATGAGGTACCTGCTTTTGGAAATTACTCACACTATTCAGCCAACAAGAAAGGTGGGAACATCTACTGAAAATGACAAATTGGGGCCGGGCGCGGTGGCTCAAGCCTGTAATTCCCAGCACTTTGGGAGGCCGAGACGGCAGATCAGAGGTCAGGAGATCGAGACCATCCTGGCTAACAACGGTGAAACCCTCGTCTCATACTAAAGAATACAAAAAACTAGCACCGGGCGATGGTGGCGGGCGCCTGTAGTCCCAGCTACTCAGGAGCTGAGGCAGGAGAATGGGCGTAAACCCGGAGGCCGGAGCTTGCAGTGAGCTGAGATCTGGCAACTGCCACTCCCAGCCTAGGCGGCAGAGCAAGACTCCATCTCACAAAAAAAAAAAAAAAAGAGAAAATGACAAATTTTTTTAAGGAAAGCTGATATGTATACTTTCTTCCTAGCAGTAATTAGCTGAGCCATTTGTTTGCTAAGACCACTCCTGAGCTTCTGATAATAATATCAATTTGCATATACGATAATTTTTATGTTCTGTTCACTTTTATTTGATAATGTGGGCTGTTTCAATTTTAAGTCAAAATGAGATTTCACCAAATTTCTATCTGGTACATGCTGGGGGACATGGAAGAAGCTTTGATTGCAAGAGCCACATTTCCCTGTTGTTTTTTAAAGTTGGTCTACATGCGAAATTCATGATCAACTAAGAATTAAAACCATCTATTATTAAATTAAAACGCTTTCAAATATCAGTTGGCTTGTTTGGTTTTAATATTGCAACCCTCAGAATCAGCTTTGTATTTTGCCCCTTTGATGCTTGAAAGGTAGGGTTTCACATAATATATAGATCCATGAAGCTAGTTCCTTTGGAACCTAGAGCTGAGTCACTTTCCACATTGGGGAACAAAACAGTCCAAGCCTATTTAATGTTTTCCAATCTTAAATACCATTGCATTTATCTAAATACAGACTTGCATGTCTATATCTTTTTTTTTTTTTTTATGACTTTTGTTTCTCATGGGACTGTGCAAGTTTCTCCCTGATTCTATGTTTTCCACTGTTTCTGTGGAAGGATGTTAGCCTCATTCTTCACCATGCTCCCTGTCTCCCTTCCTACCCCTTTCTATCTTTAGTTGAATTCCGTGAGGGCTGAGACTGTATCTCTTTTATTAACTGCTATACCACAAACACTTAGCATAACACTTGACACAGATAATTTATCAAATAAGTATTTTTTGAGAGTTTGAGTAAAATGTTAAGACTGGATTTCCTTGGACTGATCCATGATCAGTAAAACACTCATGACCTTATCTGATATTTTCCTGTAGAATAAAGTCAGTCAATTCAGGGAGTCCCAGAACAGGAGCACATAGACACCAAACTTTGTGGGACAACAAATATAATGAAGAGCATGTTTGCTTCTTTCAAACAAGTGAGTGAACAAGGAAAATCTTTCCCAATGTATAAATATTGACTTGAAGTCCTTACCTGCTTATTGATGTAGGAATAGCCAAGTATTGATTTTGTAAATATAATTATGAGTATTTCTTTTGTTACTTAATATTCATGAAGTTAACTGTTAATGTCAAAATAGACACACTGCTCATGCCTGTAATCCTAACACTTTGGGAGGCCAAGACGGGCAGATCACGAGGTCAGGGGATCGAGACCATCCTGGCTAACACGGTGAAACCCCGTCTCTACTAAAATACAAAAAATTAGCCAGGTGCGGTGGCGGGTGCCTGTAGTCCCAGCTACATGGGAGGCTGAGGCAGGAGAATGGCGTGAACCCGGGAGGCAGAGCTTGCAGTGAGCCGAGATCGTGCCACTGCACTCCAGCTTGGGCCACAGAGGGAGACTCCGTCTCAATTAAAAAAAAAGAAAAAAGAAAAAAAAAATAGACACACTACCTGTGTTCACAATTAAGGAAATCCAAACAGAGAAAGACTTTTTATCTTTTTTGTTGTCGTTGTATAAATTTAGGGGTAAAAGTGCAGTTTTGATATGTTGTATCTTACATTACCCTTCCTTGGCTTCTCAGATTTAGCCTGGATAGAGACAAAAGGCCAGGCTGAATAGCCTGTGTTTATGTAAATCTTGATTCATGTGCCCTCTGACTCCCCAAATGATTGAGTGGGTGGAAGTACGCACATGTATTGTGCCAGTGTGTGCATAAATGCTGTCACATGTAAGGCAAGAAGCAGGGTGACATAGAAAGAGCAAGTCACAAGTTGTCAGGACTCTAAATTGAAGTTTTGTTTGTATCAGTGCCCTAAAACCCAGAGCCATGTGAAGTCAAGGCCCTTAACACCCACCTCTCCCACATACTGAGGGGAGAATTCAGTTGCCCACTGCAGTCAGCCGGTCAGACTGCACACTCCTTGCCTCCACTCCAGTTTACCCTGGGAGACCTCTCTGCTACGGTTGAATCTGAGAGAGATCCTTGAGTGTAAAATCTAGTCTTGATCACCTTTCTGCCCACACCGCCCCAAACTTGAACTTCCTGGTTCAAGTTTGTACTTAGTAGTTTCTCAATGAATGTTCACAGAACGAATTAAGGAATGAACGAATGTTGCTCTGGACAAAGCTGCACCTTCCACATCCTGCATAACTACACTCAGTGCTGACCCTGAAGATAGGAAAAGCAATACAACTGGTGCTGTAAGAAAATGTTTCTTGTTTATACTGCTGCATCTTGATCTTTGGCTGATCTAAGCACAAAGAGAGCTCTTTCAGTTAGAAAAAAGGAGGTTTATAGTGTGTGGGAGAGCTAAGAACAATGGACTCAATTGATAGACTGGAGATGCTCTCAGCTTCTGAGAGCCTAGAAACTCCATCTATAGATTCATCCCAGAGGGCAGAGCCAAATAAGGGCAGATGGAAAACATAGCTTTCTTGGGAACTGGCTTTCAGTTCCTCTGAGGCAAAAATACAATCACTCTGTAGCACCCTGAATCAATTCTCCAAAATATGGTGCTGTGTCCTTGTTTGCCAGTGTCTTAAAATAAGTCCCTGTCATATTTTATTCTTTATGTCTTAAAGTCATTCAACCAGACTTGCTTGCAGAATATTAATTGTGGTTAAGCAGAAATCAGGAAATTAAATTGAAACTGCTTTTGAACGGAGCTCCTTAACTGATGACTCATTTGTTATCCCTCCAGCTAAAGATTCCTTTCTCTCCAATCTTTTGTCAGCTGCAACTATGGGGCAATGAATCTGCAGCTGATTTTAAGTCAGCTTTCTTTAAGCTGGTCATCAGAGTGCTATCCAAGGGTGCCAAATTCTAACCTAGGGTTGTGAAAGGGCTTTAATGCTATGTCCCCAGTGAGCTAGTAGGCTGGCCATCCAGGGTGGTAGGTGTCACTAATTTTAGTACTGCCCTGCCACAGCCTGTTTACATTCACATTGCCTTTTCCATACCTGCTCTGTCCTTTAAGTACTAAACCTTCCATCCAGTACTATTCAAATAAAACTAAATATTAGTCACGTATGAATTACTAAGGGATAATTACTGGAACATCCAAACAATTTAAAGAGAAGGTAACAATAACTTACATCTAAATGCACCGGGAACTGGGGCACCACTATGGTATTGACAAAGTAACCATGGTTGACTCTGAACACTCCAAAATCCAACTTCGAAGAGAAAAGAAACCTTTAAGTAGGCAATAAACTGGTTTCAACATCTGTGTTTTAACACAAGCTCAGACATGTACTTATTGAATTTTTTGGGCAAATTACTTTGCCTTTATTTCTTAGTGTCTTCAACTATAAAATAGAAGTAATCTATTCATCTACTATTTATTTCAGAGAAATGTTATGAGAATGACTTGGATGACCTGAAAATGAATGAGCTCCTTGAACAAGGTACGATTATTAAGTTTCTATTGTGAAGTCAAATAGAACAATTCACTCAAAGGACACGATGTTTGATTGAGAACATTCTTAATTTTATTTTCTTTAATTTTATAAAATACACTTTGTAAGATAAGTTTCTAAAAGTTTATCCTTTATGTGTGTTAAAATTGCAATTCTATATCAGAAATGAAGGAAACACTTTCAGTTGATTAACTCTGTGTGTGTATATATGTGTATGTATGCATGTGAGGTTTTCAGGGAAGGGTTGGTTATTTGTTATGTTATTAAATCAAAACAAAACGCAAGGTACGGATTACTTCACTGTCCTTTATCTTGATTGGTTTCTTACAAAACATTTTCCCTCTCCTCCCTCTATGCAGCCTGGAAGCTTATCTTGTATACTGGTTTGAAAACAAGTATCAAGTGTCTTTTGTAAAGATCTTACATCTCCTTAAATATTTCTGAAACCACTTTGGGGAAAAGAACAACACAACTCTTTACAACAAAAGAGCTGTAGTACAAATCTTTCCTTCAATTAAAACCAATCAGACTTTTTTTTTTTAACCCAAAGTTAACAAAACAGGAAGAGACTGAAATCTGGGAGCTATTCAAGTTTCAAACTCTTTCTGCCTGTAATTTTCCTGGAAGCTTACCAACTGAATAGCTGATGACTGGTGCATTCTGTTATGTGATCTATATCAGGAGAAAATAACCTTTATGTTAAACCTAACTCTTAACACACCAAGATAACATTGCTAAGTAAAATCATTTTCCATTAGCTAGANGCCCTCTGACTCCCCAAATGATTGAGTGGGTGGAAGTACGCACATGTATTGTGCCAGTGTGTGCATAAATGCTGTCACATGTAAGGCAAGAAGCAGGGTGACATAGAAAGAGCAAGTCACAAGTTGTCAGGACTCTAAATTGAAGTTTTGTTTGTATCAGTGCCCTAAAAACCCAGAGCCATGTGAAGTCAAGGCCCTTAACACCCACCTCTCCCACATACTGAGGGGAGAATTCAGTTGCCCACTGCAGTCAGCCGGTCAGACTGCACACTCCTTGCCTCCACTCCAGTTTACCCTGGGAGACCTCTCTGCTACGGTTGAATCTGAGAGAGATCCTTGAGTGTAAAATCTAGTCTTGATCACCTTTCTGCCCACACCGCCCCCAAACTTGAACTTCCTGGTTCAAGTTTGTACTTAGTAGTTTCTCAATGAATGTTCACAGAACGAATTAAGGAATGAACGAATGTTGCTCTGGACAAAGCTGCACCTTCCACATCCTGCATAACTACACTCAGTGCTGACCCTGAAGATAGGAAAAGCAATACAACTGGTGCTGTAAGAAAATGTTTCTTGTTTATACTGCTGCATCTTGATCTTTGGCTGATCTAAGCACAAAGAGAGCTCTTTCAGTTAGAAAAAAGGAGGTTTATAGTGTGTGGGAGAGCTAAGAACAATGGACTCAATTGATAGACTGGAGATGCTCTCAGCTTCTGAGAGCCTAGAAACTCCATCTATAGATTCATCCCAGAGGGCAGAGCCAAATAAGGGCAGATGGAAAACATAGCTTTCTTGGGAACTGGCTTTCAGTTCCTCTGAGGCAAAAATACAATCACTCTGTAGCACCCTGAATCAATTCTCCAAAATATGGTGCTGTGTCCTTGTTTGCCAGTGTCTTAAAATAAGTCCCTGTCATATTTTTATTCTTTATGTCTTAAAGTCATTCAACCAGACTTGCTTGCAGAATATTAATTGTGGTTAAGCAGAAATCAGGAAATTAAATTGAAACTGCTTTTGAACGGAGCTCCTTAACTGATGACTCATTTGTTATCCCTCCAGCTAAAGATTCCTTTCTCTCCAATCTTTTGTCAGCTGCAACTATGGGGCAATGAATCTGCAGCTGATTTTAAGTCAGCTTTCTTTAAGCTGGTCATCAGAGTGCTATCCAAGGGTGCCAAATTCTAACCTAGGGTTGTGAAAGGGCTTTAATGCTATGTCCCCAGTGAGCTAGTAGGCTGGCCATCCAGGGTGGTAGGTGTCACTAATTTTAGTACTGCCCTGCCACAGCCTGTTTACATTCACATTGCCTTTTCCATACCTGCTCTGTCCTTTAAGTACTAAACCTTCCATCCAGTACTATTCAAATAAAACTAAATATTAGTCACGTATGAATTACTAAGGGATAATTACTGGAACATCCAAACAATTTAAAGAGAAGGTAACAATAACTTACATCTAAATGCACCGGGAACTGGGGCACCACTATGGTATTGACAAAGTAACCATGGTTGACTCTGAACACTCCAAAATCCAACTTCGAAGAGAAAAGAAACCTTTAAGTAGGCAATAAACTGGTTTCAACATCTGTGTTTTAACACAAGCTCAGACATGTACTTATTGAATTTTTTGGGCAAATTACTTTGCCTTTATTTCTTAGTGTCTTCAACTATAAAAATAGAAGTAATCTATTCATCTACTATTTATTTCAGAGAAATGTTATGAGAATGACTTGGATGACCTGAAAAATGAATGAGCTCCTTGAACAAGGTACGATTATTAAGTTTCTATTGTGAAGTCAAATAGAACAATTCACTCAAAGGACACGATGTTTGATTGAGAACATTCTTAATTTTATTTTCTTTAATTTTATAAAATACACTTTGTAAGATAAGTTTCTAAAAGTTTATCCTTTATGTGTGTTAAAATTGCAATTCTATATCAGAAATGAAGGAAACACTTTCAGTTGATTAACTCTGTGTGTGTATATATGTGTATGTATGCATGTGAGGTTTTCAGGGAAGGGTTGGTTATTTGTTATGTTATTAAATCAAAACAAAACGCAAGGTACGGATTACTTCACTGTCCTTTATCTTGATTGGTTTCTTACAAAACATTTTCCCTCTCCTCCCTCTATGCAGCCTGGAAGCTTATCTTGTATACTGGTTTGAAAACAAGTATCAAGTGTCTTTTTGTAAAGATCTTACATCTCCTTAAATATTTCTGAAACCACTTTGGGGGAAAAGAACAACACAACTCTTTACAACAAAAGAGCTGTAGTACAAATCTTTCCTTCAATTAAAACCAATCAGACTTTTTTTTTTTAACCCAAAGTTAACAAAAACAGGAAGAGACTGAAATCTGGGAGCTATTCAAGTTTCAAACTCTTTCTGCCTGTAATTTTTCCTGGAAGCTTACCAACTGAATAGCTGATGACTGGTGCATTCTGTTATGTGATCTATATCAGGAGAAAATAACCTTTATGTTAAACCTAACTCTTAACACACCAAGATAACATTGCTAAGTAAAATCATTTTCCATTAGCTAGAAAGAAAGATTAGATTACTCAAATTGAGATTCAAATTCACCAAATCTGTTTCTGCAAACGCAGAATACTTGTAGAAAATCCCAATAGATTCATTTAACTAGCCAATTTTTAGTATGATTTGTGATGCTTAATGTCCAATTTTCCTATTTCAAAAAAGAGTCATAATCAAATAATTATTCTCCAGACACTTCTGATGCAACCCCAAATAAGTAATAAACAAACTGGAATACACGAAATGTGCATCATTCTAAAACAAATCAAGATCTTCAAATCCCCTACGATGACTGAATGGATAATACCCCATGAAAAGAGCACCATTGTGAAGATATGACAGAGGCCAGAGTACACAACTAATTAAAGAAAAAAAGACATGCTATCCAAAGAGTTATCTATCCTGTGTCTACCAGAGGGCCATCTCAGGTTACACCGTTAGCCACCAGCAACTACTGCTCCTTAGGCCAGTCTGTTTTCATGTAAGCTAGTTTCCTTCTATTCTCAGCTCCTTGGAAACCACAGGGTTGTCATGGTAGCTGTTATCAAGGAGAAGGGAGTGAGAAGATGCTGACAACACCCTGTTTCTCTTCCCTAACGAGGTGTAAGGCCAGATGCCCCCTTCGTCTACACAGATTCTATGCTCCCTTATGCTGTAAGTAAGGTTGGCTGAGTTAGGGCTTCAGTAGTCCATCACCATCGGGGTCAGTGCTCTCTTTCTGTGGGTGAAAGATCCTTGCTTTGACCCCCTTCTCCCAGCTGCAATAGGCAGATTTGGGCAAACACTCTTATTGTTTTTCTGACATTCTTTTTTCTTCTGTCTTCAGTGGTAATAGGGAGACCAGAGTGAATTCTGTTTTGTACACCAAAGAGAATATATTTGGCCCCTATAGATGGCAAGGGGACCAAAGACATTCCTTCTCTGTACCTGAGCATCTTTCCTTCCACTTTGTTTCCATCAGTGGAAGTACTCTTTGAGAAGAAATTACTTTCTGATCCTCAGGAGATGCTTGAAAATTCAATTAGAGCCTCCATTCCTTTGTGACTTGCAGTTGGGGAGTCATCTTCTTAGGCATTTCCCATTTCTAGCAGGAACCAGCTGTGAAGCAAAATGACTAAAAGAGGTACAGAAGAGGGGAGAGTCCAAAGAGAGACCTTAATCACTGCAAGACTCTCCTTTCTTGTTACACTCATCAAGTAAGAAGAGGGCCAGCCGGTGGCAAAGGCAAAGAGTTAAGATGGGAGACGCAGCATTGTAGGCTGTGTGGTTAGAGCCTCGCTATTAGAGAAAGGGGGATTTCTATGGGGGATCAGAACTTGGTGCCTCGGCCCATGAGTTTAAGGACAGCAAAGTTGTAAGTGGCAGCAATCATGAAGGTGAGCTGTAGGGAACAGAAAAGAGAATGTGAATGAGAGTAGAAAAGAAAGAATGCCCTCCTCAGATCCCTTTGGGAATGAGGAAGGGTAGAAATAAAATCATAACTGAATAAGGGAAAAACTCCTGCTCTGCAAAAAAACAGTACATCCCAGGCTTGGCTTTCTCCATATACACTTGACTGGAAGTCCGAAGTCTCCGAGGCATCACGGGTCTCACGGCCCAGGCCCAGAGAATCAAATCATAAAGATTTATTCCACACTTCTGTTTGATCTAGCACTGAGTTTTCCTCAGGGAAGTGAACAATATTTGGGCTTTGCCACATCTGTATGTCCGAGTGACTTAGAGTCATAGAGTGCTTGCTGTAGACACACAGCCACATCATGCAGTACCACCCTCCCCTGGTTAATGAATCAATTTATTTTACAAGATGAGAAATTACTTGACTCTGTATAGAAACCTTAGCAGTAGGGGCCAGGAGTTCTGCGAACTCATCTTGTCTGATCACTGCTTATAAAACGACTTCAGATAAATCACTTCACCCTTCAGTGCCTTACATTTTTAATCTGCACAATGAGCACACTACATTCACAGGGCACTGTAACACTATCAGCAAGACCTGGGACATAGCATTGTATTATAGTCAAAACAATTCTAATAATGTTAGGAGGTCCTCCCAGTAGTTCCACATGAGTAACTAAATCCATTGGAGAGTATCTAAGGTGGATTCATATTGATAGTATATAGAATTCCAGGCTATAGCAAGTCATGTTTCATGATGTTTCAGTGTTTTGTCATTGATCTGATCAAAATGTATTGAGAATTAACCGTAATTTATGACTGCAAAGTACTTGGCAACAAACATTACATGTTCTATAAATACTAAATATTATCATTGTGTCTATGAATCTCTTACCCCCTCTTTCCTCATACCACTTTTCTTGTTCCTATCTAATCTGTGATGTTTTTCTGCCTTGCCAATGCAAGTAGAAGTAAGGAGCCTCTACCCTTTGCTATTTTCCCAGAAGCTTCCCTCCAGCATTTCAAGGATGGAAACAGTCTACCTTCTTGCCTTTCAAAATAGCTGTACCCACACTATCTCAGTCCTATTTACTTGCCAAGATCATTCAAAGTCAACTCACCAGGGAAATCAGTGTAGCTGCAGCCCCCACAAATGCAGCAATAAACAGGTGGAAGGTCATTTGGAACTGCAGGAAAATGAAAGAGGAAGAACCGTTTCTTGCAACAGCAATAATAAGCCTCAGTGTAAATCATGAATACAGCTTTCTGAATGTGTTGATATCTTTCTTGTGTGCTAATTCTACATCTTTAACTAAGTTTTCACTTCCCTAAATGTGGGCCTCCCAGTCTTCAGTGTACACCATAGCACCTTGCCCATAACACCCAGAACACAGAATACTCATGAAATAGCATAGTACTCCAAAATAATGAACTGGTTCCCTACAGTTGTGCCCAGGGGTCCAAAATTTAAAGTCAATATTTTGCTTGCAAAGAAATAATTTACTGCCTTTCTCCCAGGATTCACTTTTATTCCCCTTGCCTCATTTACATATAATATCTGTTCTCAATACAGTGCTTTCCTTTTCAAATGTACTTATTTTACCTCTCATTTGAGATAAAGAAGTCCCAAACTGAAAATGTTTTATAAAACCTATGAATGCNAATACTCATGAAATAGCATAGTACTCCAAAATAATGAACTGGTTCCCTACAGTTGTGCCCAGGGGTCCAAAATTTAAAGTCAATATTTTGCTTGCAAAGAAATAATTTACTGCCTTTCTCCCAGGATTCACTTTTATTCCCCTTGCCTCATTTACATATAATATCTGTTCTCAATACAGTGCTTTCCTTTTCAAATGTACTTATTTTACCTCTCATTTGAGATAAAGAAGTCCCAAACTGAAAATGTTTTTATAAAACCTATGAATGCCTGTGTGCACAGCCCATTTTCTTGATACAGTTTTTAACTAAAGGAATGAAAATTTTCATGTGGGGAATTTTGCCATTAGGCTCTATCTTTACCTAAAGCTACAAACTTCTCTTTTAAGAGGGGAAGGGTTGGAAAGGAAGTCTTTCTATGCAGCTCTAGGGAAAACAGGTGTTTTACCTTCTACGCTCATTGGCTCAGGCATACTTAGCCAATATGTTGTAGAAGGCAATCGGCTAATTCAAAATCCAGCAAAGAGAAACTTTTAGTCCTTAAAATTGAAGACCATGGGTGTAATTTGTATGGTATTAGCTACTCCCTTGTAAAATAACCCAAATAACCCACTCACCTCAGCTGTTTTGCAGATGGACAGAAGGTTGGAGCCACAAACCTTGCCAGGGAAAGCATTCCATGGGAGAACACCTAAGTAAGACACAAACATCAACCAGGGTAAGCTTTATGGAGTTACGGGGCCACATGGAGACTTTCCCCCAGAGCCCTTCTTCCATCTCTAATTATCCTGGCTGTAAATTTGGATTCTACCAACAATCAGGATCCTCTTTTCTACAGGTTTACAAAAAAGAGAAGGTGGTATTGAACAGTGGTGAAACCTTGTGTTTGTTATTGAAATGTGCTGCTTTGGGTTTTGGAACAGCAGTCAACTAGAGTAGGTCTATGTGAACAGCCAAGAAAACTCCCACCACTTCCAAGTTCCCTTCCCAGGGAAGAAACCTCTCTGGTTTCAGTAGGAAGGATTAATAAACTAAGACCCAATCATTCGTCATCTTATATTTTTCTCATAATCACCACCCTCTTTACACTAAGAAAATAACCAAATACATAGTGCTTCCATAGTGGGTAGGAGAGCCAAAGCACCCGTGCCCTTACTCACCATACATTCTGGCATCAGCACAGAGACTGCCTATACTGGCAGAGGTCTTGCTGGGGAAGGCAATAGACTGGCAGGTGGTCCAGGTGTTGAAGTAAATGTACACAGGCACAGCAGAGCAGGCAAACACCAGGAGCCACACAACGGTTAGGGCATAGGTGATGCCCACAAACTAAAATGATTGACATGGGGTGGTTAGAAATCAGAATCAGCCTGCAGATGTAGAAACACAAACTGGGAGATCCTGGAGTGGCGTGTGCCAGACATTAAAACCAGGTTCCAGGGCTCTCCCTCAAATGAAATTAGTGAGCAGGGCACCTTTGCCAAGGGTCATTGGCAGTATCTACTAGAGAACTGGCCCCAGCATGATGGAGGGTGGGGGGAACAGGTAGGGGAGGAGTGAGGAGGATCCCTGGGTTAGAGAGGCTTCAGAGGATGTTTTTGGGCAGATAAGGTGTAAAGAAATCAAAACAGATCTTGAAAGAAAGTCGTGCCGTTTTGTGCCTTAGGCTGAGCTTAGAAAATGTTCCTTGCCACAGGAACATTTTTGTTCCCTAGTCATTGAACAAAGCCAATAGGAGATTAAAATTTCAGATACAAAACCTTTCTAAGCTAACTGCTGGCCACAAAAAGACATTGCTAGAACCCACACATGTTCAGCCCCCAAAGGATCCTTAACTCCAGAGACTGAAAACAAATGTGCCCCTCACTCAAAGCATGGATAACCCTCAGGCAATGATAAAACATTCAACATGCAAACCTACTCCAATGCCCTCTGGGACCTCCAACAGCGCAGGATCCCAGAATATTGTAAATTTCACCTTGGAGTCAATTATTTAATTTTTATTATCGATCCTCCCTCTCAGATCAGGTGCCCAAGTCTCAATCACATTTTAGATTCTTGTCCAGTTAGATCTTCTCATGTGGTCCCTGCTAGGAAGGGAGTAAAGGGATACCAACAGATGGCTTAGAAATGGTCTGATTGTACAAAGCATCCCACAAAACTCATGCTTTCCGTTTTGAGAAGAAATTTGCTTAGGGAACCTTTGAAAGGTGAGGCTAAGCCAGCTGGGCACCACGTTCTTCCTGACCTTCTCGTTCGGCTGCAGCCATCGCTTCCTCACTCAAATGCCAGGCCCCTAGAGAGGACCCAGCCTTGGGTGGGGACGAGGCCACAGACTCGTGCCCAATTTCCCCCACCCCTTGTTATTGCCACAAAATCCTGAGGATGATCACCTTGTCGGGATGTCCTAGCCATTTTCCCAAACAATGACACACCCGCTCCAAAGAATGAGCTTGATGTTGGCCTCTGGAACCCCTCCCCTTCTGGCCCCCTGTTACCGTTGCGCTCAGGCCCTTGCCGCAGATGGTGGTCTTGTAGTCGCCAAAGATCTGCCTGACTGCGCCGGTGGTGTAGAAGCCCTCAGCCAGCAGGAGGGCCCCATAAAGGAAGAAGAAAGAGGCAGTTCCATAGATGACATACTGGAAGGCATGGATCCTGCATTAACAGGTAGACAAACGAGACCAGGGAATCTTATTAATTGAAGACCTGGTTCCTTTCCCCACATAAGTGAGGTATACACCAGAGCGAGCACCTTAACAAGGCTAGGGATTCTCTAGAGGACTCACCAGGTTCCTCCTGCATGCTTTCACCTTATCTTTGTTGAAATAAGTGAAGACAGGGTGTACGTGACCAGAAACATATGCTCCTCCTGCCACACCTTGCTTACCCTGGGACCTGGAGAACCAGGGACCTACTCTCCCTGCCCGACCCTTCAGGCATGCTACCTCACAGGAGTGGGGAGCTAGACAAGAAGAAAGGTGGATGAAGGAACAGGGGCCTAACTTGTTCTAGGAATAGGGGAGGCTTAGTGCCTCCCTTGGCTTCTCCATACCTACTACGCTGGAGGCTCCAACTTGGGCAATATTAACTACATCTAGCAGAAGTCAGAATACGTGTAAGAAAACAAGGGGCAGGGGTGGGAGGGGCTGACAGGCAGGCAGGCAGACCTCTCCTTTCTGAATTGGCTTCGAATGTGGAGCAGGAGAGATCTGCACAGAGGGAAGACTCAGGAATCCGCTCTGGCTCCACCCCAGTCCCCTGCTAGTTACTAAGATACTGAAGAGTTCTCTATCTCCAGGATGGAAAGAGGGGAAAAAAAAGATGGGTCTGTGTGGGAGGGCAGGTACTTACACATTGATGAGATATTCATAGTCCTGGTAGTTTTTGGAGAAATAGGTCTCAATTAGCTTTTCTGTGCCAGTGAGGGCTTCATGTCCACAGCCACAGAATAGTGCCACCCCAAAGAAACACAATCCAGTGGCCACCAGGGAAGCAAAGGGGGCCCCTACCAGACATCTTGCACAGCACTCTAACAAGCCTGGGGAAGAAAAAGGGGAAACAGTCAGGCATATCCAGTAGGTAGCTCATGCCACTCAAACCTCTCTGCCAGGCCAGCCAGGCCCAGTGCTCAGAGGCTCAGAGATAGTGGGCACCCCAGAGTCAAAAAGCAGGAGTGGCTAGAGATTTTGGCTTTCAGCATGTGAGATTGACCCAGAATCCTTACTTTGTTTCATCCTTGAAAATAAATCTTTGGCCGGGAGCCGTGGCTCATGCCTATAATCCCAGCACTTTGGGAGGCTGAGCCAGGTGGATCACATGAGGTCAGGAGTTCGAGACCAGCCTGGCCAACATGGCAAAACCCCATCTCTACTAAAAATACAAAAATTAGCTGGGCATGGGACATGCCTGTAATCCCAGCTACTCAGGATTCTGAGACAGGAGAATCTGTTAAACCCAGGAGGCGGAGGTTGCCGTGAGCCAAGATTGCGCCATTGCACTCCACCCTGGGCAACAAGAGTGAGACTCTGTCTCAAGGAAAAAAAGAAAGAAAGAAAGAAAATAAATCCTTACCTTTTATTGTCACAATTTAAAAAATATTTAATAAATAATAATAATTCAGCAATTCAAATAGCAAGCCAGAGAGATTATGAAATCAGTCCCTTCTTTCTTATTGTTCTGGTCTGTTTGTTTGCTTACTTATTTTAGTCATTCATCAACTATTTATGGAATACTCACTATATGCCCAGCATTATGCTGGGTGTTATATGGGATAAGAAGAGAGAAAAGACACAGACTCTGGCATATGGAAGTCTTCAATTTCCTGAGGAAGAATTAGCTAGGTAGACCTAATATTTTCAACTAACAATTCAGGCAGCCAAGTAAGTGGTAAGAGAGGGTAAATGCATTTGGAGTTCCAGGAAGGGATGAGTGCAGGCCAGAGATGCTGGTATTGTCAGACAGGATTTTAGCATGAAGAGCATTCCAGGTGGAGGAAACTTTGGAAATTGCATGCTCCTGGATATTTTTGAGCATCGTGTGTATTTGTTGCAAGGAATGCTTGATTATTCTTAGTTTACATATGGGAGGAGTAGTCCAAACAGGAGGGAGCTAGCGCAGGACAAGAAATGAAAATAGGAAGATTGATATTACTTGCAATAATAAAAATGCAGGCTTAATGATTTTAGACACTTTGCATGGTGGTGTTGTCCTCCTATAATGCAGCTTGGCTAATGTCCTCACGCTCAGTTATAGACTGAGATTCTGTCAAAACAGCTACAAACAGACTTTATACAAAGTCAGTAAAGCATGAAACATCTTTCTGGCACTAGAAGAACATACCAGTGCCTGGGAACACATGTGTCTTAAAGTGCTAAGAGTCCCTGAGATCCCCAGACCTGGTATCCCAGGCCCTACGCCAGTGTTGCTGAGAAACAGGAAAGGCACACAAGAAGTCACAGGCTCTGAAAGCAGCTGTGTTCCAAGTACTAGTCCCATGCTCTAAGATGTCATATGGAGTGAACCTTAGCAAATGCCAAGTAGATGACTGACTAGATGAGGAAAACAATGGCTTCCTCTGGCCTCTTCGCCAGATCCCTAAAATGTAGAAGAAATGAGAATGTTAAGCTCTTCAGAAAAAATTTCTTAATTCATATGTATGTATATATATAAATATATGTGTATATATATATATACACACCCACTGATGTTATATTTCTATAAACACAGTATACACATGCACACACACAAATACTCAGCAAATGTACTGGGAAGCTGCTATTTTTGAATAAGCAGGTTGTGACAGCTTGTACAATAAAAATAAATGGTATTAATTACTTAGGCTTGGATTTTGTATTCAAGCATTTTCTAAGCCACACTCACTTTTCTGTGGGGTACCAGGGAAAGGGTACTCCTTTGCCTGATTCTGTTAACATTAGTTACAGTTTGTTTTTAGCCCAGAGAGCTTGAACACCTGGTGATTTGCATGGCTGAATTGCATCAATGTGAACAGATTTGGAAAGACCAAATTATCTCTGTCATGGGAAAATTGAGGTAGAGGCATTTGCCTCTGTTCTCAGAGACACAAAAGGAGTGAGTCCTATTACCCACCATCTCCTGAAATGACAGCCCTTTCCTGGCCTTCAAAGAGGTTCTTCTTCAAAGATACTTGTGTGTCACACCAAAGATGAGGCTCAGAAGCCCAAGCCAAACAAAGTAAGCAGCTAACATTTGAAACAGAACTTCCTTTTCCAAGAATTAAAGCATTGCTGCCAGGAAACTTGGCCTCTATGAGAAGCAATCTGTAGCTGTGCTGCTGTGAGTGGAGGCTGAGTTTACTCAGCATGAACTTTGCAAACATGCTTGGGAAGAGTGTCTTTTCAGAACTGGCCCATGGATGTGCCTGTGTGTGTGCACATGCACGTGCATGCATGTGTACAAATCTGCACATACACACATGTGTACCATAGAGAAAAACGCAACAACTGAAATCGATTGTTGTTCTCAGAAAACATTCCAGAAATTGATCTTCCTTTTTCTCAACAGGTTAAGATACTAGATTCAGCCTATAAGTCAAGAAAAGGAGCTTGGAAGTAAACAGTACTGCCATTTTCCTTCTCTGCCTGTCCAACTCCTCCCCACCCCCAAACTCTTAGACTCTTCTAGTAAAGAAAGTCTCTGAAGCCTGGGAATAGGGGGAGAGGAAGGTCAGTGACCCCACTGTTCCCTTTCTCCCCAGCACAGGGTCAGGGCTTGGACAGAGCCCTCCATAGCTCCCCCGGACAAAGAAGCCTTGTTCTTTCCTGAGATCTCAGGAGCCTGATTGGTATTCCACAGGGGCCTGCAGGCCGGGGGGTGGGGAGGGGGTCAGACCCAGGGAACAATGGCAGGACTGTTTGTTTAGCCGAGGGTAAGAAGAGCCATCCACCCTAGCAAGTGACCATCTTGGGCCTATTCACTCACCCCAGCATTTTCATCCGGGAAGGGCTAAGTTGTTGTGCAGGTATGGTCAGGGATGGAGGAACTTGAACTCTTGCTAGCCAAAAGAGAACTCCACTTTAAGTTTTAGCTGATGCCACCTCCAGGGTTGCAAAGATGAGGTTGCAAAGAGATATATCCTCTTGAGTGTATCTGATCCCTCAATCGTCATCCAAATGACCTGAGAGTGTCATGGATTGTGTTCTTACTAGATGATAAATGGCTAAGCCTTAGGAGCAATTCTGAGTCACCAGATCATAGCCTTTCTTTTACATCCATTTTCCTCTATTTTCTTAGAGCTTTAAAACTTAGCATTCCCTTTTCTGCTCCACTACAGCTCAAAGCAAGGGACAAGAAGGAAGTAGGCTTTAATGAGTTTCTAATGTAGTCTGAAATAAATGACTTTAGATAAATCTATCACTATTAAGCTATAAACAATTCAGTAATATCAGCATAAGCATCAGATGTTCATCTCTTCACAACCTAGATAAGTGCTTTGGGGGCATTTAAGTTCAGCAGAAGTGAAGAATCTCAGTCAGTCTGTCCAAGCAAGAATCAGATTTTAGATTCTAACTGAGAAAAACTCAGAGCCTGCAAGAAATTATTTTTTCATCTAAGTAGTTAACAATCAAAGCATTCTGAGAAAAGATCCATTGGGCTCCCTTTGATTTTTCACAGTCCAAGAAATGTCCTTGGGTATGTGTGAACAATAGCCTAAAGCCAAAGGCTCTCCATTTCAGAACCCCTCCTGGTTGAAAGGGTGTGAGTTTGATTCAAGAAGGCTGGAAGGGATTCTAGAGGAGAAGTTCCTTGGCTCTCTCAAGAGACATTCTCACATTTCCAGTCTAAGTACAGACTGCGAGATGGGAGAGTTGGCATAAAAGAACCATATAGTAATAACATTTCTCAATGCAACTCAATTGGATTAAACGGCCTAACTTTGATGAGAGGTCATAGAGAAAATAATGACCCCTCCAGTGTTTTCCTTTCATTTCTGTTTATGTGAATTCAGTACAAGAATTAAGCACACTAGCAGTGACATAGACGCTAGGAGAAACAGAAGGGAATTAAAAGGCCAGTCCCTTTCTTTAGAAAACTTGAAATCCTGTTGGGGCGAGCAAACTGTGAATCTGTGAATCAAAATCCAAAGCCACCTATAAGCAAGTGTTAAAATGGATATAACGAAGTCGTGTGGGCAAAATGTAAGCAAAGGGAACAGATCATATCATGGTCGGCTACATTTGTATACAAACTCCCAAAACAAGTCTAATCAATCTGTGATAGTTGACACTCCAACTTTAAGCCCTTCTCATCAGTGCTCTTCACAGGGGTCTGACAGATCAACAGAACCAATGTGACTTACACAGATCCAGGTTCATCAAGGGACTGTGTTGATCCTGATGCTGTCTCTTTAAGCAGGCGCCAAGAGCTCCCAACCCTCCCTCCCTCCTTTCCCATGCCCTGGGCCCGCCTCAAGGACCAGCTCCATGATGGAAATTCAATGTGAATCTGGGAACTCATCAAAGGAAGGAGAGGAAGGGCTTTCATAGAAAGGAATGGTAGAAAGAGACCAATTGTACCCTGTACAATTCCCAGCCTGTCCCTTGAATCCAGCTGACAAAGGGAGAGATAGAAGAACCATATACAATAGAGCTAAACAACAGGCAGGCTCATTGAGTGAGAAACTGGCCCCATCTCCCTAGGTCTCGAATCTGCACTACAGTCTTACCCTCCTCCCAGAACCCACCCCTTAACCTCACCCCATGAACAGAGGCCTCCTTGATCAGGGCCTACAGCAGTTGACAAGGCTGAAATGCTAGAGCAGCCGTGACTGGTACTAGGGATGGATGGGGATCAGTGGGTGGGTTCTAGGAGTAAAACAACAATTATCAAGAGGTGCCAGAGACAAACAAAGACTTTTGCTTCTGGCCTTGTCCTGGTCAGACAATGCCCTGCCTATAATCTTGTCTTTCCTACATATCCCTTGTGATATCAGCACTTATATACCACATTCAAGTGCTGGAAAACTGTCCCGAAACCTCTGGGGCCTGGGAATCCAAGCCTGATGGATAGTCAAATCATGTGGACAAGGTTAACTAAAAAGGAATCTCAGCCTCCTCTTTGGACACAGTTTTAGTACTACCAAGGCAACAGCATCTGGACCATCTTCTTTCCTATACTCCCCACTCCTCTTCAGACACACACACACACACACACACACACACACACACACACACACAGAATGAATGATGTACACATTCCAATTTATGTGCAAGCATTGGGAAGCTGTGGTAGGACTTTGATTGTTAAAACTTATCCTTGGCACATTGTCTCCACCTTGCCCACAAATGGGAAGATGAAAGGGAAGTAACTGGTAGTAGAGACAATAGTAGCCATACCTTGTTCCTCAGGTCAGTCTCCCTCCATTTCCTCCTCTCTCCTTAGTTGCAGTGTGAAGCTGATTTGGGGAACCTTATTCTCTTCCTTGGGACTCTCTTCTAGAGCCCTGCCTGGCAGACAGCTCAGAGGCCAGTGCAGAGCTGAGAGATAGCCCTCAGGGCCATTTTGCAGTAGCCAAGAGGTATTAATCAATCAGTACTTGCTGAGCTTTTGATGTAAGTTTGGCACTGAGTAGGCTCTGAAAGCAAAAAAGGAAGGAAAGGCTGCTCCATTCACCTACCATGGCTGCTGTTACCCTTCCTGATCATGTGACTGTCCTCACTTGGTCTTCTTTAGACCTGAAGTGCTGTGGGCAGGGAAGGCATTTCTACTATTGCTTTTCTACTGTTGCTTTTTTTCAGGACAAAGACCTGTACCCAGGGGATGGCTTTCAAAACTTCAGGATGAGAGACAAAAGCAACAGGGGAAAGTGATGTTACTGGCTGGAGTTCTACCTTAATGGGTTTGGAGACTGTATTTCCCCTCCCACCCACCTCCCAGGGTTGAGGTTGTTATTACTCAGATCGCTCTGAGAGAGCAGTTCTAGTTGTCAGCCTGTTAAGTAAACTTGTAGCTTTCCTAGCTCAGAGCTAAGCCTAAGGCCCCGGAAAGCAGGGTAGACCTTTCAATCTGCCTGGCTCTCCAAGAACTCCTCTGGCTCTGCACGGCCAAAGGGAGAAGTGAGATGGGGAAGGCTGCACTTGATTATTTTAGTCAGTGTCTCCAGGAAGACTAGGTGAACATGCCGGTTGGGATCTGGTTTATTTTTGGCTCCTGGCATTCTTGGGGCATTCTTGCCATTTTGGTGGGATTCAGTTAGTCTTCGAGCATTTTATAAAACTGGACCCCCACTCTGCTGCCACACTTTTTGCCTGGGCTACACCCACTTACTCCAAGCCAGCCAAAACTACACTGCTAGGCAAACAGCCACTTTTGGATGGAGGCATCACAGTCTGGTTACCAGGGTAACAGCCACTGTTCTCAGACGACAACAGGCTTGCAGACAATGTTTTGCTGTTCAATAATGGCATTGTGTTTCTGAGCAGAGAATAATCAGCTACTGCTCTTTGGCTTCTTTCTGGTTCCATCGTTATCCCAAAGACTCACTTGAAACATTCCCCTTCCAAATCAAGGCAAAAATTCATGAGTTATCATTTTCCCCATAAACTTTTTGTGCAGACACTACTGAATTAGTGTTCCTCCTTGCTTCCAATCCTAAGGGATTCTATATGGTTGAAGTAGTAAGTTCCCTGTTTCTGGAGGTTATTAAGCAGAGGCTGTATGAACATTTAACTGGTTGTTGTAAAAATGAATCCCGCGGCCGGGCGCGGTGGCTCAAGCCTGTAATCCCAGCGCTTTGGGAGGCCAAGACGGGCGGATCACGAGGTCAGAAGATCGAGACCATCCTGGCTAACATGGTGAAACCCCGTCTCTACTAAAAAATACAAAAAACTAGCCGGGTGAGGTGGCGGGCGCCTGTAGTCCCAGCTACTCGGGAGGCTGAGGCAGGAGAATGGCGTAAACCCGGGAGGCGGAGCTTGCAGTGAGCTGAGATCCGGCCACTGCACTCCAGCCCCGGCGACAGAGCGAGACTCCGTCTCAAAAAAAAAAAAAAAAAAATCCCGCATTGAAGGTTGGCTCAGACAACTTCTAAAGTTCCTTCCAATCCTAGATTCCATGATATAATGTATTTACTGCAGTTGTTGAACAGCAGTGCACTCCACATCAGAAGTAGTGGCAGTCCGGTACCTTGTTAGAGATGATCTATAATTCAAAGTACTTTAGATACTCTGTTATTGAATAAATGAAAACTCAGTGGCTGCTCCATCATATGTACCTGGCCCAAGTATCATCCACCCTTAGGACTAGGGACCCAATGTGCATCCTCAATGGTGCCCTTATCTGCGGCAATCTTCCTCTGGAGGAAACTATCCAGCCTCCATAAAAGGCAACTGTCCCTGTGGTCACCTTATTTGTTCCTGTCTTTCCTCAGGGATTTCATCCCCTGAGGAAGTAATATTCAACATCCTTCTTTACTCCCTCTGTTTTTAATGCACAACCTATCCAATCAGCTGGGCTGACATTAGAGAGGATTCCTGATGTTACCCAGGGCAGGAATTGAGTTCCTCCAACATTCACCTCTCATTTGGCCACACTTAATTGGTCATATGATTCTGACCCAAGCACGCAAAGAAAACCCAATCACCCTGGAAAGAGGAAGAGTCAGCCTGTATACACATTATTGTCTAATAGTAGTTATTATCATGATTTACAGTTGTTACAGATCTTGCCCATTTTCAAAGGACTTCCACATTATTGTTACTTGATTCTCACAACCCTGAAAGTAGACAAAGTAGTTATTGCTATCCCTATTTTCCAGATGAGGAAGTGGTGATTCAGTGACATGACCAAGGTCACATAGTTCATAAGTAGCAGATCTGGGATTTGAATCTGATTTTTCTGACTCCCTGTCCGGTGCTCTCCCTCCTGTTTCACTTGAACACATGCTTCCAATTGTTCTTTCTGTGTTTCATGATGAAACAACCTAAAGGCTGAACCAGCTCAATATAATTGCAAATTGATCTCTGTGGATGTTGTCTACTGGGTGCTACATTTGATAGGGAATACATGGGACAACTGAGTCTCATTTCATTTAGTATGTGTTTAAGCTGCTATCTTTGTTTTGCCAAATGTGAGCAATGTCTACAAGGCTCTGTGGAGTCCAATAGGGACAAAGACCCTTGTGCTCTGCACACATTACTTTGAGTAGAAACCACCACCAGAGCCTCATAGCTTCTGTCTTTGTTCATGGAACCTAGAAAAGCCTTCAATACTCAGTCAAATTAGCAAGAACTCTAATGTCCCAGCAGCCTCCTTGTCACAGCAGAGAGCCCTCAGGAAAACTATGTCTGTGATATCTGCTGGAAATGGTCACCCCTATATGTGCACACACACGCACATATGCACGCGCACACGCGCGTGCACACACACACACACACACACTCCTACCCATATCTGTTTCCCATGGTCAAGCCATTGAGGACTTTACTTTCATTTCCTGAGCCTGAGAATGGCCTCCTCAGCCATAGCCAAGCCTGAGTCCAGCTTGCCCGATCCCCAGCTTCCTATTGATGCCAAACATGGTTCAACGTTTGCATCAAGCAAGCAGTTATTTTGTACATCTGAGGGCTAGACAGTGCTCAGTGGTCTCCAGCAGAACCAGGAGGGCAAGTTGACCCGACCGTTACCAGGGCCTTGGAACCAACGGAAAAGAGAAGATAGAGGGAAGTGAGGGGGTAGGAGGACACATGACCACATCCATCCTGCTGGGCACTCTCTCCAGAGATCTGTGGGACTCTCCACGTGCTGCTGGAATTCTTTGGTAATAAAGCATCATGCTCAGTACAGCAGAGAAGGAGTTAATCTAACTGAATGTTAAGGAATTTAAAAAGAAAACAAGTGCCAAAACACGACTCATTTAAACCATTGGAACCCCCGAACCCTAAAGTTGGAAATTCTCTTGTGAATTCCTGTGTCCGCTTGAATCTTCAAAGCTAAGGTTTTTGAAACTTACCCATGTCTTTGGGACTCTGACTCCAATTGTAGCCGGCTGGCTAGTCTGCTTTGTGGCTGACTTTGTTCAGCTGGAAGAAGGATCCTGGTCTCTCCAGCCTCCTTCTTCGGTCTTTTACTTTTTCTCTCTGAGTATCTTTGTCCTCTCCTCCTGCAATGAAAAGGGCTTTCTGATTGACAGCCAACCCCCTTAAAGGGACAGGCCTGCTTTCCTCCTCCTCTCCTCCTCCCCTTCTCCTCCCCTTTTCCCCACCTCCTCAGGGATACTCCCTTCTCTGAGGGCTCCATCTTCTCTTTCTGCCTTTCACTGCCAATTGTTTCATTTTCTTTGTTTTTCCTTTTTTCCCTAAGGCTTGCCTGGAATTTCACTTTGCTACAGAGACATCTGGAAATGTGGATTGAGGGTGGAAATAAAATGAAGATGTGCTGGAAACTTCCAACTGATCCTTGGTTCTAATTGGTGTGGGATATGCAGCACAAGCATGAGAAGCCATGAAGTGAGAGCCCCAACAGGGGCTTAGAGTCAAAAACTTAGATGTTAGCTCCCAAAGTCCTTCCAAATCTGCCCCAGCTCCCCACATCACTCCTAGCTGCCCTTGGCCCTCTCCACTTTTCCCCTCCCGATTCCTTGGAAAATAAGCATTCCTCACCCC
>NW_016804200.1:157041-167184 GCF_001698545.2 Rhinopithecus bieti | reverse complement strand
AATAGAGAAGAAAAAATTGTCTTTTAAGAAAATTTCCTCCAAATCCTTCTCAGTTTCAACTGCATGAAGACAAAATGCAGGCTGTCAATTCGATGAACAGATTATGATTAGGCTGGGGGAGGCTAGGATTGTAATAACTTTATAGCTATGATAATAAAGACTCAGAAGTAGGCAAGACCTATGCAAGTTCGCAGACTAGGTTAAAGAAAAGGCCAGTGTTGAAGATGTGGGTGATTTCCAAGGAGGATAATTGACTTTGAGACAAGTCAAGAACACGATCTGGGAATCAGGTAGTCAGTATTCCATCCTGAAAATGAAATGTCTTCATCAGAGAGCTTAAGCCAGGCAGGCGAGAGGCAGGGAATGGGTTAGAGTGAAGCAGCAGGTGGCAGTGAGGGTGGAGAGGAGAAATGAAATACAGTCCTTGTCACAGAGAAAGAATTGGTAAGACAAAATGGCTAAGCAGCAAAACAGGGAAATACTATATAAAACCTGCCTTAGCAATAAGTTATTTCTAAAGACTGAAGGTATTTAAATGCCCAGTGCTAGATGGGATCAGCCTAGGAAGGTTTTCTAGAACAGGTGAATCTTAAGCAGTGTCTGTCTGGGCTACATGTCAGTCCTGTCTCCCTTCACAGCTCCCTTGACCTAGAGGCCAGTGTCCTCCCACGGATGGCCTTCAAAACAACTGGCTGGCATATAATAAGAGGGGCACCTGTTGGAAGACTCCGGAGAAGGAAGGTATGGTCTCCTGGAACTTTTCCTGTGGTTTTGCCTTGGGAGAGGAGAGAACAGGAGGGAGATGCTGAGCAGAAACTAGTACCTTCCTGTGGGGGGAAGAGAGGCAAGATTGTGTCTTACAGTTTTCTCTTTGGGCTATGACGTTGGACATGTTACTGGCTTGGGCTCTGCTGTTAGGAAATGGGCAAGTCTTCGGCAGATGCCCCTGTGGGCCCACTGGGGGCCAAATCCTGCACAGTTTGAGGCTTGCTTAGAGTCCTAGAACTCTAGATTCTTTGCTCTTATATCAACCCCAAGGAAAAAGGATCTCTGGAAATGCTGCCCCTTGCAAAACGGTATAGTAGTAGCTTTCCAGAGCAGACCAGACTAAGGCCATGTGACTGACGGAAAAGAGTCCTAGGGCCCCTTGCCCTCCCCAGCCCTGCTCGCCAGCCACAGACTATGCCTGCTTTGGAAGCTCAACTGTGAGATTGTGCCGGCAATAAACTTCTGGAAGGTCACTGTCGGAATGGCCCTGGAGGAGGGGGAGGAACAAGGGCAAGAAATTGCCAAATGTGTCTCCTCAGCTCATCAGATGGCAGGAGTGAGCCCAAACTTTGGAAGTTCAGATTTAGAGAATGAGACAAATGATCCTTCACAGCTCGAATAGATGAGACAGCTCTGTACACATCTAGATGGGACATCACTCAGACTGAACCCTCTCACAGAGCTTCCCCTGAGTTCTCAGCAGCAGCTCTGGGGACAGCAACGCTACTGGAAAGAAAATATGTGTTCCCAATAAACTTACAGATACCAATTTATCAACCACATTCCCCCAACACACATTTCTCTTCTCCTTTCCTCCATCTCCATTGCCTTAACATTCATTCTATCGTCTCCCCAAGTCTCAATCTCTTTTTATCTCTGTTATTACCTGTCTCTGTCTCTGTTTCTCTCTGTGTATCTGTCTCTCTGTTTCCTTCTTTTTCTCTCTCTCCACATACCCTGTCTTCACCTTGTTCTTATGCTTGTTCTTGTGCCCAGGGCCAGAAAAGGGACCCAGCCAGGTGACTGTGTCTCACTCATCCCAGTGCCTTAAGGTTCCCAACTCCCTAGAATCTAGTGTATTCTCATTGCTCTGTACACCCCGACACTCTGCCTCAGTACCTCATCAGCCGACCTTTCCTGAGGGCTCCCTACAGACCTCATAAGGTATCTTCCCAGGTCCTCCAGAGGCCATTTTTATCTACATACCCCCACCTATTTCTGTGATTCTGTTTCCATTGGTTCTGCTGGGTGCCCTTGGGAAATATTCTCCAGAGTCCAGTTGGGCTCCTGGCACTGCCAAGGGATTCCTCAAGAGGGCACTGCCAGCCTTCTTGGTGGCAGCCTGCTGCCTGTACTGGGTGCCTGCGGGAACAATGCAGGATTGTATGAAACTCGTAAACAGTTTGTTTCATGCAATTCTGATGGTACCTCAGAGAATCTGGTCCCCCTTGATCATAGCTTGGTTTGATTGTGCAGCTTTCTTGCAAATAACTCGAAAACACTTGGATATTACCTCCACTCTCTGCTCTATGATCCCATGGTATCAGATTATTGAAGGCCACAGAACAAGTGGGTTCTCCTTGCTCCATTGTGTAGACTGAACTCTGAAACTCAGAGAAGTCCGGTGAATTTCTCCCAGGAAAAACTAGATAAGGGCTCAAGTGCCCAATCTAGTGGCCCACTTCTCCCTGAGCACAGAGAAGAGCATAAAGGGGAAGAGAGAAGGCACAGTACCAGTGAGAGCCTGGGGTCATCTGCTATCATTTGGGCTTCTAGAGCTGAGGCTTTGCTTCTCATTCCCAGGATAATGTCTTCCCAGACCAAATTTTGGAAGGCAAGTGGCTGCATCTTACAGCTTTCCTAGCCCTGGCATAGAAGACTGGCTGGTTGGCAGGCAGGCAGTATATTATGTCCTATGTACTTGTGGCCAGAACTTTCCACACCCAACTTCATGCCGATTGGCTAGACTATGCCTTTCTGGCCAAGAGAACCGAGGGCTGAGGGCCAGAGATGTCACATACTTTGAGCTGGCAGACAGGGGTAGAGAGTGGAGGGTGATCTTCTGCCTTTCCTGAAGGTTCAAGGAACAGTGTGAGGATGGATAGGGGCAGGTCATGAGGGGTATTTGTGAGGGGGAGATGCCTGTGGCTTGGGATGGAGTAAAGAGTAGCCTGGAAGCCAAAATAATCACATGAAAAATCTCAGCTAAAGAATGCCTGAGGAGCACCACATAGCTACTAGCAATGTGAAGAAACAAGCTGTCCACAGAACCCACCTCCACCACCATAAAAACTTGGCCAACTTTTGCAGGGTTGCCCCTACAGAGAGGATGCTTGTTTGATGATTTCTGAGCAAAGTAGAAATAAAACTACTATTATTTCTGGGGAACCAGCGTTATTTGTTCAACTTGACTGATGGGATACCGAAACAACTTTCCCAATGGCACCTAGGAAGCAAAGACCAGAGCTATCTCTAGAGAATGCCTGTCTCCAGACTCTTATTGCTTGGAAGTTGCTTGGGAGACTGTTCTGCTGTGAAAGAATGTGAATAGAGAGCCTTTGCCCTGAGCAACAACAGTCGGGGGTCAGGGGGAGGATGGACAAGCTTCAGGCTGCTGTAGCCCAAGTTTTCAACCTTCTACACTTCTCAGGTTAAGTAGGAGGCCCCTGTTTGAAACCCAGGGCAGAGGCAAACTTCCTGCAGTTTGTGAGATCAGTGGGATTCCAAATTAGTCAGCAAAAGTCAGTGGAGATTAGAGGATATTAAGGACTTTTTGTTCTATTTCTTGGGTGTGATAATAACAAGGTGATTATGCTTTTAAAAGGTCATTATCCACTAGATATGAATACAGAAATATTTATAGGTAAAATGTTATGATACCTGGGGTTTTCTCACTGCAGAAAATTTTAGTGTAACAAGGTTAGATGAAATAACATTGGCCAAATACTGCTAATTATTAGGAGATGGGTACATGGAGGTTTATTTTGTGCATAATTGAACAGAAAAGAGAAGCCATCAGAATTATGCTTCAGGCTGATCCACAAGGAAAAAAAAAGGGTGGGCACAGTGGCTCACACCTATGATCCCAGCACTTTGGGAGGCCAAGGCTGGTGGATTGCTTGAGTCCAGGAGTTTGAGACCAGCCTGGGAAATACAGTCAGACCCTATCTCTATAAAAAAAATTAAAAATTTGAGCTGAGCATGGTGGCACATGCCTGTGTCCCCAGCTACTTGGGAGGCTGAAGTGGGAGGACGGCTTGAGCTCAGGAGGTTGAGGTTGCAGTGAGCCATGATCCTGCCACTGCATTTCAGCCTGGGCTACAGAGGGAGGCTCTGAAAAAAAAAAGAAAGAAAGAAAGAAAGAGAGAGAGAGAGACAAGGTGGGAGGGAGGGAGGGAGGGAGGGAAGCAAAAATATATATATTTCCAAGAGAAATCTCTGATGTTTCTGTAAGGATGCCTATAGCCTGCTAAGAGTGACAGCCTCTAGGGAAGGGAATTGGGGGTGTGGAGTGAGAGGGAGACTTTTCACTCCATGCCCTTTAGTATGGTTGGAATTTGTAATTTTATGCATTTCTGACTTATTCTATTGAAAATCTCATTTGAAAAGTCCTTCAGGGTGGGTTGAGTGCCAGAAGTCCGCAGGCCCCTCAGGGTCTACTCATAATCCACTGACCTCAGGTGGATCATGAGAGTGACGCAGTCGCCATGGCAGGTTAGCTAGCCTCCACTGTCCTCACGCAAACATCCACTCTGCCTACCCCCTTCTGCCTGTGTCTCTGAAACACTGATCTATTGTGAAATATAGGCTGCCCCTAGCCTGAGGAGAAGACTCCTAGGAACCTCTCTGGAGGCACAGCTGGATGGGGAAGAATAGTTGCTGCTCCCTGTGGGAGGGCAAGACATGAACCCTTGAAAGCCAGAGAGGTCCTCAGCCCAAGAGGCAGCCTCCCAGGAGAACAAGCCCCCTCTTTGCCCATCTACTGACCCCACAAAGACTGAGAACTACATCTGTCTCTGAAGGTCCCGGCTCTGGCAGCTGCCCAGGCCTCCTTCTTTCAAAGTCACTGCCTAGAGACGTGATTCCACCCCCTCCAACATCATCATCATCATGATCATCATCACCATCATATGCTGTCCCTTTCAGTGAAACCAGGCCAAGCTCTTCATCTCTGGTTGCTTGACTGGTTGAAAGGTGTCACTGTGGGCTGTGGGTGACACTTCAAACAAAAGCTGGACTCCTATGGAGCAGATTGTCTAACATTGAGGTTGGAGTACCTTCCTTGGGAAACCGCCAGCAGCCAAGATGGAGAAGAAGGGGAACCTCGGTGCTCCCTGATGAGAGCTGCACATTCCCAGGTAAGCACAGATTATGTTGCTGGAGCTTACAGCAAATACCCCACACAGAGACCTGCCCTGCCCCTGCCTCTTAGCTGAGGCTCGCCATCCCCGCTTCCTCCTCCCCCCTCTTGGTCAAGCCCAGGAGGAGGCCTGGGCAGCTGCTCTCCCCACCACCATGCGCCCAAGTGACAGCCTATATCCTGGCACACGGAGGGAAGAGACTTGCTGCCTCCTCCTGCCTCTAAGTAGGATGGAGCAGGCTCTTTGGACCTTGGGGAGCCCCCATCCTCCAAATATTCCTTCCTGAGGAACTCTGTTGCTATGGGTTTTCTCTGTGATAGCCAGGAGTTCATGTCAGGCACTGGGACCTGGAGCTGAGGCTGTCTGCAGGCTCTGCTGAGCTGTCGCCTAACTCCAGCCCCCACAGTAGGGAGGGGTTAATGCATCCTGCATCCTGGCGTGCCCTTCCCTAGGCTGTGCACACCCTGGCACTCAGAGAAAAATGGTTTCTTTTTTTAAGCACAATTAGTTCAAAACCATAAAGTCTAAGAAATGATTCCCCCTAAGGACCCTCCAAAGAGGGTTTTACATGCTCCTTAGGTTATCCTTGAAAATCCTTCAAAATTTATAAAGCACTGCAATTATTTCCACAGGCTGAATCCAGCAGTTCTTGGAAGGGTTCCAAAGGGTACAGTGGCAGCAGCTCCCTGTAGCCTCTTCTCCTTCTTCACAGCAGAAACCTTCAAAAGAAAATCCAACCCTCACTGGATGTCCTCTCCACCCTGACTCTACTGCTGCTGCCTGTCCACAGAGGGTCCACTCAGTTCTTTGCCCAAGAGACCCCTTCCAAGGAACTGGCTTTAGAGAGAGCCACTAAACCTAAGCTACAAGCCTGAAGAGCCAATAGAGCTCTCCATTATGGGGGGCAGGAGCTGTTCAGCTGTCCTCAAATGTCCTCAAAAGGGGCGACATGGAGGTGGCTAGTGGATACCGCAGTGAAGCTGGCTGTCCCAGTGAGAGCTGAGTTTGGAGAGAATGGTTATTCCTGGGCTTCCTGGAAGTAACTATCCTCTTCCACTGATAGCTTATAACTGAGCAAGAGGGAAGTTGTTAGAATTGCAGCATGAAGAATTTTAGCTAGACATCAAGTGAGCCATCCAGATTATCAGGGCTCTCTATGAGCAGTGGAATACAGTAGTTAATAACATAGACTCTAAAGTCAGGCACAACTGGGCTTGATATCAGCTCCACCAAATACCAGCTCCGTGACTTTGTGTAATGATTTAACTTCTCTGAGTCTTCATTTTTTCATCTCTAAAAAAGGAATAATAGCCGGGCGCAGTGGCTCATGCTTGTAATCCCAGCACTTTGGGATGCTGAGGCAGATGGGTCACCTAAGGTTGGGAGTTCGAGAATGGCCTGACCAACATGGAGAAACCCCGTCTCTACTAAAAATACAAAATTAGCCAGGCATGGTGGCGTATGCCTGTAATCCCAGCTACTTGGGAGGCTGAGGTGAGAGAATCGCTTGAACCTAGGAGGCGGAGGTTGCGGTGAGCCAAGATTGCGCCATTGCACTCCAGCCTGGGCAACAAGAACGAAACTCCGTCCCAAAAAAAAAAAAGAAGGAATAATAATAGTGGTGACTTCACAGGTTATTAAAAAGATTACACAAGGCTGAATGTGGTGGCTCACACCTGTAATCCCAGCACTTTGGGAGGCTGAGGTAGGAGGATCACTTGAGGTCAAGAGTTCAAGATCAGCCTAGTCAACATGGCAAAACCCTGTCTCTACTAAAACTATAAAAATTAGCAAGGTTGGGCGGGCGTGGTGGCTCACGCCTGTAATCCCAGCACTTTGGGAGGCCGAGGCGGGCAGATCAGAAGGTCAGGAGATCGAGACCATCCTAGCTAACACGGTGAAACCTTGTCTCTACTAAAAATACAAAAAATTAGCCGGTAGTGGTGGCAGGCGCCTGTAGTCCCAGCCACCCGGGAGGCGGAGCTTGCAGTGAGCCAAGATCACACCACTGCGCTCCAGCCTGGGCGACAGAGCGAGATACCGTCTCAATAAAAAAAAAAAAAAAGAAAAAATTAGCCAGGCATGGTGGCACACGCCTGTAATTCCAGCTACTCGGGAGGTTGAGGCACAAGAATCGCTTGAACCCAGAAGGCAGAGGTTGCATGTGAGTCGAGATGGTGCCATGCGCCTCCAGCCTGGATGACACAGCGACTCTATCTCAAAAAAAAAAAAAAAAGATTACAAGATATGAACATAAAATTCTTACATAGTGCCTATGTCAAGTTAATAATAATAATAAAATATATATAATTAATATCCAATGGGAGTGACAGGGAGTATCTCTGCAATGTTTGATAAGCATTTAAAAAATAAATAGAGGCTGAACTTTAGTGATCTCTAGAACCAACACCTTTCAGATCCAGGATTTCTATACTTCCCCTGAACCTGCCTATCTTTAAAATGGAGCCAAGGATATGTGCTTGGAAGAAATGTTGAGACTCTTTGAGACACACCTAGCAATTTCTCTGTGTATTTGTTGTCTTCCAACATCTCCAGCACCTCTGGGTATGTCCATCACTAGGGTGACCAATCACCAATCATCCTGGTTTGCCAGGAACAAAGAGATCCCAAGATGTGGGACTTTCAGTGCTAAAAATGGGTACGGCCTGAGAAAACTAGAACAAGTTGGTCAGCCTACACCAGCACTGGAACACTGCCTTAAGCATTGTGCTTGAAGCAGTTGCCTCAAGGGCTGCCAACAACAAAAGCAGGTGTTAGGTTCCCCTTGCTGAAACCACTAAATGGGAAATCCCAAAAGCCGCCCATTCCTCTGCTCTTTGAAATATCATGCCCAGGCAAGTAGGGTTGTCAGATAAAATACATGATGCTCAACTCAATTAAATTTGACTTTCAGATAAACAATGAATAATCGTTTAACTATATCTGAAATACTGGATGGGTCATATTTATACTGAGAAATTGCTCATTGTTTGTCTGAAAGTCTAATTTAACTGAGTGCCTTGTATTTTTATTAGTGAATCCAGCAGCCCTACAGGCAAGGGCAGTCTGCAGTGGCAAGACAAGCTGGCTTTTGGGGTGTGAGCCAAGAGAATGGCTAGGGAAATCTCACACAGGAAATCATGTTCCCTATGGACACACCTTCTTCTCTGCATCTCAGCCCTCAATCTCTTCATCTTTTGGGCCTGCCCTGGGCACCCCAGTCATGCTTTGTTCTGGGGAGGATCATTTGGGGCAAGGCAAGATGAGATGGGTCCTGAAGCAGGCTACATAATCCATAATGGTTAGGAGTTTAGGCTTTGTAGCTAGCCAAATTGGGTTCATATCCCCCCTCAGCCTGGGACATAGCACAGTAAATAGCAATTCCCTGTTAATACTTAGAGGCTGCCAGGCACAGTGGCTCACACCTGTAATCCCAACACTTTGGGAAGCCTAAGGGAGGAGGATCACTTGAGGCCAGGAGTTCAAGACCAACCTGGGCAACATAGTGAAACCCCCGTCTCTACAAAAAATTTAAAGATTAGCTGAGTGTCGTGGTGTGTGCCTGTAGTCCCAGCTACTCAGAAGCTGATATGGGAGGATCACTTGAGCCCGAGTGGTCGAGGTTGCAGTGAGCCCTCATTCCACCACTGCACTCCAGCCTGGGCAAAAAAGTGAGACTCTCTCTCAAAAAACTCTCAAAAAAAAAAAAATTACTTAGTTGCTGACCTTTGTCTTTTCTTTTCTCTTATCCTGCATCTAGCACTTTGCCAGACATCGCGGGAAATATAGAGAAATGGGATGGTTTCCGGATGCAACCCTTGTTCTGAGAGAGCTTACAGCCTCCTCTGGAAGGAATACTACAGACATTAACAAAATGAAGATTCAAACACAACTAACATTGAGCACCTACTCTGTGCTTATCCTGACCTAAGTGCACAAGCAAGCCAAATGTCAGCAGAGTGTCATCCTGTCCATTCCAGTTCAAATATAATTGGTTCAAGCTCCATCTTACCCCTTACCAGGGAAGTCCAGTGTCTTCCTCAAGATTTCTGAGAATTCTGAGAGGGCTCAGAATTCCATGTGGTTCTGAATTTGGGCTCCTAAGGAACTTCTGATTTCGGTTCATCTTTTATGGCCACTACCGTCCGATTTCTTTTTCTTTGCCTTCTTTCTTTCTTTTTTTTTTTTTCTTTTTTTGAGTCGAAGTCTCTCTCTGTCACCCAGGCTGGAGTACAGTGGTGCAATCTCGACTCACTGCAGCCTCCACCTCCCGGGTTCAGTTCAAGTGATTCTTGTGCCTCTGCCTCCCGAACAGCTGGGACCATGGGCGCGCCCATCACTCCCGGCTAACTTTTGTATTTTTAGTAGAAGACGGGATTTCACCATGTTGGCCAGGCTGGTCTTGAACTCCTTATTTCAAGTGATCCGTCCTCCTCAGCCTCCCAAAGTGCCGGGATTATAGGCTTGAGCCACCGCGCCCGGCCTTATTGCCTGATTTCTATTAAAAAACAAAAACAAAACAAACAAACAAACAAAAAACAGGCTGGACGTGGTGGCTCACCCCTGTAATCTCAGCACTTCAGGAGGCCAAGACAGGAGGATCTCTTGAGTCTAGGAGTTCGAGATCATCCTGGGCAACACAGTGAGGCTCTCGTCTCTACAAAAAATGAAAAATTAGCTGGGCATAGTGACATGCACCTCTGGTCCCAGCTACTTGGGAGGCTAAGGCAGGAGGATTGCTTGAGCCCAGGAGTTTAAGGTTACAGTGAGCTATGTTCGCACTCCAGCCCGGGGAACAGAGTAAGATGCTCATCTCTGAAATAGATAAATAAGTTTTTAAAAGACCTTAGACCTAAGTTAACTGTAAATAATCTTTGGATGTCTGGACACTTTGAAAAAGAAAAAAAAAACGACTACATAGGTTTATGGTTTTTTTTTAATGACTATCAACTAACAAAATATACAAAAGCCTCTGGATAATATTTTGTATATATTTTGCCTCCTAAAGCTGTAA
>NW_016804200.1:148944-155244 GCF_001698545.2 Rhinopithecus bieti | reverse complement strand
CTACTATTATATTACCTTCCTGTTTATTAAGTTGCTTATTTACTAGCTAAGTGCCTGGAATTTCCCTCACAGGAACCCAAGACTTTTGTTTATTTCTATGCTTGGGGGTCTGCAGGCCCCTAAGAGGGATCCCTGCTCCATCTCAGAATGACTAAATTATTTTATGCCCAGACTAGTAGAGGTTTCTTTTTGTCACCAAATTATTGTTAACTCTCAGAGCTTTGCAAAATATTCTAAAGACATTTAAATATTTGCAAAATATTCTAAATTTAAAAATTTATTTTTAAACAAAAAGCTAATTTTCCAATAGGCATTGCTTACTGCTTAGTGATTTTACAATGTTGAATACAAATATTTCCCACTTTAGATGTTTATGATTTATACCTTGTCCTTTCTAACAACTATTAATTTTGCCTTTCTTAAATGCAGAATAATACAACTATTAAGATGTCTTTTATGCCTAAACTATATTTGGGTTTCCTAAAATAGCCATGAGATGACACAAAAATTTGCCCTTTCACCCTGTTAAAGAAAGGGCAATAAGAATAATTAGGCTTCTGTAAATTTTTCCAACTTTTAATTAAGTCAAACTCTTATGAAAACTTTGTCTACCAAACTTAGTATAAAATAACCTGACAAATTAAAAATAGAATTTATCGTCTGGAGATAAGTAAAAGATGGAAATATAAATGTCTTTCAATGATTAAATACTTTTCAAGTTAAAAAAACATAATCATATTTAATCACAATAACTGATATAATACCTGTCTACCAAAAGATTTTTTTCCAAGATTTCAGATTCACAAGCCCCTTTTCCTTGTTTTGTTCATAAAGTTTCTGGGTAGGTGCTAAGGGTACTAACTTACTCTCATGAGAATTGTCAGAGGTATATTGCTTATTTCAGGCTTTCATTAGATCCATTAGCTCAGGCATAGCTATTTTGTCTAAAAGCTGTAACAGTAATAGCAAAACATGTAAAAACTTTAGCTTAGTTCTAGAGCTCCACTAAATGTAATGGTTACCCATGCTGTGCAAACTTCTATTGACAAAAACTGCTCAACACTTTTTAGCACATTGCCTAACCTCCTAGGAAATATTATTGTTTTCCCCTTCACACTGTCTGTGGTTGTGACACTCTAAACTCAGTCATGCTTCTCCATTGACTTGAAGAAGAAACAATCTACATTGCTTATTTCTGTTAGAGAATTCCCCATACCCTACACAGACCTTCAGAGGCACCAGCCTGCTTTGCAAGAACTGTTTACTAAAAAAATCTGTCAACTTTGAGGAATACAAAATGGGCTTACTCCTCTTGTCATAAATGCTAATAACACTTTTGCTCCCAATATAGTCTGCATTCTACTAGGGTACTACTTCATATGTGGACATCAGGCGTCAATGTCATACCCTAACTTAGGCTGCAGGTTTAGCATAGTTTTTAGACTTTCAGATATTTAAAATGACCACTCCTTCAGAGGATCATGTTTCTCTAAAAATAATTTTTCAAATTATCCCAAAATTGCCCAATTACCTCCAAAATGAGGCACACAAAGGCTGCTTTGGAGAACACCTAGATTGCCTCTTCATGCACATTATGCAAGCAGTGATTCCCACATTAGAAATAATACAACTAGGCCAGGCACGGTGGCTCAAGCCTGTAATCCCAGCACTTTGGGAGGCCGAGGCGGGCGGATCACGAGGTCAGGAGATTGAGACCATCCTGGCTAACACAGTGAAACTCCGTCTCTACTGAAAATACAAAAAAAAAAAAATAGCCGGGCGTGGTGGCGGGTGCCTGCCGCCCCAGCTACTCGGGAGGCTGAGGCAGAAGAATGTTGTGAACCCTGGAGGCGAGCTTGCAGTGAGCTGAGATACCGCCACTGCACTCCAGCCTGGGCGACAGAGCGAGACTCCGTCTCAAAAAATAAATAAATAAAATAAAAAATACAACTAGCAAAAATGGTTCAAAATGTGTTTCTTATCCTAGCAAAAGTCCTAAATAACATAACTTTTAATCCCAAAGCCCAGTAAAATATTCTAAATTTAGTAGCTAGGATTGTTATGGACAACCACATTACCCTTGATTTCCTCTTAACTAGTCAAGGGGAATTTTATGCTATAGCAAATACTTCTTGCTGCACCTATATACTGTGAGATAAGTAGAACAGCTGAAAAATAAAGCCATTTGTTTCCTGGACTAATAATCATTTTGTTTTTGATAATTGTTAGTAGTATAGTCGGCTCACGTGTCCTGCCAAAGTTTCAACTGCTACTGCACGAACATTGTCTTATTAGAGTAGGCAACAACTCATCCTGCAACATAATGAGCAGAACAGACTTATTCTAGTCCTACTACAAATTACATCCTCTTTTTTTTTTTTTCCCAAGACAGGGTCTCACTCTGTCACTTAGGCTGGAGTGCAGTGGCATGATCTCAGCTCACTGCAACCTCTGCCTACCGGGCCCATGTGATCCTCCCACCCCAGCCTCCCAAGTGGCTGAGACTACAGGAAAAAGCCACCACGCTTGGCTAATTTTTTGTATTTTTGTAGAGATGAGTTTTCGTCATGTTGCCCAGGCTGGTCTCAAATTCCTGAGCTCAAGCAATCTGCCCGCCTCGGCCTTCCAAAATGCTAGGATTACAGGCGTGAGTCACTGGGCAAGGCCCAGATTACATTCTCTAAACAACCTCCTGATCAGCAAAACCTTGGCAATGGTGAAAACCTGTATATCGTTGATTAATTATCTGCAGCTTGACTTTGTAAGGGAGGCACTAAGAAAGAAACAAGTAGCCCCTCCCTGTCAGCTAAGACCTGGCCTGGCCCTATCAGTTGGGACTTGCTGTTCTACTGCTAAACAATTTCACAGAATGTCAATATCAGACAAGGCCACTCTGTGGCCATGATGGATCAAGACATAACAACACCACTGTGTAATCAGATCTGAACACAGATAAAACATAAACAGTGTTTAAACCATAAGCGTGATCAAACTTCTGGGTAATACGAATGGCTGCTTCTTCTTTAATTACATCTTTATCTTTCCTCTAATCGTCCCTTCTTATAGATAACACTTATTGAAATACCCAATTATAGAACTACCCTGCTTCCTGACAGCATCCAATCAAGAGTAAAGCCCCACTTCCTTAGACCCTCCCCAAAATCACTTAAATCCAAATCCTATAAGTCATTCCTAATGCTGTCTTACTGAGGTTCCCCCTGATTCCTCATAGTGTGCACTCTCCCTTACTGCAATGAGTAATACATCTATTATCTCACTTTTATCCCACAAAAAAGAAATGATCGTCACCCCCATTTTACAGATAATAAAAGTGAGGCTCAGAATTTAACATTCCCAAGACTGATCAGCTAGTCAGCTGAGAACCCACACAAGAACTAGGACTTGCTTTTTGCAGTGTGCCACACTGCCCTTAAAAGAGTGCTTAAAGGGGAACTCTATTACGTTCCTGGCTATTCCTCTAAAGAAAATTTCATTTTCCAACAGTCTGCATCTTACTATTAGTTGACATATTGGCATATCATCCCCTCCATGATTATCCTTGGCCACTTTGCTCTCATTTGCCTGGCACACTATAGTTGCTCATTTAACTGTGTGTGTGTGTGTGTGTGTGTGTGCGTGCGTGTGTGTCTGGGGCTGTGCCTGGTTACTAGAATCACCCTAACCATATCTGCACAGAACAAAAACAAGCAGAATCTCTTACTTCAGGTCCCTTCCAGGCTGGTCCTAACAGAGCTGAGAACTTGGCAGGCTATGGTGAGGCTGCTGCTAGCTCAGCCCAGGGGTTTCGAGGGAGTGTGAAGAAAGGGGCCCAAGCTGCCTCTGCAGGGCTTCTGACTGTCTAGTGCTGACAGTGGAAAATGGCCATCAGTCACCCAGCAAGGATGAAGTGGATTCTTACTGCCACCAGCCTCCTGCCCACCATGTGCTAGACACAAGAGGAGCAGGAAGGGGTTCAGATGGGGTATAACATATGGCTTCTACTCTGGGGACCTTACCTCAGCCTCTCCTACTGAGACTGTCTCCCTCCTTCTCTTGTTTCCTTCTCATGTGGGACCAAGTGTTGAGATGCTAAAAGAAATACTCTTGGGGGCAGAGGGTAGATATGCTGGCTGATGCGGGCATGAAGCACAGGCATGAGAGACTTTAGATGAAAATGTAAGCATTCAGGTCGGGGGCAGTAGCTCACTCCTGTAATCCCAGCACTTTGGGAGGCCGAGGCGGGTGGATCACGAGCTCAGGAGTTTGAGACCATCCTGGACAACACGGTGAAACCCCGTCTCTCCTAAAAATACAAAAATTAGCCGGGCGTGATGGCGGGCGCCTGTAATCCCAGCTACTCAGGAAGCTGAGGCAGAGAATTGCTTGAACCCGAGAGGCAGAGGTTGCAGTGAGCCAAGATCGTGCCACTGCACTCCAGCCTGTGTGACAGAGCAAGACTCCGTCTCAAAAAAAAAAAAAAAAAAGTGTAAGCATTCATTGACCTAGGGATGTCAGCTCTAGGATAAAGACCATACAAGAAAGCCTCCAGGGCTGGGGAGGCGAGAGAAAGGGAAGGAGGAGAGGAACAAAGTAGGGAAGGAGGAGAGCAACAAAGTTTTAGGCATTTTATGCAGCAGGGGCTTAGGGACAGCTATCTGAAATGTGTCTTAGGGGAACAAGGGAGTATGCCTGGAGGCTGCATTTGTTTAAGGCTACCTTATTTGAATTATGCATTCATTTGGGGTGGCTTGCTGAGCAGTTGGTAGCTTGCATCAGTAAAAGTAGAGCCAAAGCTGCTCTCAGTCCCTGCCTTAAGGTATTGTGAAAGGAAAATAAATCTCAGGACCCCAAAGTCACTAAGCCCGGGAAAAGTCACGCTGGGACCTACATCAGGCAAACCTGCCTCCCATTTTATTCCTAAATAAGATAAAAAACCTACATACCTCCCTCATAATTTGTCACAAGGAAATTTCTTGTGGGATTCAAGATCTTTACTCTAAAACAGCTCTGTTTAATTTCACCCTGGCAATGTAAACTGATAGCTTATCTTCACAGGTACCAGAAAAAACACAGACAGAGCTCAAAGTTACCGATCCGCTCACCTGATTGCTTCCTCTGCCCTACTGTTTATGTAAAAATATAGATTCACTAAGCCAGACTAAGGCATAAGTGACTATTCCTCTATCCACCTCTCACATGTAAATTGTATATTCAGTGAAAGACTAATCAGAGACTCAAAAGAATGCAACCATTTGTCTCTTATCTACCTATGACCTAGAAGCCCCCTTCTTTGAGCTTGAGTAACCCGACCTTTCTGGACTGAACCAATGTACATCTTACATATATTGATTGATATCTCATGTCTCCCTAAAACGTAGTATAAAACCAAGCTGTGCCCCAACCACCTTGAAAACATGTTGTCAGAACTCCTCAGGCTGTGTCACAGGCACGAACTTAACCTTGGCAAAATAAACTTTCTAAATTTTTTTTTTTTAAACTTTCTAAATTTATTGAGACCTTTCTCAGATACTTTTGGTTCACAGTGTCATGAGAGTAACTCCTTCCCTGGGCCAGGCAGGAAACAGAGGAAGCTAGTGAGATGGGACCAAGAAGGAGGGTCTGAAGTTTTGAGAAGGGGCTGGCAGGGTCCAAACTGTGTCAGATTCAGTGCCTTTTTCCTGAGAACCAGCTGGGTCAGTGACTGCTATGGGCTGTCCAAGATTGTACTCAGGACCTTCCCTCAAGGGCACTGTGGCTGGTAGGGGTAGAGATGTGTGCTGGACAGAGCCCACATGTAGGAGCTATAAGCACAAGACATCCTCTCCCCACAAGGCCCTAGCCTAATGTCAGGCCTCTGAGCCCAAACCTGCACAAATACATCCAGATGGTCTGAAGCAAGTGAAGAAACACAAAAGAAGTGAAAATGGCCACTTCCTGCCTTAACTGGTGACATTACCTTGTGAAATTCCTTCTCCAGGCTCATCCTGGCTCAAAAGCTCCCCACTAAGCACCTGGTGATCCCCACCCCGCCAGCCAGAGAACAATCCCCTTTGACTGTAATTTTCCTTTACCTACCCAAATCCTATAAAACGGCCCCACCCCTATCTCCCTTCTCTGACTGTTTTCGAACTCAGCCCGCCTGCACCCAGGTGATTAAAAAGCTTTATTGCTCACACAAAGCCTGTTTGGTGGTCTCTTCACACGGACGTGTGTGAAATTTGGTGCCGTGACTCGGATCAGGGGACCTCCCTTGGGAGATCAATCCCCTGTCCTCCTGCTCTTTGCTCTGTGAGAAAGATC
>NW_016804200.1:141206-146617 GCF_001698545.2 Rhinopithecus bieti | reverse complement strand
GGATTAAAGCCTGTTATCACTCACCTGTTACAGCGTGGCCTTTTAAAGCCTATAAACTCTCCTTACAATTCCCCCATTGCACCTGTCCAAAAACTGGACAAGCCTTACAGGTTAGTTCAGGATCTATGCCTTATCAACCAAATCGTCTTGCCTATCCACGCCGTGGTGCCAAACCTATATACTCTCCTATCCTCAATACCTCCCTCCACAACCAGTTATTCTTTCTGGATCTCAAACATGCTTTCTTTACTATTCCTTTGCACTCTTCATCCCAGCCTCTCTTCACTTTCACTTGGACTGACCCTGACACCCATCAGTCTCAGCAACTTACCTGGGCTGTACTGCCACAAGGTTTCAGGGACAGCCCCATTACTTCAGTCAAGCCTAAATTTCTTCCTCATCTGTTACCTGTCTCGGCATAATTCTTCATGAAAACACACGTGCTCTCCCTGCTGATCATGTCTGGCTAATCTCCCAAACCTGAACCCCTTCTACAAAACAACAACTCCTTTCCTTCCTAGGCATGGTTAGGTACTTCCGCCTTTGGATACCTAGTTTCACCATCCTGACTAAACCGTTATGTAAACTCACAAAAGCAAAGCTAGCTGACCCCACAGATCCTAAATCCTTTTGCCACTCCTCTTTCCATTCCTTAAAAACAGCCCTAGAAGCTGCCCCCACACTAGCTCTCCCTAATTCATCCCAACCCTTTTCATTTCACACAGCCAAAGTACAGGGCCATGTGATCAAAATTCTTACACAAGAGCTGGGACCATGCCCTGTAGCGTTTCTGTCCAAACAACTTGACCTTACTGTTTTAGGCTGGCGCCCACTCCCTTGACTGTATCTCTCGGATCCACCTGACATCCACTCCATTTCCCCATATTTCCGTCTTTCTTGTTCCTCACCCTGATCACACTTGGTTTATTGATGGCAGTTCCACCAGGCCTAATCGCAACTCACCAGCAAAGGCAGGCTATGTTATGGTATCTTCCACATCTATCATTGAGGCTACCACTCTGCCCCCCTCCACTACCTCTCAGTAAGCCAAACTCATTGCCTTAATTCAGGCCCTCACTCTTGCAAAGAGACTACATGTCAGTATTTATAATGACTCTAAATATGCCTTCCATATCCTGCACCACCATGCTGTTATATGGGCAGAAAGAGGTTTCCTCACTATGCAAGGGTCCTCCATCATTAATGCCTCCTTGATAAAAACTCTTCTCAAGGCTGCTTTACTTCCAGAGGAAGCTGGAGTCGTTCACTGCAAGGGCTATCAAAAGGCATCAGATTCCATCGCTCAGGGCAACACTTATGCTGATAAGGTAGCTAAAAAAGCAGCTAGCCTTCCAACTTCTGTCCCTCAAGGCTAGTTTTCTCCTTCTCATTAGTCACTCCCACCTACTCCCTCACTAAAACTTCCACCTATCAATCTCTTCCCACACAAGGCAAATGGTTCTTAGACCAAGGAAAATAACTCCTTCCAGCCTCACCAGCCCATTCTATTCTGTCATCATTTCATAGCCTCTTCCATGTAGGTTACAAGCCGCTAACCCACCTCTTAGAACCTCTCATTTCCTTTCCATCGTGGAAATCTATCCTTAAGGAAATCACTTCTCAATGCTTCATCTGCTATTCTACTACTCCTCAGGGATCGTTCAGGCCCCCTCCCTAACCTACATATCAAGCTCGGGAATTTGCCCCTGCCTAGGACTGGCAAATTGACTTTACTCACATGCCTCGAGTCAGGAAACTAAAATACCTCTTGGTCTGGGTAGACACTTTCAGAGGCCTTTCCCACAGGGTCTGAGAAGGCCACTGTGGTCATTTCTTCCCTTCTTTAAGACATAATTCCTGGCCGGGCACGGTGGCTCAAGCCTGTAATCCCAGCACTTTGGAAGGCCGAGGCGGGCNGCATTTTATCCGTGAACCAAAAACTCCGGTGCCAGTCACGGACTCGGGAAGACAGTCTTCCCTTGGTGTTTAATCACTGCAGGGACACCTGCTTGATTATTCACTCACATTTCAGAGGTGTCTGATCACCACAGGGACGCCTGCCTTGATCCTTCACCCTTAGTGGCAAGCACCACTTTTTGAGGGGCAAACACCCCACCCCTTCTCTCCGTGTCTCTACACTCTCTTTTCTCTGGACTTGCCTCCTTCACTATAGGCAACCTTCCACCCTCCATTCCTCCTTCTTCTCCCTTAGCCTATGTTCTCAAGAACTTAAAACCTCTTCAACTCACACCTGACCTAAAACCTAAATGCCTTATTTTCTTCTGCGATGCTGCTTAACCCTAATACAAACACGACAAAGGTTCCAAATAGCCAGAAAACGGCACTTTCGATTTTTCCATCCTACAAGATCTAGATAATTCTTGTCGTAGAGTGGGCAAATGGTCTGAGGTGCCTGACATCCAGGCATTCTTTTACACATTGGTCCCTCCCTAGTCTCTGTACCCAATGCAACTCATCCCAAATCTTCCTTCTTTCCCTCCCGCCTGTCCCCGCAGTCCCAACCCCAAGTGTTGCTGAGTCTTTCCAATCTTCCTTTTTTACTGATCCATATGACCTCTCCCCTCCTCCCCAGGCTGCTCCTTGTGAGGCCACGCCAGGTCTCATTTCTTCCTCAGTCTCCGCTCCCCAACCCTGTAATCTTTTGATCACCTCCCCTCCTCACACCCAGTCCAGCTTACAGTTTCGTTCTGCGACTAGCCCTCCCCCAGCTGCCCAGCAATTTCGTCTTAGAAAAGTGGCTGGAACTAAAATGCTCCTTTTTCTTTATCCAACCTCTCCCAAATAACTTAGCATTTAGGCTCTTTTCATCAAATATAAAACCCAGCCCAGTTCATGGCTCGTTTGGCAGCAACCCTGAGATGCTTTACAGCCCTAGACCCTAAAAGGTCAAAAGGCCATCTTACTCTCAATATGCATTTTATTACCCAATCCACTCCCGACATTAAATAAAACTCCAAAAATTAAATTCCAGCCCTCAAACCCCACAACAGGACTTAATTAACCTCGCCTTCAAGATGTACAATAATAGAGTAGAGGCAACCAAGCAGCAACATATTTCTGAGTTGCAATTCCTTGCCTCCACTGTGGGAGATACCCCAGCCGCCTCTCCAGCACACGAGAACTTCCAAACGCCTAAACCGCAGTGGTTAGGCGTTCCTCCAGGACCGCCTACCCCAGGAACTTGCTTCAAGTGCGGGAAATCTGGCCACTGGGCCAAGGAATGCCTGCAGCCCAGGATTCCTCCTAAGCTGTGCCCCATCTGTGTGGGACCCCACTGGAAATCGGACTGTCCAACTTGCCTGGCAGCCACTCCCAGAGCCCCTGGAACTCTGGCCCAGGGCTCTCTGACTCCTTCCCAGATCTTCTCAGCTTAGCGGCTGAAGACTGATGCTGCCCAATTGCCTCGGAAGCCTCCTGGACCATCACAGACGCTTTGAGTAACTCTTACAGTGGAGGGTAAGTCCGTCCCCTTCTTAATCAATATAGAGGCTACCCACTCCACATTACCTTCTTTCCAAGGGCCTGTTTCCTTTGCCTCCATAACTGTTGTGGGTATTGACGGCCAGGCTTCTAAACCTCTTAAAACTCCCCAACTCTGGCGCCAACTTGGACAATATTCTTTTATGCACTCCTTTTTAGTTATCCCCACCTGCCCAGTTCCCTTATTAGGTTGAGACATTTTAGCTAAATTATCTGCTTCCCTGACTATTCCTAGGCTACAGCCACACCTCATTGTCACCCCTTTCTCCAGTTCAAAGCCTCCTTCACATCCTCCCCTTGTATCTCCCCACCTTAATCCATAAGTATAGGACATCTCTACTCCTCCATCCTTGGTGACCGATAATGCACCCCTTATCATCCCATTAAAACCTAATCACCCTTACCACACTCAACACCAGTATCCCATCCCACAGCAGGCTTTAAAAGGAGTAAAACCTGTTATCACTCATCTGTTACAGCATGGCCTTTTAAAGCCTAGAAACTCTCTTTACAATTCCCCCATTTTACCTGTCCAAAAACCAGACAAGTCTTACAGGTTAGTTCAGGATCTGCACCTTATCAACCAAATTGTCTTGCCTATCCACCCCATGGTGCCAAACCCATATACTCTCCTATCCTCAATGCCTCCCTCCACAACCCCTTCATTATTCTGTTCTGGATCTCAAACATGCTTTCTTTACTATTGCTTTGCACCCTTTATCCCAGCCTCTCTTCGCTTTCACTTGGACTGACCCTGACACCCATCAGGCTCTGCAAATTACCTTGGCTGTACTGCCACAAAGCTTCACAGACAGCCCCCATTACTTCAGTCAAGCCCAAATTTCTTCATCTGTTACCTATCTTGACATAATTCTTCATAAAAACACAGGTGCTCTCCCTGCCAATTGTGTCTGACTAATCTCTCAAACCCCAACCCCTTCTATAAAACAATTCCTTTCCTTCCTGGGCATGGTTGGATACTTTTGCCTTTGGATACCTGGTTTTGCCATCCTAACAAAACCATTATATAAACTCACAAAAGAAAACCTAGCTGACCCCATAGATCCTAAATCCTTTTCCCACTCCTCTTTCCATTCCTTGAAGACAGCTTTAGAGACTGCTCTCACACTAGCTCTCCCTGACTCATCCCAACCCTTTTTTTAATTACACACAGCCAAAGAGCAGGGCTGTGTGGTCAAAATTCTTACACAAGGACTGGGACCATGCCCTGTGGCCTTTTTATCCAAACAACTGGAGCTTACTGTTTTAGCCTAGCCCTCATGTCTGCGTGCAGCAGCTGCCTCTGCTTTAATACTTTTAGAGGCCTCCAAAATCACGAACTGTACTCAACTCACTTGCTACAGTTCTCATAACTTCCAAAATCTATTTTTTTCCTCACACCAGATGCATATACTTTCTGCCCCCCTCCACTACCTCTCAGCAAGTTGAACTCATTGCCCTAACTACAGCCCTCACTCTTAGAAAAGGACTATGTGTCAATATTTATAATGACTCTAAATATGCCTTCCATATCCTGCACCACCATGCTGTTATAAGGGCAGAAAGAGGTTTCCTCACTATGCAAGGCTCCTCCCTCATTAATTCCTCTTTAATAAAAACTCTTCTCAAGCCGCTTTACTTCCAAAGGAAGCTGGAGTCATTCACTGCAAGGGCCGGCAAAAGGTGTCAGATCCCATCACTCAGGGCAACACTTATGCTGATAAGGTAGCTAAAAAAGCAGCTAGCCTTCCAACTTCTGTCCCTCAAGGCTAGTTTTTCTCCTTCTCATTAGTCACTCCCACCTACTCCCTCACTAAAACTTCCACCTATCAATCTCTTCCCACACAAGGCAAATGGTTCTTAGACCAAGGAAAATAACTCCTTCCAGCCTCACCAGCCCATTCTATTCT
>NW_016804200.1:134345-140055 GCF_001698545.2 Rhinopithecus bieti | reverse complement strand
ACATAATTCCTTGGTTTGGCCTTCCCACCTCTGTACAGTCCAATGATGGACCAGCCTTTACTAGTCAAATCACCCAAGCAGTTTCTCGGGCTCTTGGTATTCAGTGAAACCCTCATACCTCTTTACCTCTTACCGTCCTCAATCTTCAGAAAAGGTAGAAGAGACTAAGGGTCTTTTAAAAACACACCTCACCAAGCTCAGTCACCAACTTAAAAAGGACTAGACAATACTTTTACCACTTTCCCTTCTCAAAATTCCGGCCTGTCCTCAGAATGCTACAGGGTACAGCCCATTTGAGCTCCTGTATGGATGTTCCTTTTTATTAGGCCCCAGTCTCATTCCAGACACCAGACCAACTTGGACTGTGCCCCAAAAACTTGTCATCCCTACTATCTTCTGTCTAGTCATACTCCTATTCACCATTCTCAACTACTCATAAATGCCCTGCTCTTGTTTACACTGCTGGTTTACACTGTTTCTCCAAGCCATCACAGCTGATACCTCCTAGTGCTATCCCAAACCGCCACTCTTAACTCCCTCTTAGAGTAAATAAATAATCTTTGCTGGCAGAGCTATGCTGAACCTCCTTGGGCAGTCCCTAATTGAATGTCCTGGGTCCTCCCAATTCTTAGTCCATGAATACCTGTTTTTCTCCTTCTCTTATTCGGACCTTGTGTCTTCCATTTAGTTTTTCCATTCATACAAAACTGCATCCAGGCCATCACCAATCATTCTATACAACAAGTGTTTCTTCTAACAACCCCATAATATCACCCCTTATCACAAAATCTTTCTTCAGCTTAATCTCTCCCACTACAGGTTCCCATGCTGCCCTAATCCTGCTCGAAGCAGCCCTGAGAAACATCGCCCATTATCTCTTCATACCACCCCCCAAAAGTTTTCACTGCCCCAACACTTCAACGCTATTTTATTTTATTTTTCTAATTCATATAAGAAGACGGGAATGTCAGGCCTCTGAGCCCAAGCCTGCACAAATACATCCAGATGGTCTGAAGCAAGTGAAGAATCACAAAGGACGTGAAAATGGCCAGTTCCTGTCTTAACTGGTGACATTACCTTGTGAAATTCCTTCTCCTGGCTCATCCTGGCTCAAAACTCTTCCACTAAGCACCTTGTGACCCCACCCCTGCCCGCCAGAGAACAACCCCTTTGACTGTAATTTTCCACTACCTACCCAAATCCTATAAAACAGCCCCACCCCTATCTCCCTTCTCTGACTCTCTTTTTGGACTCAGCCCGCCTGCACCCAGGTGATTAAAAAGCTTTATTGCTCACACAAAGCCTGTTTGGTGGTCTCGTCACACAGACACAGGTGAAACCTAGTATGGTGCCTTGTTCATGGCTGACTTTTATTAAATAATCAGAGAACATCCTCCCATCTCTATTCATATACACAGGAGGACAGTAGAATCATTGGTGTTCTTGAGATTTGATCCTTCAAGTTTTCATCCAGGAATTAGAATAGAGGGCTGTCTTGGTCCATCTGTACATCCATCCTGTTGTTCATCCCACAACCACCATAGCCACCAGCACAGTTTCTGCTCCTCCTCTTAGAAAGCCCCAATTCCAACAAAGATACAATGCCTCTTTCCCTTTCCCCAGCAGCCCTGATGATACAGTCTCTATTTTTAAAGAGAACCTCCCTCAACTTCTTCTCCAAATAGGAGCTAATGAATAGGAAAGAAAGTATTGCCAGGCCTAGTGGTTCACATCTGTAATCCCAGCACTTTGAGAGGTCAGGGTGGGTGGATTGCTTGAGCTCACAACTTCAAGACCAGCCTGTGCAACATGGCAAAACCTTGTCTCTACAAAAAATACAAAAATTTGCCACGCATGATGGTGCATACCTGTAGTCCCAGCTACTCAGGAGGCTGAGGGGGAGGATGGCTTGAGCCCAGGAGGCAGAGGTTGCAGTGAGCTGAGATCATGCCACTGTACTCCAGTCAGCAGTAGACAGACCTTGTCTCAAAAAAAAAAAAAGTATTAATTGACATCCAATTGAAACATTTTTAAAGCACTGACAAATGTTACTAGAGCCCCTCACTGGAAAGACAGTGGATTTTCCCAAAGCATGACCAGAGATTGTCAGCTCCAGTGGATGGTGAAAAGTCTAATGTTTAAAAANAGACAAATATATTTGGGGAAGGCTGGGTTAACCAAAGTTTTTTGTTTTTGTTTTGTTTGTTTCTTTGTTTTAGTGTCTCTTTAGCCATGCATGGTGGTATGCACTCCTTGTCCTAGCTGCTTGAGAATCTGAGGCAGGATTGCTTAATCCCAGGAGTTTAAAACTGCCATGAGCTAGGAGTATGCCACTGCACTGTCACCTGGGCAATAGAGTGAGACACTGACTCTTAAAATTTTTTTTTCGGCCAGGCACAGTGGCTCAATGCCTGTAATCCCAGCACTTTGGGAGGCCAAGGCAGGCAGATCATGAGATCAGGAGATCGAGACCATACTGGCTAACCCGGTGAAACCCTGTCTCTACTAAAAAATACAAAAAAAAAATTAGCCGGGCGTGGTGGCAGGCGCCTGTAATCCCAGCATTATGGCCTCTAAAAGACAGAGATGATAGAGTTTGCAGCTTGATGCCATTAATTAAGCACTTACTGTGTGCTAGGGTCTGTACTAAGTGCTTCACGTGCATTAATCCTCATCACATCCAGTGGATACTGATGTTATCTTCATTCTTTAATTCCGTCCCACATCCCAATAACCCAAGGTCTGGCTTGAGTTGGCAGGCTTCTTGTCTCTGTTACTAGATCCAGCTCCCTCCTGGCCAGTGTCTTCTTGGCAGCATTTTCCCTTACCTCACTCTCAGGAACTAGTCCATGCTCCATCCTCATCCTATCCCAGACAAATGCCAAAGTCCCAAGTGAAGCTATAAAGACCTGATACGGTTTGGGTCTGTGTCCCCGTCCAAATCTCGCCTTGAATTGTAATCTCCATAATCCCCATGTGTCAAAGGCAGGACCAGGTGGAGGTAATCAGATCATGTGGGCGGTTTCCCTCATTCAATTCTTGTAATGGTGAGTCTCATGAGATCTAATGGTTTTAGAATCATCTGGCATTTCCTCTGCTTGCACTCATTCTCTCTTCTGCCTCCCTGTGAAGTGATGCCTTCCACCATGATTGTATGTTTCCTGAGGCCTCCCTAGCCATGCAGAACTGTGAGTCAATTAAGCCTCTTTTCTTTATAAATTACCCAGTCTCAGGTATTTCCTTATAGTGGTGTGAGAATGGACTAATACACCACCCAAGGCATTCTTCTTGCCTGCTACCTAGATAGAGCCAATTTATCAAGACAGGGGAATTGCAATAGAGAAAGTTTAATACACGCAGAGCCAGCTAAACAGGAGACTGGAGTTTTATTATTAGTCCAATTAGCCTCCCTGAAAATTTGACGGGTAAGGTTTTTCAAGGATAGTTTGGTTCTGTGTGAACTCTGGCAGTTATCAACCTGCTTTTTTGTCCCACTACCTCCTCCCCTTTGAAAAACTGATAGCAGTAAACCTTATAGCCTAAAAAGGAAATAGGAATAGGAAGAATACAGATATGGATATTCAAGAGACAATCATAGCGCTGTGGAAAATGGTCCTCATGTGCTGATTCCACGTCTGGTTGGGACCACAGGAGTCACTGGTCCAGATGGAGTCATCCAGTCAGTTGTCAGAAATGTAAAAGTCTGAAAAGTCATCTTAAAAAGCCAATCTTAGGTTCCACAATAGTGATGTTATTTACAGGAGTAATTGGCAATGTTGCAAATCTTGTGACCTCTAGAACAATGGCTATTAATTATTTAACTACACCTATATCTTAGCAAAATTCAGGCCCCTTTCATAATCTTAAACTTGTGGCCTTGCGTTAGTTTTATAAAGGCAGTTTAGTTTTGGGAAGAGCTATTACCATTCGATCTATAAATTTCTACCAAAGTTACCTTGGCCCACACCCAGGAATGACCAAGGGCAGTTTGGAGATTAAAGGCAAGATGGAGTTGGTTAGGTAAGATCTCTTTCAAAGTGTCATAATTTTATCACTGTTAAAATTTTTGCAAAGGCAGTATCAAAGAGGTCCTCTCTACTGAGGACCTCTTTAGAAGCCTTTGTGGGATGAGTAATGTCCCTCTTCCAGACTCGAGCCCTCAGTTCCAACCTCCTCTGGAGTTCTCTGAACTGACCCCTGTGGCTGAGCTGGGCCAGGGATATGCTGCCTCCCTCCACTGCCAGTGTCCAGTTGAATGCCACCTTCAATGCACGGGGACCAAATGTGTATTCTTCAAGTGTGAGCCAACCTGGTGCCACTGAATCCTGCAAAAAGGCATGCCCAGGCCCTGGAAATGTTATAGTAGGTAGTCAGACATGAGCAGGGCAGGAGAGGGCTCCCCCAAAACTAGGAATGTCAGGCGACCATCAAGTGTGATGGTCAGGTGATTGTTAAACTGTCTCTCTAAAATAATAATTGGTTGCAGTTGGCACCAGGGAATGTCTCCCAATATATAGAAAAACCTGAAACTGGTTATCAGCAGCTTCCTGATAAGATCTCAGGAGTTGGGCTAGTGGGTTCAAGCATGTGCCCTAAGAGGCAAAATGGCAGAGTTTAACTGGTATATTGCCTTCCTCTAGGAACACTCAACTGGTAAGGGAAGAATGCCTCATGTGAGCATGCTTACAACTTCAGTAAACATACTGTGCATGCGGCCCCTCCCAAGTACTGGCAGGCCAGAGCACGTGTGGACAGCCCACCCTAAGGGAAGAATCAAGAAAGAAGAGATGCAACCCCCCAGAAGCATGCCAACATATAAAACTGCAAGTCAAAGGTCAAACCATGCACTTGAATCTCTCATGTCGCCTGCTTGGTCCTCTTACAAGTATACGTTGCATCCTTTTGTTCCTGCACTAAAACTTCTTCAGATACTTTCACTCCTGCTCTAAAACTTTTCTCAGTCTTTTCCTTTGCCTTATGCCCCTCCATTGAATTCTTTCTTCTGAGGAGTCAAGAATTGAGGTTGCTGCAGACCGGTATAGATTTGCCACTAACAGGAAGACCAGAAGTTGCAACAGCTGCAGGCAGAGGGTAGGGGTGAGGTGCTCAGTGCAAAGAGAATTCTGGTGGCGAGGGGATCCTTCACCTGTGGTGATGTGTGACCACTTTGGGCAGTGATCCAAAAAATTGAATTCACACATACTCACTTCTTTCTGGAGCAAGCAGAACAAATGTTTCTTGCATCCTGCTCAGCTCCAGCCCTTCTCAAGCTCCACCCATTCCCCACCACACCAAAAAAAAAAAAAAGATTACAAGTTCAGCTGTTTTAATTTTTTCCTTCTCCAAAAGTTGGCCTGGAGCTCACAACTATTTTTACTCTTTTCTCTACACTGGAGTTTTCATAAATTTGAAACTCTCTTAATCCTTTAGGCCATGGGCTGATGAACCTTCTGAAGTAACCTCTTTGGCAAACTGCATAGGTGGGTGTCGGTGGGGAGCATGCTCTTGTTGAGGGCAAGAAGGGCCTTCCTCAGCCCTTGCAGGCCAAGACTGCCTCTCTGACCCTTGTCTGACATTTCCTGCTGTTCTTGGCTATACAATTCCTAAAATCCTTAGAATCTCCCAAGTGATGCCTTTTTGTATGCTAATGAGTTGACTGATGGCTGGCAGCAGGTAGGTAGCCTCAGGATGGGAGTTGGTCACCAGAAAG
>NW_016804200.1:126497-133813 GCF_001698545.2 Rhinopithecus bieti | reverse complement strand
AAACTCCCCCACTGAGCACCTTGTGACCCCCACTCCTGCCCGCCAGAGAACAACCCCCCTTTGACTATAATTTTCCTTTACCTACCCAAATCCTATAAAACGGCCCCACCCTTATCTCCCGTCGATGACTCTCTTTCCAGACTCAGTCGGCCTGCACCCAGGTGATTAAAAAGCTTTATTGCTCACACAAAGCCTGTTTGGTGGTCTCTGCACACGGACGCACATGACAGTGGGAAACCCGATTTATAGCCAGTCAGTCAGAAGCAGAGGCAAAATAACCTGGGGCTGGTGATTGGCATTGGAAGTGGGAGACAGGCTTGGGGACTGAGCCCTCAACTTGCAGGATCTGATGCTGTCTCCTGGTAGGTAGCATCAAAATTGAATTGGAGGACATCCAGCTGGTGACTGCTGCAGAATTGATTGCTTGCTTGGTGTGTGAAAAATTGGGAAACGCACCACACAGTTGGTCACAGAAGTGTTCCATGTTGAAAGTTGTTGGGTAAGAGCATAAGAATAACAACTTATGTTTTTTTCTACTCAGGCATCTATCTCTTCCCCAAATCTAGCTCCTGTCCTCTGTGTGGAGAAGACTACTGGGCCTTAAGCTCCTGAAGGAATCACAGCATTGGAGCCAGCACAAGCAGCACTTCCTAGAAATCTCCAAGGCTTCAGAGCTGATCACACTTGGCTAGGGCTGAGCCCAAGTTCCATGGAGAGAAAACTTTACAAGGTGCCGTGGCACCTGCCTTAAAGAGGGCAGGCACCCTCATCAGGGCAGGCAACTAATAGGAGCCCCTGGCAGCTTGGGAGTTGGAAACATATCTTAGAAGACAGACTGAAACTAATAGCTATTAGTTTTTGAGTACTTGGTATATGTCCAGCCCTGTTCTAACTACTTTATAGATAATTATGCATTGAATCTATGAAACACTCTTATAAGGAAGGTACCGTTATCTCCATTTTATAGGCAGGGCAACTGAAGCACAGAGAGGTTACATTGGTGGTAGAATACGGAACAAAATTGTGAACCTAGACAATCTGTCATCAGATCCCAGGCTCTTAACCACTAGGCACACCACATGTACATGAGTCCCCTCTCCTGCTCTCCACTTCCAGATTTAGTACTTCACTCAGGACCTGGTTTCTGATGCCTGCAGACTTTTTAGTGTTTTGCTGCAGTCGGGCTCTGGGACAGTGTAGCCTTAGGGCACAGAGCAGGGAGTGAGCCCCTGCCAGGAATCTGTGGAGGGCCAGGAAAGGAAAGGAGGGAGGGCAGCAAAGGCAAATACCTGGAAGCAGCTAGTAAGAACAGATCAGTGAGAATCCTCTCCTCCCCCGCAATACAACTGCATCCCCCACCTCTCCCAAGTATACAGATATGCATGCACTCACATGCACATACATCTGTGCTCAATTATTCCAGCCAAAGGGCAGAGCAGGACTGCCAGAGAAGAGGTTGCTTGTTAGTGAAGGATTTTGGCAGATGTGCCCTCCAGCTGTTTTTGAAAGAAGCCAGAGCTTTGGGGACTGCATTACCTGCAGAACTCCTGGAGCTTAGAGAGTGCCTCCAGAGAGGGCAGATGCTGAGAAGACCCCGGGCTGCGCTGCAGGACAGGCTCATTCAAAACTCTGTGAGCCAAGCTTTGTGGATGGCCTCCTGGACTCTTCTTGATCAAGCCCTAAGACTCCATTCTGGAACCTTCCTAAGGCAGGCTTAATGGCAATTTTTCTCTGGCCCTGATTATTCTGCAGAAACCCCTCCATCTTCTCAGTCAGTGGGCTACCTGAAAATAGGACTCAGTCTTCATCAGTTCCTTAGGCTTTGACTCCTCTGCATAAAAACAGTCTTGGTGACCCCTCAGTTTTCCAAGAATAAGCTGGCTAAACATGAAAGTAAGGTCTACCCATAGTGCTTCTCTCCCAAAGGCTCACTGTGCTGTGTGGTTAGAACCTACCTCACATCATCAGACATCTCTGCAATTGGCACCTACTCTATTTTTATTCTTACTTTTACAGGCTCACATGTACTTATGCGACTCAGTTCACCAAAATGAATATGATACTGTCCTACATATCTCCTAGAAGTTTTGAGAATCTGGTGAGCTAAAGTCCTGTATGCCCTTGTGAAGTACACGAAGTGCTCTATGTGCTACAAGACACATCCGTCTCACCCACCAGCCTGTGAGCTTCTTGTCTATCTGAGTGTTCCCTTCCTAGTGCCCAACAGAGTACTTTGTACATAGTAGACTCCCAATAAAATGGCGCTTCATGAATTCAAGATATGACTGGGAAGAACTGCAGCATTTTAGGATTGCAAATGCAATCCCATTTTAGGATTGCAAAAGCCTCTGTTACTGTGAGTTGCTTCACAGCCCACGCCTTGGACTAGGCCCTACCCGTAGTCCCCAAGAACAGCATCAGATGACACAAGTGAAGCCGACATCACAAATTTTTCTTTAGAAGGGTACACTGGGAGTAGGGCTATGCTGGGCTATGAGGAAATTGGGTTAAGGACCTGTCTCTCCCCTCATTAATAACAAGGAGGTGGGAATGAGAGCAATACCTGGGACTAACACTGTGATGGTAGAAAGTGAGGGGAGACAGAAGAAGGCCTGGGGACTTTTGGGCTCTGGCTTCTTGTTAATTCCAAACTGTTTCAGATCCATTTGATGTAAGCAGAGTGAAGGGAGAAGGCTGAGTGGGACCGTCTCCCTCTAGCAGCAAGCAGACAGCCTAAGACTCAGAGAGGGGAAATGATCACAGCCCCATAGACCTGCAGGAGCCCCTTCGAGGCCACCTCCTTCAGTTTACAGTTGAGGCCCAGAAACCTGAAGTAATTTTATCCAAGGTCAAGAAGCAGGGAAGGACACAGCCATGACTGGAACCCAGGCAGCCCAACTCATAGATCAGGCTTTGTTTGATTCCCTACCCTCCCACAAAGGGGAATGGTTTTTATTATTCCATGTGCCTTAACCAATTTGACCTTCACAGCAAGCCCAGGAGTCAGGCAAAGGGCCATCATTCCCATTTTATACCAGAGGAATCTGAGGCCCAAACAAATTTTTTCATTAATAGTACATATTGGGCCGGGTGCAGTGGCTCACGCCTGTAATCCCAGCACTTTGGGAGGCTGAGGTGGGCAGATCACCTGAGGTCAGGAATTTGAGACCAGCCTGACCAACATGGAGAAACCCCGTCTCTACTAAAAATACAAAATTAGCCGGGCGTGGTGGCGCATGCCTGTAATCCCAGCTACTCGGGAGGCTGAGGCAGGAGAATCGCTTGAACCCAGGAGGCGGAGATTGCAGTGAGCCAAGATTGCACCATTGCACACCAGCCTGGGCAACAAGAGCGAAACTCTGTCTCAAAAAAAAGAATAGTACATATTGGTGACAATGGCCAGGAACGTAAGCTAGTGCTCTTAACAGAGCAGCTGTTAAGGGCATTACAGCTGGTCAGCCACCTGCGTTTGAATCTCGACTCAACATTATTACTGTCTGTGAGACATTGAGGGAAGTTGCTTATCCTCTTTGGGGCTCAGTATTCTCAACTGTAAACTAGGGAACGATTAATATTACTAACATCACAGCCTGTTGTGAGCATGAAGTAAAGCAATATATGTAGAGTTCCTGACATGGTTGGAGGCACGTAGTGAGTGCTCCATAATACAGTAATTCTTCCTTTCTTTCTGCTCCCACCCCAACCTCAGTGCCTCTCTCTTCAGGAGTCCAGTAGAAGGAGGGGGAGGAGCAGTTTGTAATAGAGCTGAAGAAGCTTTGGGACACATAACCCACAGTATTCTCTTATCACCTGGCCCTAGCTCCTCCTGTCTCCCTCCCTCATCCCACCAAGGACATTGGACAAAAGAGTATCCAGAGCGGATTGGCACTCCATTTGTGTTCCTGAGCCGGCAGCATGCAAAACCTTTAAATACAAATTTAAATCAGCAAATCCCAATTGCCTGACATTGGAGGCAAAAAAGACAGATAGGCAACAGATGTGGAGGAAGGAGCCAGGAGGACCAAATACCCCAAAGCTTGGGGTTGGGGGAGGAGGTTGAGATAAAGACGAAATGAAGGCGAGGAGACAAGTGTGCACAAATACGGATGCTTACCATGTGGCCGAATCCCTTTTCCCCTAAACAGTCAAGCAACTTTGTGGCCTGGTAGGACCAGACCTCCTTGTTTCTTGGTATTGCTAAAACCGAGGTTAATGTCAGGTCCTGGCGCTGGCCCAATGAAAAATTAGCCCGGAGGAGTTTGGCTCAGAAGAAATGAAAAAAAAAAAAAAAAAAAAAAGATAAGCAAGCGCTCCTTGCAGAAGTCTTTCCCTTTTATGACCCCGTATATATTTGTCTGTTCCTTTCCCATCTATACCATTTTCCTAGTTTGTAGGAAACTGGCCTGCTTCTGTCTTGGGACCACCGCAAGGGAATGTTATTCCCCAGCTATAAAGTAGGTCAGAGCCAGACTAGAGACTTGCATTCCTGTGTAGTTGTCTCCATTGTCACCACTCAAGTATCAGGGATTGCTCTTCCTAAAAACCATGTCCTTGGGAGCAAGGCTTTGTCCATTGTTTTCTCTTCTCTTCTCTAGCAGAAGGTCTCTAAAGGCTACTATCCCAGAACTGGCCATCTTCAGGCTGAAGCTAGATTGGGCTAAAATGATCAGCCTTCAGTAGAAATCAAGGCTGAAACAGGTGAAAAGCAGGCTGTCTGGCATTTCCCTAGCAGGGACCCTTCAGCTTAGTGTCTGGGTATACTTAATCAAACACCATCCCTGCCTTTGTGTTCATAATCTGTGTCCCTATTCAAGAAAGGTAGTTTTCTTTCTTTCTCTCTCTCTTTCTTTCTTTCTTTTTTTTTTTTTCTTTGAGACGGAGTTTTGCTCTTGTTGCCCAGGCTGGAGTGCAATGGCGCAATCTCGGCTCACCACAACCTCCGCCTCCCGGGTTCAAGCGATTCTCCTGCCTCAGCCTCCCGGCTAGCTGGAATCACAGACATGCACCATCATGCCCGGCTAATTTTGTATTTTTTAGTAGAGACGGGGTTTCTCCATATTGGTCAGGCTGGTCTCGAATTCCAGACCTCAGGTATCCACCCGCCTCAGCCTCCCAAAGTACCGGGATTACAAGCATGAGCCACCATGCCCAGCCTGGCAGTTTCCTTAAACCAGCTGTCGGGTGTCCTGGCCCTCAGCTTCCTGAGCTATGCTGTCCATTTCTCAGAGCAGCCTGGGGAATCTCTGGGCAAATATAGTGTTGCATCTGTCAGAAGAAGAAATAAAGCTTTTTAATGATCCTTGAGTGAATAGAGAGGGTAGTTTCATTAAATACAGGACTGCCAAGCTGGCAGCCTTACTGATTAGGCTCCTTGGGTCAAGTTCTCAGCACAAAGATGGTGGAATTGGGATTATGAGGAACAAAGGGAGCTCACATCCCAATGAGAAACATTCAGGATGTGGAGGCCCCTTGCTGGTCTCCAACCAGGTGCTTTTGTTTCACTTTTGGTGCCCTTCAGCAGAGGCACCTCTTCCAGGTGGACCAATTGACATCCAAGGACAGGTCTAAATGTTTAGGTGCCATGGACTCAGTGTGTTCCTTAAAATTCATATGTTGGAAACTAATCTCCAAAGTGACAGTGTTGGAATATGGGCCTTTTGGGAGGCTCCAACCACATGAATGGATTAATGTCACTATAAAAATGGCTTGTGAGAGTCGGTTCACTCTCAAGCCCTTCCGCCTTATCCATTTGAGGGCGCAGTGTTGGGGACCCAGCAAGGCCCCATCTTGGAACCAGAGACCAAATCTATTGGCGCCTTGATCCTGAACTTTCCAGCTTCTAGAACTGTGAGAAATAAATTTATGTTCTTTATAAATTACCTAGTCTTTGGTTTTCTGTTATAGCAGCACAAAACAGACTAAGACAACAGATGTTTGGCTTCTGGGCTCTTGGTATTCCCTGCTCACTACCACTTCCCTCTCAAGGAAGAAGAATGAAGCAGGAAAGTGGAAATTTGCATTTGCTGAGCAAGTATTGGTTGCCAGACATTGCTTTGGGCACTTTCCTATACCTTATCCTGTTTCTTTCTTTCTTTTTTTTTTCTTTCTTTCTTTCAGGGTAAGGGGTGTGCTTCAGGTGCAAAGAATTTCATTGACTGGAATACTGTTAGAGTCATATTATCATTATCAGTTTATGCATGACCCACTTTGTATCATTTTATTTCTATTTTTTATTTATTTATTTTTTCCCTCTATATCACCCTTCCCAATCTCATCTCCTTTCATGATGGATATGCACTGTTTTTTTTTTTTGAGACAGAATTTCACGCTTGTTGCCCAGGTTGCAGTGCAATGATGCAATCTTGGCTCACTGCAACCTCTGCCTCCCAGGTTCAAGCAATTCTCCTGTCTCAGCCTCCAGAGTAGCTGGGATTACAGCCATCCGCCACCATGCTCGGCCAATTTTTTGTATTTTTGGTGGAGATGGGGTTTCACCATATTGGCCAGTCTGGTCTTAAACTCCTGACCTCAGGTGATCCACCTGCCTCAGCCTCCCAAAGTACTGGGATTACAGGCGTGAGCCACCGCTTCCGGCCCAATATGTACTATTAATGATATGCACTCTTGTGTGTTTGATTTACATAAACGGTATTGTTCTGTACATCTTTTCTGCTTCTTTGTTTCGTGTAATATTACAATTACTGAGAGCTAATTCTGTTGATAACTGTGAAACTAATATGTCCATATTAACCACTATATAATATTCCATGATTTGCATATTTTGCATTTCATTTATACATTCTTCTGTTGATGGATATTTAGGTTGTTTTCAATTCCTCTGTATTACAATATTGCAACAAACATTTCATGCAAGCTACTTTGTGTACCTGTGAGAGTAGTTCTAGGGAGATATAGAAATGTTGGCCAGGCACGGTGGCTCACGCCTATAATCCCAGCACTTTGGGAGGCCAAGGCGGGCGGATCACCTGGAGGTCAGGAGTTCCAGACCAGCCTAACCAACATGGAGAAACCCCGTCTCTACCAAAAATACAAAATTAGCCGGACGTGGTGACACACGCCTGTAATCCCAGCTACTCGAGAGGCTGAGGCAGGAGAATCACTTGAACCCGGGAGGCGGAGGTTGCGGTGAGCCAAGATCGTACTATTACACTCCAGTCTGGGCAACAAGAGTGAAAATCCGTTTTAAAAAAAAAAAAAAAAGGCCGGGTGCGGTGGCTCAAGCCTGTAATCCCAGCACTTTGGGAGGCCAAGACGGGCGGATCACGAGGTCAGGAGATTGAGACCATCCTGGCTAA
>NW_016804200.1:113664-125723 GCF_001698545.2 Rhinopithecus bieti | reverse complement strand
ATAGCTTGAGCCCAGGAGTTCGAGACCTGCCTGGGTAATACAGCGAGACCCCGTTCTCCACAAAAAAAAAGAAAAGAAAAAAAAAAAAGACAAAAAAAAAAAAAAGAAAAGAAAACCTTCTGGCCGGGTGCGGTGGCTCACACCTGCAATCTCAACAGTTTGGGAGGCCGAGGCAGGTGGATCACCTGAGGTCAGGAGTTTGAGACCAGCTTCGCCAACATGGCATAACCCCGTCTCTACTAAAAATACAAAAATTAGCTGGGCGTGGTAGTGGGCACCTGTAATCCCAGATACTCTGGAGACTGAGGCAGGAGAATCGCTTGAACCCGGGAGGCCAAGGTTGCAGTGAGGTGAGATCACACCACTGCACTCCAGCCTGGGCAAGAGTGAGACTCTGTTTCAAAGAAAAAAAGAAAAGAAAGAAAAAAAAACCTTCCTACCCCAGTGCTGCAAAGATATTCTCCTGCTTTTTTTGCTTTGTTTTGTTTTTTGTTTTTTTTAGACGGAGTCTCACTCTGTCACCCAGGCTGGAATGCAATGGCATAATTTCGGCTCACCGCAACCTCTGCCTCCCAGGTTCAAGCGATTATCCTGCCTCAGCCTCCTGAGTAGCTGGGATTACAGGCGCATGCCACCACAACCAACTAATTTTGTATTTTAGTAGAGACGGAGTTTCTCCATGTTGGTCAGGCTGGTCTCGAACTCCTGACCTCATGATCTGCCTGCCTCGGCCTCCCAAAGTGCTGGGATTACAGGTGTGAGCCACCGTGCCCAGCCTCTCCTATATTTTTATAGTTGTATAGTTTTGCCTTTCATGTTTAAGTGTGCAATACCTCTAGTGTTTATTATGTACATGGCATGACATAAGCATTTAATCTTATTTTTCTATGTAATAAGTCAATTTCCCCTATTTTATGCCTGTTATTCATAGCATGGACCTTTCCTGTGGCTCTTGCTTCATGAGCACTAAGTCAAGTTCACCAAGCTCCTATTGTATTCAGAGCCCTGAAGCAGGATTCTAGTGGGGTTTGTGATGCAGAACCTGCCTTCAGGAAATACGCCATCTAGCTGGGAAAATAAAACATGGACAAAAGAAAAGGTTTTGAGAGTATAACAAAGCAACACCTAAGTGAGGATAAATAGAAACGTTGGACACTGAGAATACAAGTTTGGAGGGTCAAAAAGGTAGCAGGGTACCCATTCCTAGGCTGGGATGGATAAAAGGATTGGACTAGAAGTACAGGGACACCATTGGATATTTTCACTCTGAGATGATCCTCGAATCAAGGTAGCTTTATGCAGTTGCCACAGAATGAAAGAGGAGATAGGAGACACTGAGACTTCACCATTGGCCATCATCTGGCCTTGCTGGTCCGCTCAGAGTTTCCTTCCCATGCCCTTCTCCTTTCTTATTGCTCCTCAGCCCCAGGGTACTAATTAATAAGGAAGCAAGGTCATTTTCTACTGCAGTTCAGGTACCCAGTCCAAAAAATCTCCCTGAATCAGCTATCTCCATTCTCAGAACCATGGATTAAATTGAAGGGAACTAATTCAAAATAATAGTAATAACACAAAAACACTAATAACAACAGGAATAATTGTAACATAATAACCTCACACCCTTTCAGGAGCTCATGTCTTCTCTATGAATATGATCTACCTTGGTCACCAGTGGAAAGAGAGGAAGCTGACTGAAGGAGATTTTGTGGAGTGGGTGCCTGGACTCTGGTAGAAAGGGACCTTGGGGTGTGGCAGACACAGGACAAGAGTTCAGGACTTAGCTGCCTTTCTCAGCCTAAACTGGCTTTTAGTTTGCCTGTGACTTTCCTATTTGGCCAGAAAGGAAAAACTGTGGAGGTTTCAGAGAATTTCAGTGCCCCCTCCTCCCCAAGCAGGCCCCTTCTGCCTCAGGATGCTGTGCCATGTCACAAAGGTGGTACATCTTGCCTTCCAAACTTGGCCCTCCCAGGAGTCTACATTGCAAAGTACACACCGATTACCCTCAGCAGGGCAGCCTGGATTTAGTGTAGCCCACGTCAGGAGCTGATTCTGCTCCTAGTAATCTTCTGCTTTAGCGGTTTGAGACTCTGGAGGGGTAGGTGGGAGGGGAACAGGGGGGCAGGTGGGTGGAGGAAGAAAAGCAAACAAAACTCATCAAAACCAACAAACAAAAAAACTACAGCTCCCTGCTCATTAATCCTCTCAGCGCCTACTTCTTACCATGGCAACCAGTAAGCCTCCAGGCCTCCTCAGTCCTCACTCCAGTTGTTAGTAAAGAGAAGAGGCTGGCTGCTTTGCCTAGGATGATTTCAATACTGGGCAAATTAAACTGGTCCTAGGGAACTGTGGAAGTTGAAGGAGGAAAGAGGCAGAGAGAGGAAAGGGAATGCTGAAGTGAGGAATGGCAAGTTTCCATTAGGCAGCGTGTCTCAGGATCTCTCTTGGGAAGGTGGTGAGGGTCTCGAATGCCAACCTGTATTAACCCTCAATGGTCTTGATGAAGACCAGCCCTGCCCACTCTCTTCCCCATTCCCCTAAGGCAAGATGATGCAGTGTGTGGGGGTGTCAGTCAGCTCTTTGCAGCATAAAGTGATTTGCTCCCTCCTGAACCAAAGGCAAGAAGAGGAGACATAAAGTAAAAGTCAGCAGGGTACTCACTTTCACTTCACCCAGAAGGCAGCTGGTCATTGGTGAGAGTGTAACTCTCTAAAGAAATAGAAGGCACATTGCTCAGGAAAGGTTCTGGGCAACTTAGCTTCTCTGACCTCCAACTCTGCCTCACCAAGTCTCCCAAAGGCACCATTGCCACAGCCCTCATTTGGTTCCATCTGATCACAGGTCACTGAGCCCCATGGATGCCAAGGTGGGCAGTTTTTCAAGTTACATCAGAGGCTGTATAACTCCCACTGGCTTCTTTCCTAAGAAACTGAGGCTGGAGCCAGATTCCTTGATCCAAATAATGAGCTGGGATTTGACTATGACATCACTCCTGAAGCTAGTCCCCGGGCAATTCACGTTGGTCCGACAACACAGAGGTATGAATGAATTCTTAGATCCTTTCTTAAATTCCTGCAGAATGTTGGAAAGGAAGGACTCAGGTGAGGCCTCTTGGTGTTTTGTCCTGTCCACAGCTAGTGAAGGGTTACTTTTCATTTTGTTTCCTTACTTGGTTTGGTTTTCCTATCGCAAAGGGAAATAGTACTACTTCCTCCTTAAAACACTACCTTTCTTCCTCTGTATGTCCTCCTGTGCCTGATACTATCTGCACACTTTCCCATTCCTTTAATGAGTAGCTAAGTCCCAGAGTCTAAAAAAAAAGCATCTCTGCTTCAGCCTCAGCCTACAAGACCTTAATAGCTTAGGCATATTAATTTCTGAGCCAGAAAAGAGTCTTGCTTTCACTCACTGTCAAACGTTTATTGAAAGTCAGGTAATTTGGCCACCGCTGTATCTCTAGTACTCCTTGGCACATGGTAGGTATTCAGTAAAGATCTTTTGTATTTTTTTTTTTTTGAGACAGGGTCTGACTGTGTCACTCAGACTAGAGTGTAGTGGTGCAATCATGGCTTACTGCAGCCTTGACCTTCTCGGTTCAAGTGATCCTCCCACCTCAGCCTCCCAAGTAGTTAGGTGGGACTACAGATGCTTACCCCCACACCTGGCTGATTTTTAAAATTTTTTTATACATATGGGGTCTCATTATATTGCCCAGGATATAGTGAAGAAATTTTAAATGAATCTTACTATATGTATAATTTCAGAGTTTGTCGCTCACTTAAAATAACAGCAGCATCTAAAGCTTCCATTTATTGAACAGCTACTGTGTCAGAGCCTGTGCTGTGGACTACATATGGACATTCTAATTTAAAACTTAGGACATTTTTGAGGGACAGAAACTGTTATTAATTCTGTTCCACAGATGACAATCATGAAGCTCAAGGATGTTGATTAATTTTCCCACATGGTTGATAAATGGCAGAGCCTAGTACCAAACGCAGATACCTTGGACTCCAAAGATTGCCTCTCTATGCCTCTGGTGATAGGAAAGGGCCTTTGAGACTAAGATCACTATTTGGCTTTCTGACATGCCAGTTAGCTTTGCACAGAAACAGTTCCATGGCTACATACTTTGTTCTCAACCCTAGCAAATCAGTTCATCCAAAGGGGCTCAGGTGAGAGTGTGCTAAGTAGTGAGAAGTTGCCAAGTACCCTTTCTACTTGTAAATATCCCTTACATAAGTACAAATTTTCCGTTTAAAAATTCTTTATTTCCTACAGTCTTCAGAGCAAGCATGAGAGTTTTGTTATAACTACTCAGTTTTCAAATAAGGACACTGAAGATCAGGGAAGTGTTATAAATTGTCTAAGGTCACACAGCCAAGAAATAGTAGAACAGGGGCTAAAATCTACTCTTTTGATTCTAGAACACCAGAGTATAAGCCGCTGGATCCTTTTGCCACATAAAGCATTAGAAACCTTGCTTTGTGTCAGATGCCAACTCCCACAAAAAGGTTGCTTCTTGCTGGTGGCCCATGCCTGTATTCCTGGCTACTCAGGAGGCTGAGGGAAGGATATCCTGAGTCCAGGAATTTGACATCAGCGGAACAACACAGAAAGATTCCATCTAAAAAAAGACTGCTGCATTTTATTCAGACTAGGGTGAACTAGAGCCCCAGTTCTATGTCCCAAATGGCTACTTGACAATTGAGAAGAAGGCTTGCATCTCACATGTTCTGTTGGAATTCGAAACACATCATCAGGAAAACGTTTTTATGTCTTCTAAAAGTTGCTGTCTAAGGATTAGCAGCCTCCCTGCCACCCCACAACAGGCATTGAATGAGGACTGGGAATGCACATCACTCCCCTCCATCTGTCCTCTTTCCCCTCTGAGTAGTCTTAATTATTTTGAAATTTCAATGAATTAAGAAAACAGGCTTCCACCTAGAGATGTCATCCACCTACAGATGACAACACCTCTCTTTGGAAGTAGGTATTGGTCATAAAGAGATCACTGCTGTATGGGGCAAAAGCCATCAGATTACTGGGGATTTTGCACCAGCCTAAGTAGGCTTAACTCCCAAATGGCAAAGAGACTTTGACAAGGATCCCTCAGAATTCTGTTAGTGATTCATGTGGGGCTTTCCTCCTCCTCACCTCTCTCTACTTCTGTCATCCCAGCCCCCACTCCTCCCATAATAAGAAGCAGTCCTTCCTTGCCTCTCCCACTGTCAAGGGATTCTTCTCTGAAAGAATAACATTCCCGGCCAGGCGCGGTGGCGCAAGCCTATAATCCCAGCACTTTAGGAGGATGAGACGAGTGGATCTCCTGACGTCAGGAGTTCGAGACCAGCCTGGCCCACATGGTGAAACCCTGTCTCTACTAAAAATACAAAAATTAGCTGGGCGTGGTGGTGGGTGCCTGTAATCCCAGCTACTCGGGAGGCTGAGGCAGGAGAATCACTTGAATCCGGGAGGTGGAGGTTGCAGTGAGCCGAGATCGTGCCACTGCACTCCAGCCTAGGTGACAGAGTAAGATTCCGTCTCAAAAAAAAAAAAAAAAAAGGACTGGGCCTGGTGGCTCATGCCTGTAATCCCACCAGTTTGGGAGGCCGAGGAGGGCAAATCACCTGAGGTCAGCAGTTCGAGACCAGCCTGACCAACTCGGAGAAACCCTGTCTCTACCAAAAATACAAAATTAGCCAGGCATGGAGACTCATGTCTGTAATCCCAGCTACTCGGGCGGCTGAGGCAAGAGAATTGCTTGAACCTGGGAGCGGAGGCTGCGGTGAGCCAAGATAGAGCCATTTGCACTCCAGCCTGGGAAGCAAGAGTAAAACTCAGTCTAAAAAAAATAATAATAAAAAAAAAACATTCCCTGGGCTTCTTCACTGAATTTTTCATCTTTGCTGCCTTGGTATCAAAACTTCTCATTAAAAGCCCTGAGTGAGGCCAGGCGCGGTGGCTCATGCCTGTAATCCCAGCACTTTGGGAGCCCAAGGCAGGCGGATCACAAGGTCAGGAGTTCGAGACCAGCCTGGCCAATATGGTGAAACCCTGTCTCTACTAAAAATACAAAAATTGGCCGAGTATGGTGGCAGGCGTCTATAGTCCCACCTACTCAAAAGGCTGAGGCAGGAGAATCACTTGAATCCGGGAGGCGGAGGTTGCAGTGAGTTCTGGCCACTGCACTCCAGCCTGGGCGACAGAGCAAAACTCTGTCAAAAAAAAAAAAAAAAATCCTCGGTGGGAGTGACCTACTTAGCGCAGCCCTCACAATTAGACAGAGAGAAGCCAAGGGGAGGAAGAGATGCAGTGGCAGGGGTGGGAGGCTCCCCCAGTGAGGTTGTGACAGGGAGTCCCCAAAACCCAGGGACTTGAGAGGCTGAATGGCACCTCTGGAGGCTCCTGGCTGTGGGGATGACCACGGTGCGCTGCTTACCTTTCATTCTTCATTCACTTGTACACATGAGAGGCAGCACACATGCTGCTGCCCTGAAGACCATGGGTTCCGGGGCCAGTCTGCTGGGTTTACATCCCACATATCTTCCGAGATATGTGACCCTGAAAAACCATTTAAGCTAGCCATGGTGGCTCATGCCTGTAATTCCAACACTTTGGGAGGCAGAGGCAGGAGAATCACTTGAGCCCAGGAGTTCTAGAGCAGCCTGGGCAACATAGTGACACCCCAGCCCTAAAACAAAACAAAACAAAAAATTTAATTAGCTGGGTGTGGTGGCGAGTGCCTGTAGTCTCAGCTACTCGGGAGGCTGAGGTGGGAGGATCGCTTGAGCCAGGAAGGTCGAGACTGCAGTGAGCTGTGATCACACCACAGCACTCCAGCCTGGGCGACAGAATGAGACACTATCTCAAAAAAATAACAAAATAAAAGTCAGAGGAAGAGACTAGAGTGCACGCGCTCTCTCTCTTACAGAAAGAATGGGGGCTTGGAGTGGCAAAACAGGTTAATGGGAGAAAGAAGAGGAGGCCTGGCTAGCAAAGATGGTCTTGTTATGTAAATGAAACCTTACAGGTAGCAGCCCTCACAGAGAATAGGTGGTAAATGTTCCTTTCAGACCTTTAAAGTTGTCAGAATCTCAGTTAATCTTTCCTAGATCCCAAAAAGGAAAGGCCTTTGGAACCTCTGGCTGCAGTGATGCAGATTTTCTCTACAAATGCAAATCTCCCCTACAAAAGACAGCTTTGCAAGGCTACTTGAGTTTGCAGGCCCTCTGAGCAGTCATTTCAAAGTATGTCAAAAAATTATATTTTGGGCAAAACACTTTGATTTCCTTCACTAGAAAGAAGGCCCTCAGCAGAACCTGACCATCCTGGCACCCTGGTATTGGATTTCCAACCTCCAGAACTGTGAAAACTAAATTTCACTTGTTTTTTAGTCACCCAGTCAGTGGTATTTTTTTATGGCATCCCTAGCTGACTAAGACAATGATGCTGCAAGAAACTTTGCCACCAGAGCAGCTAAGATGAGCCCCCATGGAGCAACTGACACTCAGCATTGTTGTCCAAGCTGGGGCAGGCACCAGTGCCTCTTGTAATTATTCATTCATGCATTCATTTACAAATATTTAGCTGGCACCTACCCTGTGCCTGGCCCTAAGCTAGGTGCTGTAGGGTGCACAGCAATGAGAAAATCAGGCCCAGGCCTCACCCTTGTGGAGCTTAGAGGCTACTAAGGAGGAGCATCTCTGAAGAATCACACACACCAATGTGAGACACAATAGAGTTTTTTAAAAACCCAAGATGTTGTGAACACCAATAAGATTGGGTAAGGGGCCAGGAAAAAACTCCAAGGCAGCTGGGTGAGGTGGCTCACGCCTGTAATCCTAGCATTTTGGGAGTCTGAGGCGAGTGGATCACTTGAGGTCAGGAGTTCGAGACCAGCCTGGCCAAAATGGCAAAACCCCGTGTCTACTAAAAAAGTACAAAAATTAACTAGGCTTGGTGGCAGGCACCTGTAATCCCAGCTACTCAGGAGGCTGAGGCAGGAGAATCGCTTTAGCCCGGGAGGCAGAGGTTGCAGTGAGCCAAGGCACACCACTGCACTCCAGCCTGGGTGACAGAAGGAGACTCCATGACAAAAAAATAGGCCGGGCGCGGTGGCTCACGCCTGTAATCCCAGCTCTCAGGGAGGCAGAGGCAGGAGGATAGCTTGAGCCCAGGAGTTCGAGACCTGCCTGGGTAATATAGCGAGACCCCATTCTCCACAAAAAGGAAAAAAAAAAAAAGACACAAAATAAATAAATAAATACTCCAAGGAGGTGATGTTTAAGTCTGGACACTGAGAAAGAAAGAGAAGCCATCAAACAGCAAAGAGTGAAGGAGAGATTGGTGCAGGTGGAAGGGTGAAGTGAGTTCCTTTCCCCGGTCCAGGTCATTTCCAAACCATTTTGTCTTAGAGTGGTGAGGCTCTCTGAGGTCTGGATGCTTGTTGGCTTTCACTTGCCAAACTCTGACTGCTACCACGTGGGCTTTCCCAAAGCCTAGCCCACAGACTACACGTATCAGAGTCACCACGAAAACTTGATAAGATACAGATACCTAGGCTGCACTGGCCTGAGAGCATTTTAGTGAGCAGTCATGGTGGAGCCCAAAAATGGTGAGGCCCAAGCAGTAATGGTGAGACTCAAGAATGCATTTTAACAAGGACCCCAAGAGGTTGCTCGAACTTGGAGAATCTTTTTTTTTTTTTTTTTTTTTTTTTGAGGCAGAGTCTCGTTCTGTCACCCAGGCTGGAGTGCAGTGGTGCAATTTCGGCTCACTGCAACCTCTGGCCCACTGGGTTCAAGCAATTCTCCTGCCTCAGCCTCCCGAGTAGCTGGGACTACAGGCACACACCACCAGGCCCAGCTAATTTTTGTATTTTTAGTAAACACAGGGTTTCACCATGTTGGCCAGGCTGGTCTCAAACTCCTGACCTTAGGTGATCCACCTGCCTTGGCCTCTCAAAGTGCTGGGATTGCAGGCATGAGCCACCGCACCTGGCCGGGAATCTCTTGACATACTACCTAGTATGGGGAAAATGGGTTGGTGGCAAAAACTGAGCTGGTAAATCACTGCCTATTTTTACAAGCCTGGGTTTAATAGTGACTTTCTCTCAAAAGCTATCTCTGGTCTCTGCATGTCGTTTTTTCTAATAATCAGGCTCTGAAGAGTGTAGGCTCTCTTAAGCTTGAAATTTCTTTCTTTTTTTATTTTTTTTTGAGATGGAATTTCGCTCCTGTTGCCCAGGCTGGAATGCAATGGCGCAATCTCGGCTCACCGCAACCTCTGCCTCCCAGGTTCAAGCAATTCTCCTGCCTCAGCCTCCCAAGTAGCTGGGATTATAGCTATGCACCACCATGCAGAGCTAATTTTTTTTTTTCTTTTTTTGTATTTTTAGTAGAGACAGGGTTTCTCCATGTTGGTCAGGCTGGTCTCGAACTCCTGACCTCAGGTGATCCGCCCGCCTCGGCCTCCCAAAGTGCTGGGATTACAGGCGTGAGCCACCACGCCTGGCCAGCTTGGAATTTCTAAGTGGATTTTTTTCTTAAGGAGACCAACCCTCCTGGTTTGCCTGATACTCTCCCAGGTTTAGCATTGAAAATTCTGTGTCCCAGGAAATCCTCAGTCTTGATATTAATTGGTTCCCTAATATCTTTGGCAAATGAGGAAGACTGGTTAACCTAGTGTCCTAGAGAAGTACCTAGCTGGGTTCACCTAGAAAAGGGAGGAGTCACTAAAACTCTCCCCAGTCTTCCTATGGCCAAGGTGCTTCTATCTGCTAAACTTGCCTTCTCATCCATGTGACAAGAGGTGCACAGAAAAGTCTTCTCCCTCCAACTCCCCAGTGTGCATGCTTTCTCCTGTTTCTTTCTGGACAGTGTCATATCAAAAAGGAGACATGACAATAAGCCAGTAGGTCCTACAGCATAACCAATGCACTTGAGATGGAATCATCAAAGCTTTACCAAGGGCTAAGTCCTGGTCTTAGAAACTGGAGCAGAAAGAAACTATCAGCTAACATATTCACAGGGTAATAGAAAAGAAGACATATAGCATCGCCATGGCAACCATCTCCCAAAGGCCCCCAGCACCTACTCCATTCTACACAAGATTTCCCCAAATAGGGATATTTCTTACTTCCTTGTTTTCCTTTTCAATAAAGATGTTAATTTTATTTCCCCTCATTTATGCTTAATGTTCCAGTAACAATTTAGTTCCTTCTGAGCTTTCCTAGCCCCTCCCTGTCTCTCCCAAACCTTTTCTTCTCCTGTCTCCCATCCTTCCTTTCCCTTCGATCTCTGTTTTTTTCTCTGTCCCTACAATTCCTGTCCCTGCTTCCCTAGACAAATATTTCCAACCACCTCTCTTCTCCCAGAGCTAAGCCCTCTTCCAGGATGTTTTATCAGCTGTGGTTCTGATGGCCTAGTAAATGCTGGTCTTTGCACTGGATGAGTTCTCTATGGTGCTCTCTTGAAATCCCACACCTCTGTTCTGGTGTCCTGCCACACCACCACCATCCCATCTCCCTGAGCTAGGGGACACAGTTTAGTAAAACCATTTCAGCCCACAGAGCAGATGAAGGGAAAGAAAGGCTGCAGGGTGGAGAATAATAACAGTTGGGGTTTGTTGAATGTTGATCATGTGCCTGACCCTACTCTAGAGCTTTATATGTATTATCACATTTAATCTTCATGACAATTCTGATGGCATAGGTTTGATTGATTGATTGATTGAAACAGACTCTCGCTCCATCACCCAGGCTGGAGTGCAGTGGCAAGATCTTAGCTCACTGCAACATCTGCCTCCCGGGTTCAAGCGATTCTCCTGCTTCAGCCTCCCATGTAGCTGGAACTACAGGTGCCTGCCGCCACACCCTGCTAATTTTTGTTTTTTTAGTAGAGATGGGGTTTCACCATGTTGGCTAGGCTGGTCTCGATCTCCCAGTCTCAAGTGATCCGCCTGCCTCGGCCTTGTAGGTATTATTTATGATTTCACTTCACACATAGGGAAACAGAGACTTAGACTGGTTATGACACTTGGAAAAGGTCATGGAGCTAGTAAGTGGTAGTGTCAGGATTTAAACCTACGCAGTCTCACAGCCAAGTCTGCCGCCTTTCATGACAAGGTTTCAAAGGAAGATCTTGTCCCCATTCATTGAATGAGAATGGGGTCCTGACAAACCCTTTCCTCAGCATTATTTGAAGGGTGTCCCTGGTCAATAAAACTGTCCTGTACACAAAAACCACATGTCCTTCTGCTTAGGTCCATGGGAGCAGTGAAGCAGAAAGGGAGTGGAGGAGCTCTCACCGTGAGCCTCTTCTCTCTTCAGTTAATTCACACATTCCCTCATTTGTTCATTAATGCAACACACACTTAGCAAGTATTTCCCATGAGTTAGGCTCTGCCCAGCCTATCCATAGGCAACTGTGTTGTGGAGAGACCGCTGAGTGTCAGGAACCCTGTCTATGAAGCCTGTCTCTCCACTTGCCATTTCTGAGCTTGTTTCTGGGGACAATGATGCTTACGAGTTGACCGAAATCATGGCTATAGAAGCACCTAACGTAATGCCTGATATACAGGGGTCAATTTTCTAGAGGCAAAATCACTTCTACACGGGAAAGTTGTACCAGAAACAAAGCAGGGTGGTGCTGAATTTTCTGAGGTGAGATGGGCCTGAGGGTGCTTGGCTCCTACCAACTCTCAGGGTTGGCTCTCTCAAAGCAGGGAAACCCAAGGCTGCCCATGGCATGACCCTACTTATCTCTTCGAGTGAGCAGCTTCCTGTTTCCAGATGGTTTACTTCTTGTGGTAGAAAAAGAGACCCAGCCCTCTGCAAAGCAAGCATTTGATTCCAAAACCAACTTTCTGTGCTGACAAAGTCTCTAGATACAGACAGACACTGCTGAGGCGACATTATTATTATTATTATTATTATTATATTGAGACAATGTATGCCCAGGGTTGCAAGGGAAGGTGGTTCCACAGAACAGAGATTAAATAAATTATTTGGGTAAGGGAGGAGAGTGCAAAGAATTTCTTTCTTTTTTTTTTTTTTTTTT
>NW_016804200.1:101977-105499 GCF_001698545.2 Rhinopithecus bieti | reverse complement strand
CGGGGTTTCACCGGGTTAGCCAGGATGGTCTCGATCTCCTGACCTCGTGATCTGCCCGTCTCGGCCTCCCAAAGTGCTGGGATTACAGGCTTGAGCCACCGCGCCCGGCCCCAGACTGCCTTTCAAGGTACCCCTCAGCTCACTCTCTACTTCAATCAGTGAGATAGGCAATCCAGGGGCCATACCATCTGGGTAATTGGACTCGAATCCAGAAAGGTATGCCAAATGGTTCTCCAACTTTGCCCCCCAAAATGTAGCCCTAGAAGTCACTGAATTTACCAAACAATACCCATCCCAATGCAGACCTGCTGCTCCTCAGACTGAGATTTCAGGGAGCCTGCTTGTCAGCAGGGCACAGTTGCAATTTTCCCTGCATAGGGCTGAAATGTGACAGACTCTTTTCTGGAATGAAACACTTGCGAAAATGTGCTTAATCCATTTTCAGCAGCTTGGTAGTTTTTTCATGACAAAATAATATCTTTCATTCTGAAAAACATTTTGCCTATTGTAGCTTCTATACAACTTCAGCACTGCAAGAAAGCCAGTTCTTGGGTGAGTATGGCAGCCAGGTGCAAAACAGGAAAAGGGTGCCATACATTTTGGAACATGACGATGCATATGCTCCATAGTTTAGTGATGAGAAAAGACAAAGGTTATGGGGCGAGGCTCAACACAACTTTGTACCCTTCCCACAGCAGAAAATGCTGAGTTCATCTTTGGAGAGTGTCGCTTCCTGTTGTTACAGGGAACTCTTCCAATTCACACCTTTCCTGCTGCTTGTGAAGGCCTAGTGCAGCTTACTCAGTTCTTTACCTCCCTTTCTCCCTTCTATACCCCAGGAGCCTGCTTCCAGCACCCTAAGAAAGCTGTATCTCTTCATCATAGCTACAGCCTCTCACAAGAAGGGATCTTTCCTCCCATGAAGCTGACCCTGCTATGATCTCAGCACTCAGAGATCCAATCTGGCACACAGGAGGTGGGACCCAAGACAATGAACAGGTCCCCAGGGGCCTATGCCTTCCATTGGCTAAGAATTCCAGATGACGGAGTGTGAGGCCGCAGACATAAGGGACAAGGGAATAAAACTGCTTTCTCATTTTCCTTATTACCATGACCTCATGCCGGCCTCTCTCTGTATGTCAAACTTCTTGTTTGACAGAGAGAGATGCAGAGGCACTGAGCTTGAGGAAATATTCCTGCCCAGGATGCATTTTTTTTTTTTTTTTTTTTTTTTGAGATGGAGTCTTGCTCTGCCGCCCAGGCTGGAGTGCAGTGGCCGGCTCTCAGCTCACTGCAAGCTCCGCCTCCCGGGTTCACGCCATTCTCCTGTCTCAGCCTCCCGAGTAGCTGGGACTACAGGCACCCTGCCTCGGCACCCGGCTAGTTTTTTGTATTTTTTAGTAGAGACGGGGTTTCACCGTATTAGCCAGGATGGTCTCGATCTCCTGACCTCATGATCCGCCCGTCTCGGCCTCCCAAAGTGCTGGGATTACAGGCTTGAGCCACCGCGCCCGGCCTGGGATGCATCTTTTAACAAATGTTCACTTATTGCCTATAGTGTGCTGGGGATTTGGTGGATGATGTGTCTCTGCTCTTCAGGGAGCTCGAGATAGTAGAGGAGACAGGCAAGTAATCTGGTAATGTGACAGTGTGACAGAATGCTGCCAAGGTGAGGGTCCTGTGGGAACACATTGGAGAGTCTCCTATCCTAGACCCAAGGGACATGGGGGCAGCTCCAGAAGTCTTCCTTGACAAAATGACAACAAGACTCAGTCCAGAAGGGTAAGAGTGGAGGGAAAAGTACTTTGGATAAAGGGAACAACATACAAAAACAGCAGGAAGCTGGAAAGACAGAACAGGCAACTTTAGATGCATCAGTGGGACAAGCAGAGTGACCAACCTTGGGCTGCAGCCTGAGAGCAATGGGGAACTGTTGAAGCAGGAGAAGTGACATGATGAGTTTTGCCAGAGGAAGTGAGTTGCACAGAGGAGACAAGAGCCACCCCCCTCACCGCCCCAGCAAGGAGCTCTGCCCTGGGAGGTTCTGTAAGGCTCAGTTCCTGCCCGTGGAGTGGGGATCATGATGCTTAAAGGAAACAAGGAGAGGGGGTGAACAGGTGAAAAGGCAACTAAAGATGTTTTAGGATATTTTACATTTACTGACCATATAGGCATTATTTGAGACTTGTAATGTTCTCAGTCCGAACTCCAAAAGCTCAGCTCCCCTGTCAATATTTCAGTGTGTATTTAAGATTCTCTTCTTACCCTTTCATTTATGGTTTGAAAATTTCTCTTCCTTAATAATAACACAGCCAAAAGGGAACTGCTGCACAGGTTCCACCCATGGCTGCCTCATTATTAATCCTTCCATATAGCCAATAGGCCATGTGGAGGAGCTTCCAATCCCCTCAAACCCTCTCTGGCAAGGTTGAGGAGGCCGCAGTCAGCTGTGGGATTGACCCTCGGAAGGTGGCACAGACCCCTCCCCACAGCATGCAATCAGAACTCCCCAGAGCTGGCGGGAGAGTTTCCCCTGAGGGAGAAATGAAAACCCTTGGCTTCTCATTGTTGTTGTTTCGGAGGAGAGTGTGAGAGAGTGAAGATACAGGGGAGGTGGAAAGAGAAAACCGGGGATGGAGAGAAAGTGAGGAAGAAAGAAGAAAGGGAGACAGATACAGAAAGTGAGACACAAAGAAGAAACAGCAAGGAAGATTGGAGATGGAGATGGACAGAGGGTCCATGAAGGAAAACTTCAGGGAGAGGGGGAGGAAGAGAGGAGTAGAGTGAAAAAAAGGAGATAGAGCGAGAGGAAATGGGGGACGGGAGAAGTCTCAGAGGTGTTTAGATAACACACTGGAACTTTTGAGGAAGGATCAGGCAGGAGAAAATGGAGCTTCCAAAGCACCCGGTTGCTGTAAGCAAATGTGCAGGAGGCAAGGGAGGAGGCCAGCCCACCCCTCTGCCTCTGTCCTCCATCCAGGGCTGAGGGCCGCTAGGTCACTGCTCTTGACCCGCTGCGATTCCTCTGAAGCCTGCAAAGCCTAATGTGTCCCAGCCCTGCTCTGCATCTCTGTCCCTTCCCATGAGCCAGGCTGAGGAAGGAGAGTCTGGGAGGAGGAATTCTGAGAGCTATAGAGGACCCCGAGAGACTACCTGAGGGAGGAAAGCAGACAGGGGAATGGCTGCACAACTGCAAGGGCGAAGTGGGATGGGGGCAGGCAGACAGACGAACGGACAGACTGTCAAGCAGGCAGACCGCACCTGAGGAGGGTTCCCAAGTTCCTCTGTATCATGCATCCTCTGTGCCTCTATCCAGAGAGTTGGGGGAAAGCTGTCCCTACCCTCAGCCTCTTCACTTTCTCTCTAACCTGAAGCTGTCAGCTTGAGAATACCTGGTGGCGCTGCCTAAACCCTCTCAGGTCTTTTCCCCTGGTAAAATCATTAGGACTTTACTGTTGGGCTCCAGCTTGGCTCCAGAATGAAAGGAAAGCTGGTCGAGGGTGGGAGGTAGGGGGCGGGGGG
>NW_016804200.1:85921-101800 GCF_001698545.2 Rhinopithecus bieti | reverse complement strand
CTTTTTCCCCCTGGTAAAAATCATTAGGACTTTACTGTTGGGCTCCAGCTTGGCTCCAGAATGAAAGGAAAGCTGGTCGAGGGTGGGAGGTAGGGGGCGGGGGGAGCAGGGCCGCTTACATGTCCTCCTGCAGCTGGGGAGTTAGAGGTTGGACAGAACACCTCCAGCCCTCCCCAAGCAGCCACGGCAGCCCAAGCTCCTCCCCGGCACACAGGCAGGCTCTGAACCCCACTCCAGCTGCTGCTGACTGTGCCTTTAAATTGCTGCTTTCGGAGGGTGCATCTAGGGGGAGGTGGGAGGCAGGAGAACATCTTCCTACCGGTCTCCCTCCTCCCTCCCCACCAAGACTCTTCAGGGTTTAGAGAGTGATTGCTGCCCAGAGAGAGTCTTTTCCAGCTCCCGGCTGGCAGGCTAAGGCCCTCTGGAGCCCAAGGCAAGCCCAAGCAGAAGCCAGTAGGGTTATCTGTGTCAGGATCATTTCCAGGAGAATAGTTCTGGCCCCTGGCAGGTAAAGACGGGCCAGAGGAGAAGAGGCAGAAGAGGAGAGAGAGCAGGCTCTTTGCGAGCAGCCCAAGTTGGAGAAAGGCTCTGTACTTTTGGTGTTCCTGCAGGGATATCCCCTCTCACGTTGGCAGCCAGGCTGAGAAAGGGCTTCAAGATCCCCGCGGAATGACAACTCTTGTTCCTGCAACCCTCTCCTTCCTTCTCCTCTGGACCCTGCCAGGGCAGGTCCTCCTCAGGTGAGCTGAGTGGGGGTGAGAAGGAGGTGCATGCAAACACTAGCCAAGGGGAATGGGCAACCTGGGCATCTGGCACACTTTCCTCTAAGTTTGCACAAAGCCCACAGTCTGGAGGGCTTCAGGGGAGGACACGCCCTCCCCCAGTTAGGACCCCCAAGAGCTTCGTATTAGAGATGTCAAGGCCCCGGTCATGCTGGGAATGTTTCTGCACAGGTGGAGGTTTCCTAGGCCTGGGTAGGGGTTAGGCAACTAAGCCCCAGAATGGAGGGTATCTGTCCAGCCACCTAACCCTGTTTCCCTATCATCTGGGCCACACACTGCTGAGATCGTTAAAAATGACAGCAACATCTGTCAACTGCCAGTCCAAGAGGCTTCAAGTAGTAGAGGTTTGGCCCAAGACCACATCAGGATGGAGCTGGGCTAGACATTCTTCGGCCCTCTGCAGTCACCCTGCTTGTGCTCACTTGGTTGCTCCCTATTCCTTGAGGGGGAAAAAGTAGCAGTCACTTCCTGGGCTTGCAGGAAAGACATCCTTTGGGCTCCCTGTAAATGTTCCCCCACCAATTGCCCCTTTCTCATTAGACCAGGAGCCAGCCTAGGTTGGCAGGGTGAGTTGAACAGGAAAGACGGCTGTAGCCTAGGCTGACCTGGTCATAAGAGGAGTGCCTCCAAAGGTGGAGGGGGTCAGTGCCACTACAGCATACTCCTCCTCCTCTTAATCCAAGAAACATCTCAGGGCTGCTTGCCTCTGCAAAGCCTACTGCTCCACTGTTTGCAGACACATTGGCTGGCAGGCAGGCAGGGATGCAGAGCAGGGCAATACACTTCTAAAGAGTGAAAAGCAGCTCAAAGTGGAATGGCAGCACAGCTGGAGTTGACAGGAGGATGCAGGCAGAAGGGGGCACCACACTGGGCCTTGCAGGCCCTCCAGGAGGGGAGGCTGCCTCAAAGCCCAAGCTCCAGTAACAGCATTCCCAATGGGACTTGGAAAGCAGAGGCAGTTAGAGCAAAACAGGCCCTTAGAGAGTCTGGAGTCCAAGTCCTTCATTGTACATATGGAAACTGAGGCCTAGAGATGGGGAGTGACCTGCCCAAGGTTGCTCAGCTACCTAGCACCAGAGTTAGAGTTCTCTCCCTGTGCTGCCCCAGAACCTTGCATGAGAAAGATTGTCAGCTCTGGATCCTCCTAGGTCCTGCAGGTGTTTAGGACTTTCCAGGAATGAAAGACAGGAGGGAGTGGCTGCACACTGTGACTGCTCTCAGGTCCTCAGACAAGTTAGCTCCAGAAGAGGGAACTGCAACAGGGACTGGGGCCCAAGACTGCTAAGCCCATAGCCTGTCCCAGGATACTAGGTCTAGGATTAGCAGGAGAGGTGACCTGAGAGTGGGGCTGAGGACAGTGGGGAGGGTCCAGTTTCTCCATGTGCAGGACCACGTGGCCTCCCAGCAGGCAGGTGGCAGGTGGCCAGCAGCAGCAGCACCTGGCTATCCTGTGTGGACATCCTGTGGTGAAGTCACAGACTTCTCCTTGCTCCAGCACCATCACCAGCCTCCTTGGATTTTCAGAGCCTGTCTCTGTCCCCAGGGTAAGGGCTTCCTCTTGCTTAGAAGATTCAAGGAGCCAGGACTCTAGAAGGTCAGGGTGGGGCTGCCGACCTTCCCCTACTTTGGCTCCTTGGCAGCCCACCCTGGGCTGCCTGCACCATAGTAATTGTGATAGATAGAGCTAGTTTTGAAGTCAATAGCTCTGGATTTGAATCCCGGCTTTACCACTCACTAGCTGCATGATCGTGAAGAATTCACCTCACCTTGCTGATCCTCAGTCTTCTCATTTATATAATGGGGGTAATCATAATACTTAGTCGAGAGGACTAATGTGAGAACTAAACTAGATAGAGTGTGTAAAGCATTTAGCATGGTGCCTTAGCTATTTTTATTATTCTATCGGTCACTGGATGGTACATGGATCTACTGGGAAAGAGGAGCCCACTGGCTCAAAAAAGACTAGTCCCCAGCAGCACAGCAGTTACCCCGCTGCTCAGTCCCACAGTGTGGCAGCAGCAGTGACAGTGGTGGAGTCGGCTATAGAGCAACGACAGCAGGCAGGAGAGAGCAGGAGGTGCCTGGCCCAGCCTGGAGTCCAGCTGAGCTCGGCCCTGAGCACTGCTCCTGTCCCCAAGGCTTTGCTGAGCTCCTAATCCCTAGTTTATCTGTTAGCTGGCAAGTTGGTAAGTAGGCATATGGAAGGGGCTTTGCTGCTGTTAGAAGGAAATCTGTTAGGGGAAAAGGGGACTGGCTTCTAAGCTATGCCAAAGCACACTGGCTCCTTCCTCAAAATCAAGCTGTTAGCAGGAAAATATGGGAGTTGACCTCAGCATGTCTACCCTACCGGGAGGCTTTTCCCCGTCCCTAGAGTCCTGCTTCCCCACCATAGTTACCAAGACTAGTTCCCCTGCCTGCAGTGGCATGGCCCTTAACTAAAACGTAGCTCAAACATAGCTTCCTGCTGGAGCATGCGCCAGAAGCCAAAACTTCCTCTTCAGAAGCTGAGTCCTACTTCCTGAGCAGCCCAGCATAAAGCCCAAGCAACTGAAGCCAACTCTCAAAAATAAAAATTATCCTTGAGCCCTTCCCATCCTTGACTAGGCTAGACGGGCAAAACTTTGTAGTAGCCACATCATTTCCCGCAAGACATCTCTCGCTGAGTGTTTTCCAAGTACCTTCAGAAAGAGAACATTGGATGAGGCCTCAGCCTAGGGTATGAGTCCTGACCCTGTCACTAGCTCTGAGACTTTGAACAAGTCATTCCTCCTTTTGAAGCCTCAGTTTTCTCATCTGTAAAATGGGAATAACAGTCCTCACCCCCATCTCACTGAGAATTGGGAGGGTAAGAAGACCTACTGTTTGCGAAAACACTTTTCTAGTACTAACAGGTAGGCTGCCGTGTTGATTTATGGCTGTTTTTGTTCTCGTTTTGCAAATGGCACCCAGAGACCCGTCATCTTCTGTCCTCCTGCCTGAGGGGTATGGAAACTGAGAGTCTGTGATAAATGCAGCACACAACTGGCCTCAGACTTTTTTACCTCTCCTGTCCAGGGTGGCCTTGGCAAAAGAGGAAGTCAAATCTGGAACCAAGGGGTCCCAGTCCATGTCCCCCTCTGATTTCCTAGACAAGCTTATGGGGCGAACATCTGGGTATGATGCCAGGATTCGACCCAATTTTAAAGGTAAGAAATCTTCATCCTATAAAAACTCCTCCCTCCCCACCACCTTTGGCAGAACATTACCCAGCCAGCCCCTATTGCCTCCCCTAAGGAAAGGAGGCTGGAGGTCCAGGGCTAGGGCTAGTTCTAACAGCTCAGAAGGAGCCTCCCCACCGCATTGCCCATGGGCGTGTGTAGCTGGCACTGATTTCTCCCAGCAGTGCCCTGGCCTGAAGCTCAGGGAGGGAGTTCTGGAAGCTGCTCCCATTCTCCTGGAATGCCCTGCCAATGGCCTGTGCTTTGTTACCCTCAGGCCCACCCGTGAACGTGACCTGCAACATCTTCATCAACAGTTTCGGCTCCGTCACCGAGACCACCATGGTAAGGGATCTCCCCACTCCCCACTTCCAGCCTAGTGTGAGTGGGAGGAGCCCACCAGATAGCAAGCTAGCATCTTTTGCCATATCAGCCCAAGGAAGGCTCCTTCTCTAGTGAAAAATGCCTACTGCCCGAGATGTGCTCCCAACACTCCTCCTCATGGCCTTCCTGCCCATACAGGCTTGCTGGGCCCCTGGGAATGGCAATGTTTCTGATGGGCCCATATCTGCACCCTCCCAGGACTACCGGGTAAATGTCTTCTTGAGGCAACAGTGGAATGACCCACGCCTGTCCTACCGAGAATATCCTGACGACTCTCTGGACCTCGATCCCTCCATGCTGGACTCTATCTGGAAGCCAGACCTGTTCTTTGCCAATGAGAAAGGGGCCAACTTCCATGAGGTGACCACGGACAACAAGTTACTGCGCATCTTCAAGAATGGGAATGTGCTCTACAGCATCAGGTGCACTGGGTGGATGGCCAGGAGAAGAATTTAGATGAAGACCGAGGAGTGGGAGGAGGGTTCCCTTGTGCTGTGATGGGCCCCAGTAAGCCGAAGTCATTTCTTTCTTACTGATCCCACTAGGTTGACCCTCATTTTGTCCTGCCCAATGGACCTCAAGAACTTCCCCATGGACATCCAGACCTGCACGATGCAGCTGGAGAGTTGTAAGTGTCTCTATAGAGTCACAGAGGACCTGGAATAACAGTGAGTTAACCCGACCTCATGACATCACAGATGAAAAGGGCTACCCAGAGTTGGGAAGAACTTACTCAAGCACACCCAGCCAATTCTTGGCACAGATGAGACTAGAAACCAGGGCTCCCTAACCCCTAGAACAGTGTGTTTTTCATCCCCACACTATTTGCTGATCTGGCTGTTCCATGGGGCTGGGGAACAGGAAGGCATCAGCCTTACGCACAAATGCGTTTGTGCTGTTTTGGGGGGCGATTTGAGTGGCATCTTCTCTGCCCAAAGGTGTGTCCCCTCTCACAGTGCCTGAAGTAGTTCCACCTTTACTTCCCTTGAGTTAAGGCATTGAAGATGCCTATAAAAATGCCAGAGTGGGCAGGGTGGGGGCACTCGTGGAGCCCTGGTTCCCCACAAACACAGATACCTTTGTAGAGAGGTAGGAGATGACAGTTCTAGGCAGAGGACAGTGCCTAGAATGAAGAGGTCAGCCAAGGGCTCCTCTGTGGCAGGGGTGCCAGCCTGGAGGGGCTGCCCAAAGTGCAGAGGAACCAAGGATGACAAGGCTGGGCCATCACTTATTTCCACTCCCTCCTCATCTCCTGGGTCGGCGGAGACGTTAGATCTGGAGCCATCCACTAGATGTTCCCAGAAGAAGGCTTATAAGGCTGTTTCCAGCATAAAATAACTGTAATGAGTAGAATGTGTCTTGTGTGGTCAGCTCTTTAGAGTTCTTAAACCACTTTCACACCTGGGCTCTCAATATCCCTTCATGGCAGCTCTGAAAAGTGGGTAGAGCAGCTACTATAATTCCCATTTTACAGAAGGGGAAGTGACTTATCCAAAGTCACAGAGCTACTCTGGGTCAAGGCCCAACACTGGATGTCTGTGAGCCTTGGTGTTTCTGCTCCCATCTCTACCTGACATGTGCAAATATGGTCATATACGTGGCATGAGCCCTCATGAACTGCTATGTATGTGTGAATAACTTGGCATGTTCAGATATTAGCTTTAAATTTGTCCCAACTCAAGGCCCTGGCTAGGATCTATGGTATGCACATTGTCCCATGCATGACTGGCAGGATATAAATAGCTGTCTCCTCCCTGAGGTGATGTGGCAGAAGCTCTGGCTCTGAGGCTAGCTCAGCTTAAGACGTGTGTTCGGTACACATGCTTACTCCCCTGGGCTTGAGATATGGCAGGAGGCTCCTAGCTGGGTTCCTTGACATCTTTCCAACCCTCTTGACCTGCTTTCTAGGTCTGCCAAAATGATTTCTCTTTGGGCTTTTCTCAAGCTTGAAAACAGGGTAGGAGTCTGTAGTCTTCCTGATTTACCTGCCCACTCAGGATGGGCCCGTGAGACAACTGACCAAGTGTCCTCTCCAGAAAAGTTTCCCTTTCCATGATAAGCGTGAAGCTCCTAAACCCCAGACCTTACTCCTCACCTGTTCTCTCCTGCCTGTTCTGATCCTACCCCTACCCCCACCCAACACCCACACTCTGCAGCCCTCTGCCATCTCTGTCACTTTCAGTTGGCTACACCATGAATGACCTCGTGTTTGAGTGGCTGGAAGATGCTCCTGCTGTCCAAGTGGCTGAGGGGCTGACTCTGCCCCAGTTTATCTTGCGGGATGAGAAGGATCTAGGCTATTGTACCAAGCACTACAACACAGGTAAAAACCAGGATCTTTACTGGCTGTGAGACACAGGAGAACCTTCAGATGTGAGGCAAGGGGACAAGTCAGCTGGCCTCTATCAAAGGTTCAATTTATGTCAGATATGGGGCCAGGGGCTTCATATAACTTATCTATTTGTGATAGCAATTATAAATACCATTTTTCAGAAAGGGAAAACTGAGGTTCTAAGAAGTCAGTTAAATCAAGTGTCCAAGTCATATAGCTAGTAAATGGCAGATTTAGAATTTAAATCCAAGCCTTCTAACTCCAAAGTCCATGTTCTTGTTCCTGTCGCATGCTGCAGAGCAAACGACAGTGGGTGGAAAGTTTCCCACTTTTCCTGGGATCAACTTTGTGTGGAAGCAGGGAATCCATATCTGGTAATAGGGAGTGACTATGCTGAACCCAGAGGGAATAGGCCTGAGGGCAGTGGCCAGCTTACAGTCCACACTTCCCACTGTGTCACCACTGCCAGCTCTCAGGAACTTCCCAGGTGTGAAATGTCAGCTAAGAAGTGGAGAAGGGCTGCTTTCCCAGCCTGAGCATCTGCCCCCCTGCAGCTTCTCTAAGAGTTGCTGGCTCCACATTTTCCCTGACAATTTGTCTGCACGGAGCTCTGACCCTGAAATAGAGGCAGCAGCCTGAAGAGGGGAGATCCCGGGTCCCTTCCATGGTGGGCTGATATGTTTTGGGTACTGCCCCATGAATATGGGTGTGCATGTATGTAGGGGTGTGGGGAGTGGGAAGAGGAAAAGGCCATTGAATTCAGAAAATACAAGGGGGAATGAAAATTGATACAAACATTTTGGAGTAAAAAAGTTGGCAAACTGTATATAGATCAGTGGTTTTCAAACTTTGGTGTTCATTATATTCCCCTGGGGAGTCTATTAAAATGCTGGCTCCTGGGCTCTACCTCTCAGAGATTCTGATTACGGTTACCTATACTTGGAGTGATGCCCAGAAATCTGCATTTTAACAAGCATCCTGAGGATTCTGATGCAGGTGGTCCAGCGAACATGCTTTGAGAAACTTTAGAAACTAAAATTGTTTTTCTACTTATTTATCCAGGAATCCTATTCCTTGAAATGTATTATATGGAAATATTCCAAAATACTGCATTGGCCTTTGACCCCAAGGAGGCTCCTGGGTGGCTGTTTATATTAGCAAAAACTTGGAACTGTTTTAAATATCCACCAATAGGGCAGAGGTTAAGTAAATTACATAGTGTGTCTGCTTAGTGGATTAGTATGCAGACATTAAAAGGGATGGTTACAAGGTGTTATATCAATGTGTGAAAGTACAAGTGAAAAAAGGTAAGATTCAGAGGTATAAATACAGAATGATTATATTACGGTAAAAGAAATAAACCAAAAGCATGCATTTAAAAGCTTTGGGTGGAAATAGCACTAAATGTCTCTAAAGTAATGTGATACAACAGATAAAAGCAAGAAGTTTGGAGGCAGATAGAGCTGAGTTTGGATTCTGGCATCATCATTTACTAGTTGAGTGCCTTTGAGAAACATAACTTAATCTCTTCATGCCTCCGTATTCCTATCTGTAATATGAGAGATAATAATTTTACTTGCCGCAAAGAGTTGCTATAGGATTAAATGAGATAAAGTATATGAAGTCAGGTCCCTTAGTAGGGGTTTGATAAATAATAAGCTTATGAATATTATTATCCCTTCTCTACTTCTCATTTTTTCTATACTAAACAAGTTTTAATTTTGGAATTAAAAACAAAACTGCTATTGCAAAAAAAAAAAAAAAGAAGAAGAAGAAGAAGGAAAGAAGGGAAAGAAAATATGGGTACCTAATAAAGGCATGTCATGACAAGAATCCCGGGGTGGGATGAAGTGAGGTGGATTCAGGGAACAGTAAGAGGTCACAGCATCATACAAAGTGTCAAAACCATAATCAGTCATTGACGAAATCACTGGCTTTGAAGAATCAAGTAGGCCTGATAAGACTAGACCTAGGCCAGAATAAAATAATAATATATGCATCTTCTCCTTTTCGCTTGGATTATCCTGAGCCTCTGCTTCCAAGAGAAGCTCTGAGCTAGTATTTTCTCAGCCCTAGGGCCCTGGAAAGCAGAGTAAAGTGAAGGTTGGCAAAGGAGGTGGAGCATTGGTTGGTGTGCCTGGGCCAATGCACTTTTTGCTGGTGGAATAGAATGCTGCAGCCTGATGCTCTATGGGAACCCGCTCCCCGCAGTCTGGAGCTGGTCTCTGTTGGGCGGTTTTCAGATGTTTGCTATCTGGCTCTTCTCACTTGCTTAAGTCACAAACAGTGTTTATCCTAGTGAATTGTTGCTAGAGAGCTTCTGGGGCACTAGCAAGCACAAGCATGGCTGCTGAGATCTAAGTGGAGTCTAAGCCAATTGCTTTGTTAATAATGATAATAGTAACAGCTACCTATGTGTCAAATGCCTCAAATACATTATCTTGTTTAATTTTTCCAATAGCGCAGTGATGGAGTTGGTATCACTACTCTGTTTTACAGTCAAGGAAACTGAAGCTCAAAGCACAAAGACACACAGTGGAAGGTTCAGGATTCAAACCCAGGCAGTCTGACTCTGGAGCCCTCCTGCTCCTTATCCTCTTGCCGAGCCGTCATGTGAAAGGCCTTCTGCTGGAAATGAAAGTGCTGGGAGCAAAAGGCCAAGTCTTTGATGGTCGGTCTGAGAGCTTCCTTAGTATATACATCTGGCACTGCCTGGGGCCATTATGAAAGGCTCATTCATTGGCCCAGCTGAGGTGCCCAGAGGCTGGTCAGCAGAGGGCTGCCCTCCTCCTGTCCTAATCCCCTTAGGCTCAGCTACAGACTGGGGAACTGGGGCCTGACTCCTCACCTCTCTCCTTGCAGGGAAATTCACCTGCATTGAGGTAAAGTTTCACCTGGAGCGGCAGATGGGCTACTATCTGATTCAGATGTACATCCCCAGCCTACTCATCGTCATCCTGTCCTGGGTCTCCTTCTGGATCAACATGGATGCTGCCCCTGCCCGTGTGGGCCTGGGCATCACCACCGTGCTCACCATGACCACCCAGAGCTCTGGCTCCCGGGCCTCTTTGCCTAAGGTGAAGAGACATGCAAGGGAACTTGCTTGCCATAGAGCACCCCATTTCCCATTCATCCCAATGTGCCCTCCTGCTCACCATTTACCTTGGATTTAAGGTTGAGAAGAGCCACCGGGCAAGAGCTGGTGTCCTGCATTCTCTCTCTCCCTGTAATATACTGCTAATAACATTGTTGACAATGTGGAGGCTGGGGTTGGGGATGCTATCTGGCTAGGGAATGAGGAGAGACAGTGCCTTACTTTGACTCTCTTCAGGAAATATTAGCGTGTCCAAGGTCAAAAGATCCTCAGCAAGTAGAAAGTCCTGCTCCCTCATGATACAGATGAGGAGAATACAGCCCAGAGTGGTAAAATAATCTTCTTAAGATCATGCCTTGTAAGAAACAACCAAAAGAATATCAGAGTTTTGAACCAATTTCTGTCGTCTTACTGTATCAGAAATTAGAAACTATCACAAAGCACTCTAGAGACAGTATCCATTCTTTTGGGATGAGAAAATTGAGGTAGAAAATAGCAATTAAAGTCAGTGGACTCCAGTTGTCTGGGCCCGGTGATGTTTTGATTACGCAGGAAGATTTGTGCTGATGGGACTGGGCACAGATTCTCCCTGTCTCATGTCTTCATGTAGGGAATTTAGAGGTCACCTCAAAGTCCTTACAGTCAGCAAAGCTCTGAACAAATCAGGGAGCAACGCCATTTATTCATTCAATAAATATTTATTGAGCATGTACTATGTACCAGCCACTGAACTTTGTCATGTAGAAATAACAGGAAGCAAAAGCAACACAGTTCCTTGTGGATCTTACAATGAATATATTCCCTCTTGCACTGATTTGTTGGGAACCAGGCCCTATGATCTCCCATCTCTCAGTGCTTGTTCCTAAGAAGACTTTTTACTGGGGGCTTACACAGTAGGTAATTTCACACATCCATGGTGAATTTATGAATGTGCTACATGGCTGGGAGTAGGGTAGTGATTAGGAGTAGGAGATTGGGGTCAGCAGATTTAGGTTTGTCTCCCAAGCTCATCATCTACTAATAATTTACCTTAGGTAAATTCCTTATCCTCTCAATCATCTTGCCTGTAACATGGGAATAAGAATATTACCAGTTCTGGCTGGGCGCGGTGGCTCACGCCTGTGATCCCAGCACTTTGGGAGGCCGAGGCAGGCGGATCACGTGGACAAGAGTGCGAGACCAGCCTGGCCAACATGGTGAAACCCCATCTCTACTAAGAATACAAAAAAAATTTAGCTGGGTGTGGTGGCGTGTGCTTATAAATCCCAGCTACTTGTAAGGCTGAGGCAGAAAAATCGCTTGAACCTGGGAGGCGGAGGTTGCACTGAGCTGATGCACCACTACACTCCAGCCTGGGCAACAGAGCAAGACTCTGTCTCGAGAGAGAGAGAGAGAGAGAAAAAAAAAGAATATTACCAGTTCCATAGGGTTATTGCAAAATATAATATATTAACACACAGGACAGTGTTTGGCACATAATAACGGCTCAATAAATGTTAACTATTGTTATAATTATCAGGTGTCAGGGTTGAAAAAACTGAGTGATGAATCTGGGGCTAAAGCAGCTGGTGTCATCCCTAATTATTTTTGAGTTGTCAGAAACCTTTGAGGTGGTCCAAAGCCCTATAGGGATAAGTGGTAACAAAACTCAGATCAGAATCACATGTCCCAGGAAACGTTGTTAGAGATCATTTTCTGTAAATGTGTTTCCTAGATGGACAGGGATATTGACAAGGCTCTGAGAGGCAGGCTGGAGTTAGGCAAGGGCTACACGGCCAGACCAGGCTGTGATGGTCGTGTTTTGATAGTGGTCTTGTAAAGAGACCAGAAGCAGAAAAGTAGTTCAGACCTAAGAACCCTGCCCTAGTTTATTACCTCTGCCACACAAGGTGATTCATCTCTAAAGCAGAGAGGTACTGAAATTTATGCCTTATTCTTGCCAAGAGAACTTCCTTTTCTGGTTCCCTCCTGTGAGTGAACATAATCCATCTGCTCCCAGGAATCACTTAGTTTCCTTATTTGGAAAAAACAGTCTTTGTTGGAGGGTTGTTTGCAGCATTTGGTACCTTCTTGTCAAATTTTAATGACTTCTTCATGGCCTCATTGGCCAGTAAGCAAACTATCCAAGCCTGCACCCTGAACTAAATAGCCTCATTAGCCAGCCCCTCAGAGCAAGGGACTCAGTAAGCCAGGGACTGTTTGCTCACTCTTGAGTGTGTGTAACATTAAGTTTGGTGGGGGCCGCATGAGGTCAGGCTAGGGGCTTCCAAAAGCCGCACCGATCTCACACCCCTAATACAACTCTAGTGTCCAGAATGAGAGTGGCAGAGGCTTACTTTGTAAGGGAACTCAGTTGGAGTGACCATTCCTCATGTTCCCAGGAAACAACTGTTACTTTGCCTTTATGGTGCCACCAAAGGCACTGATTACCATCTCTTTGCTGGGCCTTTGATCCCCTCAACTGCAGGGAGCTCAAAGCAGGATGGAAGGACTAAATGGAAGTTTCTTCCAGAGGCTAGGAGATTAGACCTAAAGTTGCAGCAGGGAAGGAGCCACTTCTGTCTAGATCCTATCATCTAAATAGCCTACAGCTATTGGGGCAGGTAGTGGTAAAGAGGGTAGACAGCAAGCAGAAACCAGCAGATATGCACATCACATGTTGCTAAACCATCTATCTGTTCATTCATTCAAAATTATTTACTATAGGCCAGAAACTCAGCTAGGCATTGGAAGCAGAACAGTGATTGAGATAGAAACAGTCCGTGCCATCGAAGAGCTCACAGTCTAGTTGAGGGAATGGCCAGGTATGTGATGGATGCTAAGAAGTTGTAGGTAACCTGAGCACATATAGCAGGACAACCAACACAGACTGGGATGATTAGGGAAGGCATCCCAGGGGATGTGGTATCTAAAGTGAAAGCTGAAGGATAAGTAAAAGTTATCCAGGTAAATGAGAGAAAGGATAGAGGAGATTGGCTCTTTGGGAAACTACAGAAATAGTTTACCACAGCAGATTACAAGGGGTGTGATGAAATGAACAGGTAGGCAAAGGCTAGATATCATGATAAGGGGAGCATAGACTGTATTATAAGGGTAATGGAGAACCACTGAAGGATCGTGAAGGGGAGTGATATAATCAGATTTATATTTTGAAAACAACTCTGGCTGCTGTTTGGAGAACAGATTGGAGGTGGCAAGAGTAGATGCAAGGAGACCATTCAGAAAACTTGCAACCCTTCAGATGTGCCAGGATAGTGAGTGGACAGATTCCTGAGTTTTTGTTTGTTTTTGTTTTTTAGACAGAGTCTCACTCTGTCGCCCAGGCTGGAGTGCAGTGGCACTATCTCAGCTCGTTGCAACCTCTGCCTCCCGGGTTCAAGCAATTCTTCCACCTCAGCCTCCCTAGCAGCTGGGATTACAGGCATGCACCACCACACCCAGCTAATTTTTTGTTTTTAGTAGAGACAGGTTTTGGCTGTGTTGGCCAGGCTGATCTCAAACCCCTGGGCTCAAGTGATCTGCCTCTCGGACTCCCAAAGTGCTGGGATTACAGGCATGAGCCACCACGCCCAGCCAAGATTTTTGAGATGTATTATTGACACACTTATCATTAACAGGACTTTCTTCCTAGTGCTTAAAGTGTCTTTTCCTTTGATGGTCTGAGGACCTTCATGGCCATCCTTTTATAATGAGTAATTACCTCATTATTGATCTTGATAGCAGGTATTTGATATCCTTGGGGGCACTGTCGGACTGAGGGATGGTGAATGAAATAGGATGCCCTCTTAGTAAGTGGCAAAGTGGAGACACCAAGGGATGCTTCATCAGGGGTGCCTAGTAACCCACTGCCACCATCTCAGTGACATTGCCCTAAAAGAGTTAGAGCAGGGTTTTTCACCCTTAGCACTCTTGCCATTCGGGGCCAGATAATTCTTTGTTGTGTGCGTGCATGTGTGTGTGTCTGTGTCTGTGTGTGTGTCTGTGTCTGTATGTGTGTCTGTGTGTGTCTGGATGTGCCTGTATGTGTGTCTCTGTGTATGCATGTCTGTGTGTTGAAGGCCAGGCAGGGAGCTGTGTACTGTAGAATGTTTAGCAGCATCCCTGACCTGTACCCATTAGATGCCAGTAGCCACCATCTCTTGCAAAATTGTGCCACCAAAAATGTCTCCAAATATTACCAGATGTCCCTGGTGGGAGGCAGAGTTGTCCCCAGTTAAGAATCACTGAGGTAGAGGATTTATTTACCCAGTGAAACTTGCTCCTTACCTGGGATCTACAGCACCCTCACTTCCCATCATAGCAGCAGCTGATGAAGGAAGTGGCCTCTCCGAAATTCTGTTCTTGCTGGGGTGCCCTATGTGGTGAGCTCAGCAGCTGAAAACTATGTAGCAGGTAATTTTGTTGAGGAGATGAAAGATCTAAACCTGAGTTCTGTCCCCCACTCCTGGCCCCACCCAGCTGCAATGCCTGGAAGAGGCCAGAAAGTGGGAGACAAAAGTATTTGGAGGCTGCCAAGGAAAGTAGTGAGAGGAGAGTACAAGGGACTGGATAGGTGGATGCCAACCACATCTTGCAACTACCAAAGCATCCTTAAAGGGGTGGGTGATGTTCCCTCAGTATCCCTGCCCTGTTCTCTCCAGGGTGAGAGATGAGGCCCCAGCTCACTACTGAGCTAAATTCATCAGCAAAGCCTTTCCAAAAGAGCAACAAGGAAAACCACAAGACCAGGGGAAGAACAGGGGTGGAGGAAGGAACTCCTAGTCTGTCAAGGGAAGAACAGGGGTGGAGGAAGGAACTCCCAGTCTGTCAGTGAGACCGCAGCCTAAGTAAATGACAATGCCACTGAATTGAAAGCCCAGAACACCCAGGTCCTAGTGCCACCTTTTCACTGGGTAATCTTGGCTAAGACCCATCTGCTCTGGGCCTTAAGTGTCCTCATGTGTCTCACATCGGTATTGTGAACCCTGCCTGACCAATTACCACTGAGGCTATGAGGACCCTAGGAGATAACAGAGGGAAGACAAATGCAGTGTTCATGCTCATTACTGTTTATTGAAAGAAAAGAATCAAAAGAAGCTCAGAATGAAGACAATAATAAAAAGCAGAATCAAAAGTTCAAGAAGAATAAAGAAAGAAAGGGGAAGAATTGTAGGAAGGAAAAAGTTGTAGAAGTAGAGTATGGAGAGTGCAAAGAGGTGGAGTATGATGGGCAGTCCTATCTTTTCCATCTGGGCTTTCAGACGATAGGATATGTCGTGGAAAGCTTCTTTAAACACCAGAAAAAATTCAGGATAAAGCTCAAAAAGAGCAGGCAATCGATAAGGGTTGGAAATCGACTCAGTAGGCCATGGAAGGACTTCAAGAAGGTTGATAGTTCTGTCGTTGGATGTTGCAGGTGTCCTACGTGAAGGCAATCGACATCTGGATGGCTGTGTGTCTGCTCTTTGTGTTCGCTGCCTTGCTGGAGTATGCTGCTGTCAATTTTGTTTCTCGTCAGCATAAAGAATTCATACGACTTCGAAGAAGGCAGAGGCGCCAACGCATGGTGAGTACAACTAGGGAGGGGCCCACTGCCTTTCTCCTTTGGACTCCTTTCTCCCTACTCCTCCTCCCCACAAACCAAGACCCACCCCAGAGCTGCAAGGACTAGACAGGCAATCAGAAACCCTGGGTGCAGTGGCTCGCGCCTGTAATCCCAGCACTTTGGGAGGCCAAGGCGGGTGGATCACAAGGTTAGGAGCTCAAGACCAGTCTGACCAACATGGTGAAACTCCGTCTCTACTAAAAATACAAAAATTAGCCGGGTATGGTGGCGGGCACCTGTAATCCCAGCTACTCAGAAGGCTGAGGCAGGAGAATCGCTTGAACCTGGGAGGTGGAGGTTGCAGTGAGCTGCAATCACCACTGCAATCCAGTCTGGGCAACAGAGTGAGACTCCGTCTCAAAAAATAAATAAATAAATAAATACATAAAAAGAGATTGCTTTGAGAAGTAGTAATTGCTCCCTCCACAACCTGGAGGAAGGTAGCCCAGGTTGTCACACACTAATTGGTGGTTAAGAATTCAACAGTCGCCGGGCGCGGTGGCTCA
>NW_016804200.1:67331-84045 GCF_001698545.2 Rhinopithecus bieti | reverse complement strand
ATATACACATACACACACACACACTAGCAGAAGGGCAAGAAAAAAGGACACTCCATTTTCTAAGCTAACTGTCCCCACCCCTTTTAGCTGTGTCGAACAAATTGCCTGCAGGTGCCAGAATTTTTTTTTTTTTTTTTTGAGACGGAGTCTTGCTCCGTCGCCCGGGCTGGAGTGCAGTGACCGGATCTCAGCTCACTGCAAGCTCCGCCTCCCGGGTTCACGCCATTCTCCTGCCTCAGCCTCCCAAGTAGCTGGGACTACAGGCACCCGCCACCTCGCCCGGCTAGTTTTTTGTATTCTTTAGTAGAGACGGGGTTTCACCGTGTTAGCCAGGATGGTCTCGATCTCCTGACCTCGTGATCCACCCGTCTCAGCCTCCCAAAGTGCTGGGATTACAGGCTTGAGCCACCGCGCCCGGCCCAAAATCTTATCTTTATAGGAGTTTTGATCTTGGTGCCTTCTCAATGCCTACCTTGGGAAAAAAAAAAGCAGACTGCCAACCAATCCAGAGTCCTTTCACCATCTAAGTTGCCTGTATGGATGTCCCAGGAACAAAAAGGCTGCCATTGTTACTGTAGAGCTACTCCAGGTTGACACTAGTCCCACCTCCTTTCCTGAACTCCTGCAACCTGCAACTGCCTACAGCCTGTCCCCTCCTGCTCATACATATAGGCTGATCCTGAGCTCATAATGGAGTCTGTCATGACCAGTGCTCAATTATTACAAAGTTACAACAGCAGCCTGGGCCTTGCTTAGGACTCTGGGGCCTGTCTGAAAGTGGGCTGAGGTTTATTATTAATGTGAATAAAACTGAAAATCAAACCCGTGCCATTCATCATGTCCTTTTTTGAGTCTTCTAAAGTCACTGTTATCCCAGGACCTGTAGCAGGAATTTTGGAGGCACCAAGCAGGCTGAAAAAATTGATGGAGAGTTCATCCATTTGTAGAACCTCTGTCTGGGTCCTACTGTTCCAGCTAGAGAAAAAGAATTATTCAGTCTGAGAGGGCAGGGAGAAAATCCATGTGATCTCCAGGGAACCCTTAGCCAAGAGTCAGTTAGGAGTGTTCTAGGAGCCAGCCAGCCATTCACGTCTTTTCCTCTCAACTCTCTCCTCAACCAACAACTCCATAGTATGGTGGCCCCCTTTCATGTCACTGCCTAAAGTGGTTTACTTTTTACCCATGCAATCCTGCACTGTCTTCCCGGCTAGTCCATAAGCTTCCCCAGGAAAGGGAAGCCCTTTTTCATTTCCTCAGCAGGTCTTAGCACCAGGCTCTGGCCACAGCAGTCTCATAACCCAGCTCACCAGCTTTCACAGGCTGATTGGAGAGGACTGTCTCTCAAACTGGACAGGGCAAAAGCTTTGTCATGATCAATGGAATAACTTGATAACTGGAAGAAATTTCAAAATACTGCCCAGTCCTCTCAAGGGCTTGGTCCCAGAACCCTGCCCACCTCTCTTCATCCTCCAGCACCCTCTTCATTCCCCATTCTGTAATCTCTTTTTTTCTAGCCCCTCTCACTTCAATACATATCACTCTTTCCCATCTCCACACCTTACCTCCTACACTGTGCATTCCCTCCTTAGCATGGTTATGAGATATCTTCCCTCTCTAGCTTCTCAGTCCTTCTCCCCTATAGATAGCCAGGAAAAAAAAAAAAAAAGTTCTATTTTAATAGGTATGTAAGCCACAAAGTGGTATTTAAGGCTCCAATGTCCCTTTCCAGCACACACACACCACACACAAACACCCCTCAGAATTTGGCCTAAATAGAGAATACCCAAATGCAGGATGCTCCACCCCTGGATTTCAAGACACTCATCTTTGCTCCCCCAGCTACAACAGGTACACTATGTTAAAGTCACAAAAAGCCAAGAGCAGCTTACTCTATTGGCCGTATTTTCTCTCCCGTGTGAAATGGTTTTTTCCAGCCTGGGAAATGTGTCCAAATAACTCCCTTTAGACTTACTATGATTGGATAAAAGGGAAAATAGTTGGATCTATGGAAACGGAAATAGCAGTTGGATCCAACTTTCCCCCTCAGAGCTTTTTTGCCAACATCCGTTGCTTACATCCTCTAGCCGGGGTTGGGCTCAGGGAATCAGGTTGAGTACTGGGGAACAGGGTTATCTGAAGGACCCTGAACTGGAAATCAAGGGAGAAAACCATTTTACTTACTCCCTTCATTTTAAAACTATTGCAAAATATTTTGTTTGCCTCTGGTTCTTCACCTCGAAAATGGGTCCAGCACAACCTCCCCTGTCAGAATAGTGTAAAAATGCATTACAGAATACATATGAGGTGAACCAAGGCCTGTCTTTATGATGACAGGTCAGCTTCTAGTCATATCATCATCAAGGGTTACTAGGACCTGCAACACCAACATTTCATACACAAAGCCACTTTTCTTTTTTTTTTTTGAAACGGAGTCTGTCTCTGTCACCCAGGCTAGAGTGCAATGGCGCGATCTCCACTCACTGCAACCTCCGCCTCCCAGGTTCCAGCGATTCCTCAGCCTACTGAGTAGCTGGGATTACAGATGCCTGCCACCATGCCTGGCTAATTTTTGTATTTTTAGTAGAGAAGGGGTTTCACCATATTGGTCAGGCTGGTCTTGAACTCCTGACCTCGTGATCTGCCCGCTTCGGTCTCCGAAAGTGTTGGGATTACAGGTGTGAGCCACCGTGCCCGGCAAAGCCATTTTTCAATGTGTTGCCATAGCTGCAAAGGGCCCATGATAAAGACCCTGTGGTGTCCCTCTAACTGAGAGGGACAGAGTGTTTAAAATCTACTTTATCCACATTTTGCATATATCTATGTCATATCTATACAATATACACATATCTTTTTCTTATAATTTATAATAAATACCTCAGGTAGCCACAGGATGACTAACTCTTCCTGATTTGCCTTGCACTTCCCCAGTTTCAGCCCTGAAAGACCCAAGTCTCAGGAACACTTTCCGTCCTGGACAAACCGAAATGACAGTTTGCATCGTCCTCCAAGCGGCCATTGCACTTCAGGTGATTTCTTAGATACCTGAAATTTTGACTCTAAAACCATGAATACTTTAAGAAATTACCACCATCTTTGAAGGAAGGATTTCTTAACTCTGTCCTTTAGAAGTAAATAAAATTAGGTTTGTTAGGGTTGCATATAAAATAAGACTAAATAGGCTGTGAATGGGTGCCTGAGGGCCTCATANTTCAGTTGTAAGTTGAGATAAATTTTCAAAGATACGATACAAAAGGGGAATGAATTCTGAAGCTTTTGAAAGTCATTAAAGTTGAGTTTACTAAGACTGAATATCTCAGCTTCACTATCTAATAGTTTTGTTGTTTTGTTTATTACCAGTCAGAGATAACTTGACATTGAGATGTCCTCTCACAGTGGCTGGCACTTCGCTGGATTTTAGATGGCTCTAAATGATGTTTTGCATTTTACATGGGTGGCTTGGAGCCTATCTGCAATGGAATCATAACATACACCATATGTAGCACGTATAGCTGCTTAGCATACATCTATCTCATGAGTAGTGTTGTGACCATAAAAAGCATGCAATGGGCCTGTGTACCCTAGGCACCTTGTCTGCATAACATCCCCTATGAGATATTGATGTGTGGTCTGTTCTCTATCCCTCTGCCTTTGAACTTTGACCTCAAATTCTGCCTTTTCTTCCTTGTAATTCCAGGAGGAAGATATCATCCAAGAAAGTCGTTTCTATTTCCGTGGCTATGGCTTGGGCCACTGCCTGCAGGCAAGAGATGGAGGTCCAACGGAAGGTTCTGGCATTTATAGTCCCCAACCTCCAGCCCCTCTTCTAAGGGAAGGAGAAACCATACAGAAACTCTACGTGGACCGAGCCAAGAGAATTGACACCATCTCCCGGGCTGTCTTCCCTTTCACTTTCCTCATCTTCAATATCTTCTACTGGGTTGTCTATAAAGTGCTACAGTCAGAAGATATCCACCAGGCTCTGTGAATAGGGTGGGAGCTATAGAGACCTGCTGCTGGCCTCTTGCTTCCTCCTGGGTGGGCTTTCTCCCTCAGTTAGACTCCATTAGGGCTTGGACAGTTTCTTCCTGATCTCCCACTCAGAACTTCAACTACCAGTCCCAAAGCTATGTGGGCCTATACTGCATGGTGCCAATGGTGGCTGTACTTGATGGCTTATCTACCCTAGTCCATGTTTTCTCCATACTTTCCCATTTCTCATGAGACTAAGGTTTGGCCGCATTCCTGGGGCCAGGATGACCTTCTTCTCTTGCCGGAGCCTCTCTGTTTTCCAACAGTCCAGTGGAGAATATTCAGAACACTGCTACTAGATTCTGGCATTTGTTATCTTAATCTGCACCACTTCTCCCCCTGCTACCTCCCGTCCAGAGCCTGGCCATTACTCTGTCCTCTGTCCCTCCTGCTGCAGATTCAAATGGGGAGTTTTTCCTGTCCACAAGTACTGCCCTGTGGGGTCCAGTCAGGTTTCCTTGCAGTGAGAGGAAGACAAAGCCACAGGTTCCCCAGCTCTTGACAAGGTTGTAACAGTCATAGGCTGCACTGGGCTAGCGACTATATGGCCCAACAGAGAGGTGTTCAGCCCCAACAGAGAGGGGCTCTTGGGAAGCCCCACACTTTGTCTTTATCCCTTTTCCTATTGCGCTTGTCTGCTCTTTCCTGTTCACTGAGATATTCCTCTTGCCTGTCTCTTAGTTTTGAGGAGAGCATTCTGAGCTGACCAGGGTAGCTGGTCCAGAAATTACTGTCAGAATTGGGGTAGAGACTTTGGGCTCTCAAAAAGACTACCCTTCCAGGTCCACCAGAACATTCTGGTCTCAGAAATATTCGTTCCGTTTCCTAATTAACTAGCATGGTGGCAGGGTCTGTTGGACAGCTGGGGAGTGTAAAAAGAGAAAAATACTTGTTCTTTAAGAAACTTACTTGATGATGCTAGAAAACTTTTGAGAAAAGTGAGGTCCAAGGTAGTGGAACCCAGGAGGAGTAGAATAGAGAAACTATTCGCAGAGTGTCTTTTGCTGGCTGGCCTTTCATTTGTTTCTTCTTTCTCTCCAAAGTCTCTATTTTCCAGGGCCCCTGATTTCCAACCTGGTCCTTCATCTGCTTTTGGTGAGCAAATGGTGCCACTGCAACCTTGTTAAGGATAGAATGGGCTTCAAGTTTCCTGGGGAGGAACTAGGCATGCAGAGGACCCCTATACTAGATCAACATTGATTTGACCAACATCAGGGTAGCAGTTGTAGAAGTTAAAGAGCCATAATTCAGAGTTGCTTCTTCACCCTTCTTGCTCCACAAAGAGAAGCAGTGAGTAGGTGTACTGTGTATTCAGTCAGTTGAAGCTACCAGAAATGCCAGAATAGAGAGGGTTGGTGTGGAAAAGCCCACTTCAGGCCTGACATACCACTGGGACATGCGGAAGCATGTGCCTGGCACACTGAGACCTTTGAAGTGACCAACTGTGAGCAACTGAAACAGGAGAGATTAAAGTATGGGACTGACACTGGAAGCAAGAAGTGATCAAATGATCTCTTAGACATCTTGTCCTTTTCCCTGAACCTAGAATAATTAAGCACATAAGTCCAGTCTCTCTCTCTGCTTCTCTCTTTCTCTCTCTCCTTTTCTCTCTCTTTCTCCTTCCCTCCCTCCCTCCATATGGTGATCCAAATTGAAAGTCAATAAATCCAATGGTGAAAGCAAATCCTATAATCAAACCAACAGCTTGACTTTGTCTTTATCCCTTTTCCTATTGCACTTGTCTGCTCTTTCCTGTTCACTGAGATACTCCTCTTGTCTGTCTCTTAGTTTTGAGAAGAGCATTCTGAGCTGACCAGGGTAGCTGGTCCAGAAATTATTTTTATTGGCAGTATTATAACTCTGGTGCCAAGGAGATTTAAAACAAAATAACTGGCATAAGGGAGCAGATTGAATTGAGAAGGGCAGAAAACCCCTGTTTTCCTATTTCTGCCCAGGTAGTGCCAATCAATGAGAGGCCACAAGCAATACTCCTTTGAAAGGAGCAGAGAGCATCTCTTTGATACTCTCCATGGAGGGGCTGGGGTGTCAGGCTGCTGCAGCCCGAAGGCGGGGGTAGCAGGGAGGGTGAACTATGGAGATGAGCTTATTGCACAGAGCTCTACTTGTTATAGATCTTGTCCAGATGGGCCAACTGCACAAATCTGCCCTGTTGGAAGTCTCAAGAACAATGCCCTGGAGACAGCTACAGCACTGAGCAATAGAGCCTGCCCAACTGGGACTCAGATCAGGGCATCAGCTGGTGCTGGGAGCCAAAGAAGCCAAAGTACCAACCAACATAATAACCCACAGGAGCACACAAAGCTAGTCAGAGGCAATGCCAGGTGGAAGGTGTTAATTCCTCCCCATCGGAACCCCCAAGGAGGGAAGGGAGATGCATGGTGTCAGAATCAGGTGCAAATGACTTTAATTTTCCTCACCCTTTCAACATATGTACAGGGGCTGGGAAATACTGGGTCTCCCTAGGAGCATCTGTCACCTAGCAATCTCTCAATCATAGAATAAAAATTGGACCCTTCTTACCACAGTGAATCGGCAGGAGGTCACAGGAGGCTCACTTGGAGGTTACTTCCATTTATCATCATTCTTACAGTACTTACCCCTCCGGAGGCCACACTACCTTCTGCCTAGATCACATCTGAAGTGATGCTGAGATTTAAAGCAGCATTTTTTAAAGGGGAAAAACTTCCTACATAAATAAAGTGTTTTGGGTGTTTTCATTAATTCATTTTTAATATTTAATGCCAGCTGAATATTTTATACATATATTTTTCCAGGGAAAGCGCTTTATTTATTCAGTTGTTGTTAAGGCTATCAGTGCCTCCATCTTCCCTTCGGTTTGCTCTGCTCTCTGGAAAACCAGTGGTCTGTCATCTTTTATTGCCTCATTCTACAACCACAGCCTCTTGTTCTCCCAGAATTCACAGGCAAAGCAAAAAGAGCTTTCTACGTGGAAGAAAGGTAGTGAATAAAATTTGTTCCTTTAGCTTTCTCCCATAAGCATTTGTTCCTACCTGTCACCAAAGAAGAGGCATGCTTCTGGTTGAAAGGTTAACTTGACTCTTGAAGTTATTTTCTCTTTTCACTGGGCCATGCAACTATCTCAACTTTGTCAAGAACATATCACCTCCTGGGAATCTTACTGTGTGTTCCCACTTGCCTCTCCGCACTCTCAATGGAATATTATCTTATCATTTCTTGCTATCAAAATATTAAATTTGATTTCACTATGTTAGGATTAATGGTCTTCCTAGGCTGTGCTGCTAATGAAAGACAAATCAACCAAGCATGGGAACCACCAGGGAATTAGGAAGCCAGGTAGCATTATCATCTGCTCAATGGAGGAAATGTAGAATAAGCTCTTTGACGGCAAGAACTGTATCTTATACAACTTTATTTTTATTTTTTTATTTTATTTTTTTGGTAAAGACAGGGTCTCACTATGTTGCCTACACTGGTCTGGAACTCCTGAGCTCAAGGGATCCTTCCACCTTGGCCTTGCTGGGATTACATGGGTGAGCCACCATGCCTGACCATTATACAACTTTTTTTTTTTTTTTTTTTTTTTGAGACGGAGTCTCGCTCTGTCACCCAGGCTGGAGTACAGTGGCCGGATCTCAGCTCACTGCAAGCTCCGCCTCCCGGGTTTACGCCATTCTCCTGCCTCAGCCTCCAGAGTAGCTGGGACTACAGGCGCCCGCCACCTCGCCCGGCTAGTTTTTTGTATTTTTAGTAGATATGGGGTTTCACTGTGTTAGCCAGATTGGTCTCGATCTCCTGACCTCGTGATCCGCCCGTCTCAGCCTCCCAAAGTGCTGGGATTACAGGCTTGAGCCACCGCGCCCAGCCCATTATACAACTTTTTATCTCACATAGTTCCTGGTACCTAGCAACACTCAGTACGTACCAGTATGTACATGTAGAATGTACATGTAGTGTGACTTCCCATTCGGTTTACTGTATACCACATACATTCTCTTTCTGTGAACTTATTGGTCACAGAAAAAATAGACCTAGAAGAGATTTTATAAAATCAGATAGAGTTCACACACACACATGCATGCACACATACCACACACACAAACTGCTCTTGGGTGTAACAGAACCAAAGATAAGAAGACAGCAGAACCTTGTAAATTGTATCCCTGAATTAAGAATGATAATGTTCTCAAGTGTACAACTTCCTAAACACACTGCACATACTCACTTCCCAAGGGTAAAGAGGGCACTGTGCATGCAGGCAGCCCACCCTAAGGGAAGAAACTTGGGAAAGGGACGCAAGACACCGGAGGTGGGCCAGCCTACAAAGTCCTAGGATCATGGTTAAACGGGGCACTCGTTCTTCAAATGACCCACTTGGATCTCTTTGAAGTGCACTTTCCTTTCTTTCCTTGCTCTAAAGCTTTTAAATAAACTTCCACTCCTGCTCTGAAAAAAAAAATGTTCTGATTAAACATTAGTAATATTCCAAATCTGAAGACTAGTATCAAGCTATATTTCAAAAACCAATCACCAGATAAAAGCCCTGCCAGTGACAAGTGAGTACAATAGCAGGGATTTTGGCCTCTGCATGCTCCACACATTGTTCTCACTGGAAAGCCAGTCATCTCTGAAGGGATAGCAATTAAGCTGGTCTTCTCAGCTCACGCTCTTCGCTACATGATGATACTTCACAACGAGGATAATGCATACAGTCTATGAACTTGGGCTGGTGGTATCAGAACAGCTTGTTAGGAAATCCTAGAAGGGCATCTGAGCCAGGGACTTTCTCCTTCACAGAGCATTCTCTTCATGGAAGGATGATGAAGTAAATCTTATGTCAGGGAGCCACCTGAAGAAGTCACAAGAGAACTCAGCTATTGCCACTCTGTGTGTGTAGCTCTGTTTTTCTCAGTCTCTGCTTTTACCATGAGGCTTTCTACAAATATCCTGGTTGCACTATACCGTATGGGGCATTACCAAGGAAGCACATGCTCTCACTATCAATTTTATGGAATAGGGCAAATTCTTACCATCATCTAAATTCAGGGAACATTTAGCCTTACAGAGCTGGGTCGAGAAAAATACACACATATTCTCTATTTTAATAGCTTCTATTCATGACAGTGTAGTGATTACTGGTGGCTTTGGTACCAGACAGAGCCTGGGTTTGAATTACAATTCCAGCACTTACTAGATATGGGTTCTTGGACAAATGACTTCACCTCCCTCAGTCTCAGTTTCCTCCTCTAAAGGGACACTTGAAGGCTCTGAAATATCCAGCGTGCAGTAACTATGTGGCCTTGAGCAAATCATCAAATTTTTCTGTGCTTCAGTTTTTGCATCTGTTAAATGAAGGCAATAACAATACCTACATCATAGGGTTGTTGTGGGAATTAAATGAGATAATGCAGGCTGGGCGTGGTGGCTCACGCCTGTAGTCCCAGCATTTTGAGAGGCTGATGCAGAAGGATTACTTGAGGCTAGGAGTTCAATACCAGCCTGGGGAACATAGTGAGATCCTGTCTCTACAAAAAAAAAAAAAAAAAAAAAGTAAAAATTAGCTGGGCATGGTGGTGCACATCTGTAGTCCTAGCTACTTGGGAGGCTGAGGTGGGAGGATTGCTTGAGCCCAGGAGTTTGAGGTTACAGTGAGCTGTGATTGCACCACTGTACTCTAGCCTGAGTGACAAAGTGAGACCCTGACTCTAACAAAAAAAAAAAAGAAAGAAAGAAAAAAAGAGAGAGAGAGATAATACAGGTAAAGTGCTTAAGTCAGTGCTTGGCAAATAGTAAGTACTCAATTAAAATTAGCTATTACATGACCAGACTACATCATCATAATCTCTCTTCTACTCCTGTCAAATTTCTAACATGTGGGCCTGTTTGGAACTTCAAATTTCCGTGCTGTGAGTCTCACTTGCTAAACCCATGCTCACAAAAAGGGTCAAGCTAAAATCACTTCTCTTTATATTTTGTTTCTCAACTGACACTAGGTTCTTCCTGCTGGCATAAAGTGTGTTTAAAAACTATGCAACTGGCCGGGCGCGGTGGCTCAAGCCTGTAATCCCAGCACTTTGGGAGGCCGAGACGGGCGGATCACAAGGTCAGGAGATCGAGACCATCCTGGCTAACACAGTGAAACCCCGTCTCTACTAAAAAATACAAAAAACTAGCCGGGCGAGGTGGCGGGCGCCTGTAGTCCCAGCTACTCGGGAGGCTGAGGCAGGAGAATGGCGGGAACCTGGGAGGCGGAGCTTGCAGTGAGCTGATATCCGGCCCCTGCACTCCAGCCTGGGCGACAGAGCGAGACTCCGTCACCAAAAAAAAAAATAAAATAAAAATAAAAATAAAAATAAAAAAAATAAAAAATAAATAAAAAAATAAAAACTATGCAACCACAGAAAATGGCTTAATCTCTCTTAGCCTCAGCTTTTTCAGGTGCGGGGAAGAAGAGGAAGAAGGAAAAGGAGGAGGGAGAGGGGGAGGAGAAAAAGAAAAAGAAAAGACGTGAGTCTCCCATCCAAAAGAAAAAATAAAGAGACAAACTACTCTCCATTTGACCTTGAATTTCTCTCCATTGACCTAATTGACCTACTGCTCTCCTTTTATTCACCACCAAGTTTCTTTTTTCTTTTCTTTTTTTTTTTTTGTTTGTTTTGTTTGTATTTGTTTTTGTTTTTAAGATGGAGTCTCTCTCTGTTGCCCAGGCTGGAATGCAGTGGCGTGATCTCAGCTCACTGCAGCCTGTGCCTCCCAGGTTCAAGCGACTCTCCTGCCTCAGCCTCCCAAGTAGCCGGGACTACAGGCATGTGCCACCATGCCCGGCTAATTTTTGTATTTTTAGTAGAGACGGGGTTTCACCATGTTGGTCAGGCTGGTCTCAAACTCCTGATCTCAAGTGATCTACCTGCCTCTGCCTCCCAAAGTGTTGGGATTATAGGTGTGAGCCACTGCGCCCAGCCCAAGTTTCTTAAAAGAAATGTCCTTACTAGCCATTTCCACATTGTCACTTCTGCCATTTACTTCTTAACACACTGTAATCTATCTTCTGCCTTCTTCTCCCTACCCACCCCTCAAATGCTTTTCCCATGTTCCTCATACTACCTTCTTTTTTTTTTTTTTTTTTTTTTTTAGACGGAGTCTCGCTCTGTCGCCCAGGCTGGAGTGCAGTGGCCGGATCTCAGCTCACTGCAAGCTCCGCCTCCCGGGTTTACGCCATTCTCCTGCCTCAGCCTCCCGAGTAGCTGGGACTACAGGCGCCCGCCACCACGCCCGGCTAGTTTTTTGTATTTTTTAGTAGAGACGGGGTTTCACTGTGTTAGCCAGGATGGTCTCGATCTCCAGACCTCGTGATCCGCCCATCTCGGCCTCCCAAAGTGCTGAGATTACAGGCTTGAGCCACCGCGCCCGGCCCATACTACCTTCTTAATCGCTATGTCAAGTCAACACTTTTCTGCCCTAATTGTCCATGAATTCTCTGTAACATTTGTCAGAGTCGTCACACCTTCTTTGAGATTCTCTTCTCCCATAGATTTCATTCTCTAATTTCTTCTCTTGACCCTCTGGCCATACCTTCTACGTGTTCTTATTCTCTAGGATTTAATCTCCTGATTTCACTTTTCCTCACCACACGCCTACTGTTTGTCTGTTCTTGACTATTTCCATGGTTGTGATAACCTATGTGCTGATGATTCTCACGTTTCTGCCTTCACCCCACAGGTACCTCAAGAGCCAAAAAATGGCCAGGCGCGGTGGCTCATGCCTGTAATTCCAGCACTCTGGGAGGCCCAGGCGGGTGGATCACCTGAGGTCAGGAGTTCTAGACCAGTCTGGCCAACATGGTAAAACCCTGTCTCTACTGAAAAATACAAAAATTAGCCAGGCGTCGTGGCAGGCGCCTGTAATCCCAGTTGCTCGGGGGCCGAGGCAGGAGAACCGCTTGAACCCCAGAGGCGGAGGTTGCAGTGAACGGAGATAGCGCCATCGCACTCCAGCCTGGGGGACAAGATCACGACTTCGTCTCAAAAGAAAAGAAAAGAAAAAAGAAGCCAAAACTCACGGCCTCCTTCAAACTTTCTCTGCCACTCTGTCCTTCAATCTTCCTAATCTTGATGAGTCATCTAAGCCAGAAACTTGGGAGTCATCCTTGAAAACTAGTTCTTCCACAGCCCTCAGATAAAATCAATTACCAAGTCCTGTTGTGTTTACCGTCAAATATTTCTGAAATTCCTGCCTCCTTCCCTATACTCCCTGACTTCATCTTGGTTCAATCTTTGACTCCAGGGTGGTTTCCTATCCTCCACACTATTGCCAATTTGACCTTTCTAAAACAGTCATTTATGACACTTCCTTGCTTTGAATCCTTCAATGGCTCCCTATTGCCTCAGGAAAAATCCCAAGTAGCTTAAGTTGGCCTACCAGAAATTTTCTTCTCTGGCTCCTGCCAGTGACTCCAGCTTCTTCTCTCATCACTCCCCTCACTCCACTAAATGCGCCCTTAATTTGGCGATGCTGATCCACCCACAGATCCCTGAACTCAGCAACCTGGATCCTGTCTAATGCTCTGTGCCTTTGCACATGCTGTTCCTTAGCCTTTCAACACCTTCCCTTGACCACCTGAGGTACTTCTACTCATCTGTCAAGGTTCTAGCCAGATATCATGTTCTCTGTGAGGCATTCTCAAACCGCTATGACTCCAACATCCTGATAGATTTAGGTTATCTGATAATGCCCTGTACATAGCTCTATATTTGTGCTTGTAAGATTAGATACTGTTCTTTTGTCTATTTCCCTCACAGATAAATGAGTTTGAGGTCAGGGATTATAAGGTACTTATCTTTGTATTCCCCATACCAAGCTCATAGCATGAAATGAATTAGTGTTTACTATATAAGTTTTTAAAAGTAATGAGTACTGTAGTTCAAAAAATTTTTTAACCACCCAATTGCTGTGCTAGTTCTCAGTAACTCTACTTTCTTTGCAAGGGTTGTGTCATGAATGACTACACTATTAAGGTAACAAGTATCCTTTTTTTTTTTTTTTTTTTTTTTTTTCCTTTTCAAAGCTCTTAAGTGCCATGTCATCCTCAAAGCAAACTTTGAGGTAAGATAACCATGTATCCATGTAAGAGGTGAGGAAATGAGGCTCAGAGACCTTAAGGGACTTACCCAAAGTTACCTATTTCTCAGTACAGTACAATACTTTATCTATTTGGCAAAGGATTTTCAAAGTCATTTTCAAGGAGTCCTAGGGTTTCATGGGAAGGGAAGGAAGGACAGGCAGTCATACCCATCCCCCACACCCATATACAGACGTTTCAATCTGCATAACTCCACTCTCAGTTTATATACTTGCTTTACCATAATATTTTCTTTGGAGTGGGGTGAGAGGATGAGAAGAGAGTTTACTGCTTCTTTAAAAAATTTGAAAATCAAAACTGCATCATCTATAACTTTCAATTTAAGCCATTTAACAGGTTGAGGGATGTTTCAGCTGTATTATTTGGCTAATATTATAGAAAGATCATTTTTTGAGAATAGGCTAAAGTCAAGGGCCATGATGACAAAGAAATCTAACAATTGGGCATCTTTCTGACTCTAAGCCCCGCTTCAAGTTATCAGCCTACAGAAGTCCTGAATACTTGTCACCCTACCTCCCCTTTTATACTTACTAACAATGCCTGCCTAATGATCTCACTCTTATCAGTCCTCAGTTTAATGCTAATCCTTAACTACTTCAGACAATGAGAATCATTGTTACAAAGACAACCCTGACCATCAGAAGGGTAAGAATGCTTAAGACAATTGGCCACAGCAACACATTTGCTATCTTGACTGTATTTAACTCTCACCAATATGCCCATGCAGAGAAATAAACAATTGGCTCTTTTAGAAAAACGAATGTCTCATGGGATTTCCCATAAGACAACTGGCTCAACAGATAACAATGTCTTAGAATTTTAGAACCTGGCACAGCAGAGCTAGAAGGGCCTTCCCAGATCATTTAGTCTGGTCTGCTCATCAGACAACATGGGGATACTGAGGGCTTGACTGGGTAAAGCTCAGGCCCTCAGTGTAGTCCCCCTTTTTTCTCAACTTAGTTTAAGCTGTGAAAGGAGAAAATAGAACAGGAAGTGAAAGACTAGAGAGATTCACTTCTGGAAGAGCTCTGACTTGTAGACAGCAACAGATTCAAGGCCAAGGGTAATCTGCATGGGAGAAAACTGTTTCTGTGATGACCATTCAGTTCTCAACCTCTGCCCTGTTCATCTGTTGACTGACACTCATATTAGATATTCACAGTCCCCAGAGAACCCGAATATAGCAAAAATCTTGGCAACAGTTACAATAATATTACAGGTGTGAAATGGTCATGCCAAGCTCCAAGTAGTAGAAATTCAGGATTTCCTTCACCAGGGTTTCTTTGTGAATTTGTTAATCCCTTAGACTTATACTTCTTTTAGTCTTTGCCTAGCAGAAACACAACCCGTTATCATCATTTGATTGGCCTAAGCTTCAGGTTGGTCTGTTAAGGAAGGAGACAATACGGTTTCTTGTGAATATGTTGTTATTCTTCTATGAAATGTACTTCACTGATTTTGGAGTTAACCCTTCCTGTCCCATCTCATTAGGATGTCAAATTCCAGGTGTATGAACCCTTCACTCAAGGCTACCTAAGAGGCAAAAGCAATGAATCATGAAAGTTAATCTCATTTGTCTCCATCTGCTATATATATAGTCTCTCTCACTAACATCCTGATGGTGGATTCATGTTTAGGGTAAAGGATTCAAGGAGGAAAGAGAGGATCAAAACTAATGACTATATCTTTAAAGTGTCACTGATACCATGTATGATGTTATTCTTCAGCCACGAGATATCCGGTTAGGACTTCAGCTACAAAATAGTATCTATTTCTTTCCTTGACCCTTCTTTGGGGGTGGGGGTGTGAAGGGGTGAACGTGCAGTGGCTCTCTGACATCTTAATTTGCTACCCCCTAATTACCTGGGAACTGAATCTGAAATGAAAAAACCATGCCCTGGCATTAAGGGCTACCCCAGGGTGAGTGGGTGTCCTCTGATTACCCCCGGATGGTTTCTTGGAGCTGCGTTCTTATTTCAGCCCCCCCTCAAACTGCAAGGCAGTGCCTCTATTTTTAATGAGAAATCCAGTTCTTTCTTCTGTCATTCCTTGAGTTTTTCCATGCTGCTTCACTCAAGAGGTGCACCTTGGTGGCCTGTTTGCCTTAGTAAACCGAATAAGGTTAAGGAATGACTGATGCCTAACCACACTTCCAGACATTCACCACCCTGCCATTTAGCCTCCTCACAGAAAGGTAAAAGTCTAGTGTAAACTGATATAATGATCCATCTTCTGAGTCTCACTGAGTCTCCAGTTTTACAGATGGTCCTGAAATTGAGGTCTTTTGCAGGCTCCAGTACTCTGAAAAGTCTCCATCACTGAGTCTAGGTAAAGCAAAGCCCTTCACTAGAAATTTGAAGTCACAAAGTGAGTGATAAGTGTAAGGGGTTCACTCAATTATAGCATCATCAAGGTAAGAAGAAAGTCTCCATCTGTAGCTATGAGCACAGCGCTTGGAACAATGGAGGTGGGCAACAAATGCCAGCCCAACGAACAACTACACATGGAAGTAACTGTATTTGGCCATACTGCCAAATTTCTCTGGTTGGAAGGATCAATGAGTAAGTTTTCTTGTGTTTTTGGAGGAGGGAGTAACAGAAAAGAAGAGAACATGAGTCTCCAAGATCATTGGGAGGCTGGGTTTAAAGTAAGCTGAGGTTTGAGTTCTCTGGGTTTTGTTTGATAATTTTTTGCTTTGTTCTGTTTGTTTAATCAGATGGCAGGGTTCTCTCATGATTTTTTCATCCCCCTAATTAAAAACTTTTAAAGATTTTCTTTTGCACAGAAGTGTCAGATTAATCCTTCGTTGGCTACTAATATTGCCTTATCTCCCTTGGATTTATTCACAAATTTTTGTGGAGAGACTGACACAATATGCCAGGCACTGTGCTAAATACACAGATACATGGTGAAGAAGAAACATAGCTCCTGCCCTCAGAGGGCTGATATTCTGGCAGGGGAGACAAACTTAGATAGAGACATTTAAGAAGTGACCAGAAGGAAAAGTAAGATGGAAAGAAGCAAGAAGGACCAGGAAGGCAAAGGAGAAGGAAGATGTTAGAGGTAGGAGAGTTTGCAAGAGGGAAGCGATGTAACAGATTTGCATTTGCCAAAAAATTCCAGCTGCGGAGTGGAGAACAAATTGTAGGGAGACATGAGTAGGTCATCAGGTGAAAACAGTGATGTCTTAGAAAGGGGAACGTAATGGGTGCTATGGGAACATAAAGCAAGAGTACTTAATCTGGCCCTGGAGATCAGGGAAGGCCTCCCTGAGGAAGTGACATTTAAGTGAGTTTTGAAGACTGGGTTAACTGTGGTGAGGAACATGACGGGGTGAAGACTGAAGAGAGTCTGTGTCATACTAACCTTCTGCCTTCACGAAGGCAGGCCTCATTGTCACTAACAATTTGGTCCTAGCCTGGAATGCCTGGTATCTTTTTTTCCCCAGCCAAATCATGTCTATCTTTCTACAGCCCTCTCAAACCCCATTTTCTCTGATGATGACCAGATATAACCATTCTTGTTTCTAAACTTTTTTTTTATTTC
>NW_016804200.1:49909-67198 GCF_001698545.2 Rhinopithecus bieti | reverse complement strand
GATCTCAGCTCACTGCAAGCTCCGCCTCCCGGGTTTACGCCATTCTCCTGCCTCAGCCTCCCGAGTAGCTGGGACTACAGGCGCCCGGCACCTCGCCCGGCTAGTTTTTTTGTATTTTTAGTAGAGACGGGGTTTCACCGTGTTCGCCAGGATGGTCTCGATCTCCTGACCTCGTGATCCGCCCGTCTCGGCCTCCCAAAGTGCTGGGATTACAGGCTTGAGCCACTGCACCCGGCCTTTCTAAACTCTTATTCTATGTCTGTCACTCAGCATTTAAAGTCATACTATTTGGTATTGTGACCTAAGGTTACATGTTTCCAAACTTCTTGTAAGTTCCTTGAATTTACAAGCTGTCTTGTATTACTTTGGCATCACCCAGAGTACCTAGCCCAGTGATAGGCACATGAGGTATTCAATGAAAGAATTAATGAATGAGGCACTAGAGTCCCTGCAAGCTTCCTTTGGTAGTTCACTATTATCTGTGAAGCTGACAAGGAAACGGGTTTGCTTTCCCTATAAGATTTGCACTAAGTACTTGGATCCACAGACCTAAGATCTGAAATTGACAGCTCCTTCCCTCTGGTCATTGATTCTCATCCCCTTGCAATCCTGCTCCCCACCACCACCTTCTATTGTTTCTTCTGTCTTCTGGTTCTCAGCCAGGATGAGAAAATGGTCTAGCTGTCCTCAGAGACTTACGCCAGCCTGGACTGCTCTGCAGTGCCATGAAGGGCCAGGACTTTTGTTTACAGCTGGGAGCATGGTGAGGTGGTGAGCACAGCTGACAGCCCCACTCTGGAGCAAACATCAATCTTCCTCTGTCCTCTCGGCCAAGTTTCACAGACCAGCTCTATTGGAAGCTGGCTGTACCGGCCTGGGTCTCATTGACGTCCCACCCAGAACACTGGCCTGGGAGCAGCGGGGTGAATCTCAGCTTTGTACCTTTTAGGAACCGCCCTTGCTCCCTTCTCTGTCCCCAGTTTCAAACCATTTTATCTCAACCTCAGGACCTTGAGAGAACATGTGCTCTGATTTCCCCATGCCCTAAACAGTGTGCCACCTCCTCAACCATATCTGCTCACTCCCAGCAGTGAACAAACCCGTCATTTGCTCAGTCACACAGTGAAAACACAAGAAAGAAAGAACCAAACCACACAGTTTTCAATGGGTACTCTATGGAACCTGCCTTTTCAAGCAGGTTCAAGTTGGACCTGGAACGGTCAGGTCCCAAGTCCTCGAAAGTGTGAGTGTGTGTGTGTGTGTGTGTGTGTGTGTGTGTGTGTGTGTCTTTGCCTTCAGGCAGCTTTCCCAATGTTTTATTTTGTTGTTGTTGTTGATTTTGTGTATGGTAGAGATAGGGATCTACTTCACTGTTTTAAAAACTGCAGGTCAGCTGGGCGTGATAGCTCATGCCTGTAATCCCAGCACTTTGAGAGGCCAAGGCGGGCAGATCACCTGAAGTCAGGAGTTCAAGACCAGCCTGCCCAACATGGCGAAATCCCATCTCTACTAAAAATACAAAAAGTTAGCTGGGTGTGGTGGCAGGCGCCTGTGACCCCAGCTACTTTGGGGGCTGAGGAAGGAGAATCACTTGAACCCAGGAGGCGAAGGTTGCAGTGAGCTGAGATCGTGCCACTGCACTCTAGCCTGGGTGTCAAGAGTGAAACTCCGTCTCAAAAACAAAAAACAAAACATCAAAATAAAACAAAAACCTGCAAGTCAGATGGGTCCCGGAGCCTTCCAAGAATACCCTGAGGTCCTGAGTGAGGGCCTCTTTGCCCCATATTCTGCTCCCTAGTGTCCTCTGTCTTTAGCAGCTTTGTCCTCTCCAGCACTCACCTGGGGTGATAATGAAGCCCCATTACACTCCTAGTTCCATCTCCTGCCCCAAGATTCCCTTTGCCTGTGTTTCTCTTCCTGCTGGCTAACAGTTTTTGCCAATTAGCTGAGGTCTGTTTCCACGGTTTTCAAGCTCCCTCCACTCTCAGTCGCCCAAGTGATATACTTCTTTCACCAACAGTGGTTCATTACAGCAAGGTTTATTTGTGGGGTTTGGTGGAGGGAGACTGCAGGCAGGAGGATATTTCCCTTCTAGAAGACCTAGTCAGAATTTTGGCAAAGGGGCTTTTCAATCTAAAATGCCCCCCTCCCCAGATTTTACAGGGTATGTCTCTACTAAAGGCTGTGCATTCTACCCAACTCCTTGGTTAATAAGTCCTCTTCTAAAGAGAAACCCATGTGTGTTCTCTTCCCCAGGACTGATGAAGCACTTAAAACATATTTTGTCTTTTAAATGTTTTATTATGGAAAACTTCAAAATACACAAAAGTAGGAAAATGGTATAATGAACTCCCACATAACAAGCATTAAGCTTCAACAATTTAGATGTGGCACTTTACTACTGGTTTGTCCTCTTTAATATGACAGCTTATATTTTCAAAAGGCATAGCTTTTATCATTCCCAGTGTAACGGGGACTGTAGGTGGAGGTTAGAAGCATAAGCAAATTTAACTCTGGAAAAATGACTCAAGACATCCTCTTGAGGCAGTGCTCAGATTGTAGGACTCAGCATACACTGGGAGAAAAGCAGTCCTCGTTTCTGTGGGTTGGTGTGTAGCATGGATGACTTTACATGATCATTCCAAGTGAAGTCTGTGGCTCAGGAAACCACACATTCTGGTAAATTGTATGCTAAACTATTAACTCAGGAAGGGGACAACAAGGAATTATGTGTGAGTCTGGCATCCCAAGGTCACCCAAGGACATTACTTGATTAGGTTCAGGATCTCAGTGTTTTGGGTCATTTGAAGAAGTAATCTCTTTCTGTCAAATGGGTGGGTCAGTCTCAGGGTGCGGATTTGTCATAGGAGGAGAGAGGAGAGAGGAACTAGAAGAGGATGGATACCCCTAAAAGGATAAAACTTTCCCATGACTATTTTCATCTTTGCCCTGGTCTCACAGGCTAGCAAACTAGGTTGACTCAGACTACATTTCTGGACTGGCTTTACAGAATTCCTGTGGAATGAGGCCGGTATAAATAGATTTAAAAAATCCTTATTAAAGAAATACCATTTGCTTAGCTGAAATATTAGGTTTTATTTTTAACCTTTACATTAATCAAATGTTCTTCAAAAAAATCCAATAAGCTAGTCAGAACCAAATTTTTAAAATATCAAATTAACCTCAGAATAGACCAATTTTATCTACTACCCAGAAACCATGGGAAAACACTGGTGTCTCTCTCCACCCTCCAGAACAGACTGACTACTACCTTCCAGACTTAGGAAGGCTCTTAGTCATGAGGTAAGTCATGAGGTAAGACAGGGCCAGGAGAAAATGTTGGGCAGGTTGCACCCTCCCCAATGGTGCCCAACTAATAAGGTAGAGTCCAGGCTGAAATTCATTCTTCAGCTGCTCTGGTGAGGTTGCAACAGCCTACAGAAAGAAAAGTTATTTTTTCTCACTGTTCCACTGGAATGGGCCCTTCTCTGCAATTTGTCTGCCCCCAGGTGGCATGCTTTTCTAATTAGCACAAAAGCAATGTATGAGCTAATGGTGGCCTTGAAAATTAACACACGGTTCTCGGATCCATTGCCTGTCCTTTGTAGGCTGGGACCATAAATATTCTCTGTCTGGCCTTGGGCCTTGGAGCCAAACATTGACCTAAACTATTTTTCCATTCCAGTTGAAACAGACTGTGAAGACAGCAGTTCAGCTATACATTCAAAAGAGGAGTAATTCCCATTTTCTGAGAACACACTAGTAAGTGGAGGTCGCAGGGGAGAATACCAATTTAGCATGACATAATGGGAAAAAGCCTGGGCTTGGTCTGCCATTTACTTGCTGAGTGAGTGTTTAACTTCTCTGGGCTTCAGTGAGGATTCGCTAAGATAACAGATGTAAAAAGCTGGGCACAGTGCTGTGTGGCACACAAGAGGCATTCAGTTCCTATGCCTTTTTCTGCTACCACCCTGACTCCAAAGTTAATTCACACTGTTCACATGCTTGGCCTTGAAACCTCACTCAGTAGAGTAAAGCATAAGGATGGGTATACTAGACAGAATGTTAGAGCAAGAGTCAGGAGATGTGGGTCCCAGTGCCACACATATCCCCTATCACAGTACCTTGGGTAAGTTACTTCCCTCTCCTGACCCCATCAGTAAAACAGGAGAACACCCCTAGCTCTGATGCTGAAAGAAAAAAACAGACATCACTTTTCTTGGGCATCTGCCATGAGATATGCGCCGTGTTAGGCCCTTTTACATACCATATATCCTCTAAATCAGCACTGTCCAGTAGAACTTTTTGTAGTGGTGGAAATGTTCTGTATCTGCACTGTCTAATATGGTAGCCACTAACTGTAAGTAGCTATTGAGCCCCTGGAATGAGACTAGTGCAACTAAGGATCCACATTTTTAAATTTCACTGCATTTAAATTTAAATAGCCACATATGACTAATGGCTACAGTATTGGATAGTGTGGCTCTAAGATTATGAAATAGAAATAATTGTTCCTATTTAATATGTGACACTGAGGCTTAGAAAACTTAAATAACTTAAAGTCACTTAACAAGTAAATAACTAAACCAGATTCAAAGCCAAAAAGTAGAAAGTTTAGTAAAATAATATGGGCAGATATGCCAGGAATTATCCAGGCTCCACTATTTACAAGTTATATGACCAAAGAAAAATAATTACACACTGCAGAATTCACTTTCATTATCTATAAAATGATGATGATATCACCCAATTTGCCGGCCTATTGTTGAGATTAATGGGTGTGTAGAGTATGTGGCCCATAACAGGTTTTCAACAACTGTTTCCTCACCACCCTGATAACTTCAACACACATAGAAGAGATTTAGACATATGGCTGGGTGCAGTAGCTCATGCCTGTAATCCCAGCACTTTGGAAGGTGAGGCGGGTGGATCACCTGAGATCAGGAGGTCAAGACCAGCCTGGCCAACATGGTGAAACCCCATCTCTACTAAAAATAGAAAAATTAGCCGGGCATGGTAGCGCATGCCTGTAATCCCAGCTACTGGGCAGGCTGAGGTGGGAGAACTGATTGAACCCGGGTTGGGGGTAGGGGGAGGGAAGGGCGGAGATTGCAGTGAGCCGAGATCGCACCACTTCACTCCGGCCTGGGTGACAGAGCGAGACTCAGTCAAAAAAAAAAAAAAAAAAAAAAAAGAAGAAGAGATTTAGACATAAATAAAAAAGGCAATTGCAGAGTAAAGAGAACATTATTTGGGGAATTAAAAAACAAGAAAGAAAACACTCCGAAGCCTTTATGTGATATCCTATTATAGAATGGAGATGAGGAAGGGTATGAGTAGGAAACACCGAAATATTTCCACTTACTTGGTTTCCTTTCCTGCACTCTTCTTGACACTCCAGTCAACATTAGCCAAAGCAGGGAACAAGTTATTTCTAATGTATTTTGAGGCTTGGAAAGACAAGTCATTATGGTTACACAACAGAGTACTATTAGGGGCTTGGGCTAGAGGCAGGTGAAGTTCAAATCCTGGTTCCCATACTTGTTGTGTGCACTAAGAAAATAATTTGACATCTCTACACATTAGTTTTTAATCTGTAAAATAGGACTGATAATATGGATGGTGTGTGAAAACATACTGTGCAGCATTTATTATTTTGCTTTACATTCTGTAGCACCCTCTAGTGGTGTGTACAAAAATATGCATTGCATTTCTACTCTGCAAAGCAGTGGTTCTCAAACTTCAGTGTGTGCTGGAATCACTGGGATAGTTTGTAATAACACAGATTACCAAACCCCACCGTGCGAACTTCTGATTCATTAAGTTTGAGGTGGGACCTAAGAATGTGAATTTCTGACAATTTTTCAGGTGATGCTGATGTTTCTGGTACATCCAGGAAACACATCTTGTGAACCACTACTCTAAAAATATCCCTCTTGTGTACAGGTATATAAGATAGATAATTGAAAGGGGTATGATTTTTGTTGTTTGACTTTGATCTAGTACTGCTCATCTAATAAGGACCTGGTGATGAATTAAAAAAAAATCGACGTGAAGGATATAACACAGCATCTAAAATATAGAAAGCATACAAAAAACTGAGGATCACAGAACATAAATCATTTGCCCAGGGTACTGAGACTAGTAAGTGGTGGAATGAGGTTTACAATTAAGTCTCTTTTTCCTACTCCAAAGACACAATAAAGTCTACCAATACCACTACAGAAAATAGGGTGCAAACACACATATCTGATACAAATTTCAAGAGAAAAGGAAAATCAGTTTTCAATACCAGGGTCCAAGTTTTACTGATGAGTTCTTATCTATCTTTACTAAAGGAACAGCTATCTGTATTTTCAGTTTGGGTGAGTTGCAAGCATTTGAAAAGGTGAGGAAAAGGGTTAGGATCTTCAGCATCAGTGCTTGGGTCATTCATTAACTCTTTGATTAAACAAGGCAAGGACAAAAGAAGCGAGGGATGGAGAGGGGCCTTTTTCTTTTTTTTTTCAAGGAGAAAAGGAAAGAAATGAGCAAAATTATTTGGATCTTGGGTCACAGTTCCCTGCCTACTAGTGCTATTCACAGAAGCTGATTTTATTTTTTCCTAGGAATGAACGATATCCATGATGCCTTAGATATTAGCGTTCAGCAAATCAAGAAAGGGGAGGGGGGAGGGAAACAAAATCCCAGAATCCCAGGGACCACACAGCCAATCCTTTGCTGGGATTTGGCGGCATCTAGTGGCGAACTCGAGAGGTATAAACCTTACCCACAGAACTTTCTGGAAAATTGACAGTGCGTATTTGCCTGAAGAAGGTCAGTGTGCTTGCTTGGAGATCAGGACGCGAAGGTAAGAGCGCCCTAGTCACCATGGAAATCCGGAGTCTCTAACGGAGGGGAAGGCTGTCATAGATAGATACTCTCATAGGAAAATTGTATTTGTGCCAAGAGAACTGCACGCAACCTTGAAGAGGGGGGGAGGTGTGGAAGAGGGGAGGGAGGAGGATACTAGACAACTTGAAAGAAGTCTCCCTTTGGAGTTGCTAACGTGACGATAGAAGGGTTTGGCTCTGAATCATTGGAGTGCTGTGGTTTACGACGGGATTTTGGCACAGAGGAAAACGTAGGACGTGTATTTATAAAGTATTTAAATCAGTAGGGAAAGCCAAAATATTTCTGACAGTGCCCCTTTATCTCTGTTATTGTCGCCTTGCCTTAATTATTTATTTTCCTTTTCATTAGAACATTTTCAAACAAAATACAGAAATAGATAACAACCTGCGCGAAGTAGCTAACCCCTCCCCGCAACTCCCACCCCAATCACGCACGCGGGCGCGCGCCGTGGCTCTCACCAGTCCCGTCGCCAGGGGCGCACGCCTGCGCAAACACATCACCTCCAGCGCCACGAGGGCCGCTCACACAGCAACCCCAGGGCCACTCGAGCCTGCCTGCGCACTAACACACTGGCCTTAATGCCTTGCGCCCGTTGCACTCACGACCCTAACTCGCAAACACAGCAGAACCCCCCACTGGGCCTTTTTTTTCCATGTTCGGGGAGTTGCGCCACAGGCCTGGGGGCGTGGCCCCAGATTTGACCTCGCGCTTCCCCACTCGCGGGAACCTTAGCTCATTTCCGCCTATTTCCGCAGGCCACGTAGACACTTCCTCTCCCAGTGGGGGGGAGGGGGGGAAAACACAAACCCATAATGCCTCCCTGCAGGAAAAAAAAAAAAAAAAGGGAAAAGAAAAAAAAAAACCCCTCTGGTCAGAGGAACTCTGGGTCGTGAAACAGGCCACGTGAACATTCTGCCCTATAGACTTATGACCCAACGGCTGTCACGCTTTTGGAGGGCGGGCTAAAAACCTAAGAGGGCGAACGTCATTGGCCGGAACTCGCACTAACGGAGGAAGAGGATTGGTTTGCTGTAGGCCTTAGCAGTGAAGAAGCAGGTTGCTAGCACCCGCCTTTACTGCGGCGAAGTGTCATTGCTGACGTGGGAGTGGTTGTCCAATCATTTGGTTATGGAACATTCTAAAACTTAGACAAGACGATTGTGATTGGCTGAAGGGCATACGCCCTCCTCCAGGGTGACGTGTCTGCCTATGGATATCAGTTGCCAGAGAAACCTGGCTTTACTATGGCGGTTGGAGGAACGGCAGTGATCACACGTCGGCTGCTGGGAAGATCTGGATTCTCGTTTCAGGTTTCGGGGTGGGGGTGGGGAGAAAGGGTCGATGATTTCCTCTTTTCGTCGGGTATAGACGGGATTAGCTAGTTCCTTCACAATCGGTCAGAGCTGGATTCAGATTCCTGCTCGCCAACGCCCAGCTTGGGCAAGGCTCCTGTTCTTTCTGTGTCTCGGTTTCCATGTTTGTAAAATGGTGATAATAATAGTATCTACCTCAGAGACGTGTACTGTATAATAGTGCGTATAAGGCACGTAATATGAAGCCTGGCCCCTGGAGATATTAGCTATTGTTATGGAGATAAATAATATGCGTAATAGAATGAGAAAAATTATAAATTATATAAATTCTCTAATAGTAGTGCCCTTTCTGCCATCAACTTCTTTCCTAGAATAAAAGATAAAAGAGATATATCAATTTTTACCAATGAAATAATTTGCTGTTTGGGAATTGCCTCGAAATTGCAGAGATTGTAATTTTCCCATGTTGAAAAGTTAAATAAAAGGTGGGGGGGTGGAGTGCGAGAAAGAAAGAGATGGAGAACGAGAGCGAGCTGGAGATGAACCACATGCGATGAGTAGGCCTTGTTTGGATCCTGAATCGAACACACCAACTGTAAAAATATGTTTAAGACGCATCGGGAAAATTGGAACACGGATTCGATATTTGATGTTTTTTAAGGAATTGATGTCAGTTTTTTTAGGCGTCACAGTAGTATTGTGGTTATGTTTTCAAATTGTCCTTTATTGTAGAGATATATACGAAAATATTTACGGATTAAATAATATAATGTCTGGAATTGGCTTCTAAATACATTAATGACTAGGATTTGCTTCAAAATAATCTCAGCGGTAGGGGGAAATGGGGAGGGGTATAGATGAAACAAAATTGGCCCTAAATTAATAATAGTTTTTGCTGAGTGATAGGCAGTGGGTTCCGTATATTAATCTGCTTTCCTTGGTATACGTTTACATTTTGTATAATAAAATACAGAAGTCAGATATTCCCGTGAGCTTGAAAAGTCGGGGTGGGGGGGAGCAGTGGGTGGGGTTATAGATGAAACAAGATGGCCTTCAGTTGGTAATTGTTGAAAGCTGGATGATGGATTCGTGTAGGTTTGTAATACTATTCTTTTATTTCATCCATTTGAAATCATCTTTAAGGAAAAGTTAAAAAAATTGTCAGAAATTATATAAATATACAATGAGTTAAATTTGAAAATGTAGCCACAAGAAAGGAAAAAGAAATACTTGTACATTATTTATCAGCTTTGGTGTCCTTTGTGTGTGATGAAATTGCATTGGCTGATGTAGAAGAAAGCCGTATCTCATATCTTTTTATTTTATGTCCTTTCCTGTCCTTTTGTTTGACCTTCTAGGTCACCATCAGAAAAGCTAAGTTTGCTGTATAGTGAGGATCAGGAGGTCTGATCCTGATTGCAGAACCTTCCCTGATTACAGAATCTTGGGTAAGTGCCTCCTTTCTGGCCTCAGTTCTTAAACAAGATAATACCACATAACCTTCCTAACTGTCCAGGAATATTTTGAAAATTAATAAGCTCCTATCTGGGAAAGTAGTCTAAATTCTGAGAAGGGAAGGATGGAGCTAAGTCCATTGGTAGTTCCAGTATAGAAAGTACATAAGCAACAGAGGACTGTGTAATCTTACATCCCTTGATAAAAGATATTACAGTCAATCCCCTGTAGTAGTTCCACAGTTCCATATATTACATTTTTCTTTGGAGCATCCTATATGCAGCATAGTTTAGTGGTTAAGAGCAAATACTTCCTGAATTTAAATCCTGGCTCTGCCACTTAACTATGTGATCTTGGGCAAGATACTTACTCACTTTATACCTAAGTTCCTCGTATATGAAACAGAGATGATAATAATAGTTCCTACTTCATAGGATTGTTGAGAGGATTACATGTAAAGTACCAGGACAGTGCATGGCACATGTAAGTATTTGCTTTAATAATAATTATGGTTCTGTTAGTCCTGATAATCTCCTGTTTTATCTACACATTTACACCTACTTCTAAAAGCAGTAGATATCTCTTTTTGGAATTGTGTAAAAATAATAATAATTAATACTGTTGGTTTCTCTCCTCGTTTTCCAGAAGCAGCAGTTACCACTAGAACTGAATTCCGAAATTATGACTTCTGGCTTGTCTTAACAATCTAGAAAGGTTTTAAGTATATTGATCATACTTATTTATGAGGAAATTTCCAGGAGCTATAATTTTAGCTAGCAGTTCAAACCAAATTTATAAATAAGCAAATCTTTTCACTGAATATTCAGTCTGCTAACAGCTTTTACATCATTCCTCCTTTGTCTCAGACTTAAAAAAAAATCTATTAAATGTAATGGAAATGTTTCAAGATCCAGAAGAGAAAATTGATATGAATGTAACTGATATGGTATATGTGCATTTAAAGGTTTATTCCAACAAAATGTTATTCACACTCTTTTCTGACATATGCATACACAAAAGATGTTAGCATTTGCAGTCTGATTCTCAAATGACCCATTGCTTGTGTGGAGAGATGAAGTAAGGTTTGAAGGTTTTTCAGCCTTTTGACAGCTACATATGGAGTCACTGTAATTTCCTTTTTTTTCTCCCTTCTGAAAAGTAGGTTTCAGAGGAGGGCCCTGCCCTCGTGGAAGAGACGCTCTAGATCGGTAGGCACAGAATACCTTTACATGAGACCATTTAGAGAATGATTAGGGGCTAAAGGTAGGGGGTGGACTGTTGAGCCAACAGGGACTCAGAGAAAGCAAGGGTCAGGGTGACCTGAAATAGAGGAAAAAAAATCTCACAGAGGAAGAGGACCTTGACCTGGCTCTCAGAGGATGGGTGGAACTTAGGAGGGAATGAGCCCAGTCTGAATGGTATGTCTACAAAGTATACTATGTGCAGTGATGATTAACTGAAAAATTGGGCTGACCATTTGTGAGATCCATGAATAAAAGTAGATCAGAAAGTCAGTGTGAGTTTTAAATATATATATTTTATTATAAAATGTTAATCACATAATATGTGAAGTCACTACTGATAACCTTTTCTATTGGTCCTAGTGTTTTGCTATTTAAAATAATACTGCATCAAATATTCTTAGTGTAGCCATCCATTTACAAGTATTATTCAAGAGCGACATTTATGCCTTTAAGCTGTGATAATTAAATTAATACTAGTGAGAACTGTCAGATATACCACTGTGACAGAACAGATGGCCCAGAGACAGTGATACCTTTAAAAGTTAAATAATTGCTGAGCGCGGTGGCTCACGCTTGTGATCCCAGCACTTTGGGAGGCCAAGACGGGTGGATCATGAGGTCAGGAGTTCAAGACCAGCCTGGCCGAGATGGTGAAACCCCGTCTCTACTAAAAATACAGGCGGGCGCCGGTAATCCCAGCTACTCGGGAGGCTGAGGCAGAGAATTGCATGAACCCAGGAGGCGGAGGTTGCAGTGAGCCGAGATCGTGCCATTGCATTCCAGCCTAGGTGACAGCGAGACTCCGTCTCAAAAAAAGAAAAAAAAAAAGTTAAATAACCAAAAATAATTTGGAAGAGAGTACCTTGAAAGACCCATATACCTCTGAGAATTTAGAATGTTATAAAGTGGTATTTCATACCAATGGGGAAAGGATAAACTCTTCAGTGATGAATATTAGAAAAAGTTAGTTATACATTTGAGGAAAACTATAAAAGTACCAATAATGGGTAGGAAATCACTTCTACAGTATTTTTGGAGCATTTTCCCTAAGCATGATGTAAAAGCCAAAGGTCACAAGGGAAAAAGCTGATAGATTTGTCTGTGATATTGAGAGATGTATGCACATATACATACAACAGTCTTATAGTAAGACACCATTAGACAAAGGTGGTTTGGAAAAAAATTTCCAACATAAAATGAAACTAATATTTAATTACTAGAAAATAATAGCAAACAACCTAGTAGAAGAGAACAAAAATATTCATATAAGATAACGTATGTGACCAGTGAATGTATGAAAAGATGATATCACACAAATTCAAATGAAATTATCTTACTACATGTTAGGTTGGGCCAAGAAAAGCCCCTCTCCTTTTTTTTTTTCAAAAGATGCTTTTCCAGTGTTCTTGAAGTCATGAAAAAATGAACTTTTATATTTTGTTAGGAGTACAAATTAAAACAGTTCTTTGTGAGATGAATTTGGCTCTATCTCATCAAAGTTATAAATAAGCAAATCCTTTGGCTAAATAGTTCCTCTTGGAATATATCCTTCAGAGGTACTTAATGCTCTAATATTTGTATACGCTGATGTGCATTGCAGTATTTTTGTGATAATGAAATATTGGGAAAAGCCTAAATGTTCAGAGACTGGTTATAGTACATAACAGATTAAAGAATGTGTTATGACTATTAAAAAGAAAAGGTAGGTATGTACTGACATGGAAAGATGCCCATGATAAGTGAGCAAGGCAAGGTGCAGAGCAGTATGCATCTCACATTTGTCAAAACAAATACATGCATGCTATGTATTCACATACCTATGTGTATAATGTACACATTAAGTCTTTAAAGTTACGTTTTATGTGAATGTGTACATGAAAAGATTTGAAGGCATACATGCTCATTCAGAGGATACTCCTAGGATTGGGGTGGGAGAGGGGTAGGTGATAAGGGAAGAATGTTCACATCTTTATATAATTTGTTATCTATAGGTATATAAAGGAAATATAAATGGTACCACAAGATCTAATTCATTGAGGTGAACAAAGATTGTCTGTTCATAACTTACAAACTACTGGATGGATTAAGGAGTTAAAATATAAAAGAAATCTATCAAAATATTTGTTCTTAATTTTAAACTTAAAATGAAAGGAAAAAAAGTATTTTAAAATGATCCCCAGTGCTGGCCAGAGCGTGAGGCATAGTAAATATTTTTACACACTGCTTGTAGGATTAGAAATTGGCACAACTTGTGCAGAGGGAGTAATTTGGCAATGTATTGAGAGTGTTCTATCTCTTGACTCACTAAGCCCACTTCTGAGAGTCTTAAAGGAATAATAGGAAGCAAGAGTAAAAAATGTTTACACAAAATGTTTTCATTGATTATTAAAGAATATATTGGTGGGAGGTGTGCACTGGATATTTCCAGGGAAGGAGTGGCTAAGTAAATTAAGGTATGCTCATTTGACGGAATATCTTTATATGACTCAAAATGGATGCATATTATAACCTTAACATGGGAAGATTATTGGTTATCATAGTAAAGTTTTTAAAAGGAAAAATCTAAGCTTTGATAGCCACTATGAGCTCACCTCTGTTTAAATGTATTATTTATACAGAGATTAAACTTGTAAAATTAAAGATAGAAAACTAAGACAAACATAAGTACAAAAGTGTTTTCTGAGTTTCTGGTTTACCCTAGAGCTGATCTGTAGGGAACAGGTGGGAAAATAGTTGATGACTGTTGTCCCTAATTTGTGCCCCCATTTTCTCCATGTGTTGAGTCACAGCTCCCTCCACCCCTATTCACAATTATGTACCCACCAGGTACCAGTCTGACTTCCAGAATGGTTTTTGTCCAGCTTGGCTCTACTTAATGTGTTTTACACAGTCTGGTTGGCACTAGGTCACGTTGCTTTCTTTAGGTGATATTTTCACTATCATCCTTTTGTTTTATGGAACCTCTGCACTATGAGCCCCAAGATGGGCTTTCTGGATTTACTCATGCAGGTTGAGTATCCCTAATCTGACATGCTCCAAAATCTGAAACTTTCTGAGTGCCAACATGCCACTAGTAGATGATTCCACATCTGACCTCATGTGACAGGTGGAAAAGAATGTTTAAAATACTATATAAAATTACCTTCAGACTATGTGTATAAGGTGTATATGAAACAAATGAATTTCCTGTTTACACTGGGGTCCCATCCCCAAGATATTCTCATGCATATGCAAATATTCCAATATCTGAAACACTTCTCATCCCAAGCATTTTGGATAAGGAATACTCAACCTGTAGTAACAATTCTCAGAAGTCTTCAGATACTGTATCTGCTCTGTCCTGGTCACAAAGCAATTCTTTTAGAAACATTATTCTAGAAGCATGATAGCTTACAATTTAATGCCATGATACACTGGCCACTATCACCACTGTCTGATCCTTCACAGGATGTGTCTCCGTGTCCCTCTCAGCCAGAAAGTTTCTGATTCCCACAGGGATCAGTCTCCATATTTACAAATTTTGATGCTTTCTGAAGACTGACTTTACCCTTGAATTTCTGCTCAAAGCTTTGTGCTCTTTCAGTTAGAGGATATTGTTTGCTTAGTGAAAGTACTAGCATCCAGGCCTCTCTTCCCAATAACTGGCTTTCCTGATTCAGGGATCTAGTCTTCAAGCATGCATGCATATTTATTTATTTATTTATTTATTTGACAGAGTCTCACTGTCACCCAGGCTGGAGTGCAGTGGCACAATCTCCTGGCTCACTGCAACCTCCACCTTACAGGTTCAAGTGATTCTCCTGCCTCAGCCTCCCAAGTAGCTGGGATTATAGGTGTGCACCACTATGGCTGGCTAATTTTTGTATTTTTAGTAGGGACGGGGTTTCACCATGTTGGCCAGGCTGGTCTTGAACTTCTGACCTCAAGAGATCTGCCCACCTCAGCCACCCAAAATGCTGGGATTACAGGCTTGAGCCACCATGCCCGGCCTTCTTTTCTTTTCTTTCTTTTTTTTTTTTTTTTTTTTTTTTTTTTTTGCCCACAGGTGCTACTACCAAACATTTCTTATCTCTGATTTTCTTCTCAGAGCCTCCCTGATGCCTGCCTACACAGTGTTAACGGCTACAGAATGGCTGATGGGCTTTTTCTTTGGGTGAAAGTTGTAGTTACTAGAGAAACCTGGTTTAAGGCTGGTCTACCATCATCCCTTTCTCAGAGGTTACCCTGATTTTAACAGGCTAGTATTTATCTGTCTAGATATTTCCATGCACATTTATAGACATCTGTTTAAAACACACACACAAATGAGAGCACATTCTTCCCAAAAACTGTTTCACACTAATGTTTATTTCTCTACCTGTGCTATCTTTTTTTTCTTTTTTTGGAGATGGAGTCTCTGTCGCCCAGACTAGAGTGCAGTGGTGCGATCTCAGCTCGCTGCAACCTCCGCCTCTCGGGTTCAAGCGATTCTCCTGCCTCAGTCTCCTAAGTAGCTGAGACTACAGGCATGCGCCACCATGCCCGGCTACTTTTTTTGTTTTTTGTATTTTTAGTAGTGACGGGGTTTCACTACGTTGCCCAGGCTGGTCTCAAACTCCTGACCTCATGATCTGCTTGCCTCGGCCTCCCAAAGTGCTGGGATCACAGGTGTGAGCCACTGCGCCCGGCCTTATCTGTCTCTTTATGATCGTATTGCATTTGGGATCCTATAGTATTACGCCATCTGCCTATTTACCTAGTAATATATATTGAACATCTTTCCATGTCAGTACATGGATCTCTGCTTAATTCATTTGAATGTTCTTCTGTAGTATTCATACATAATTTATGTTATCATTTTCCTATTGAAGAATAGGTAGGTGTTTTCCAGTTCTTCAGTATTGCAAACACCACTACATTGAACATCTTTGTATCCATGTACAAATACTCTGGCAAGGTACTGTGCTAGCTGTTCAGCCTCATCACCTTTATGAAATTCTCACAGGAGCCTGTGAAGGCTATGGGTAATTTGCCACATTCCACAGATGAGAAAAAGAGGCTAAGAGAGCTTACATGTCTTGCCTGAGGTATCACAACTCATAAATGATGGAGCCTAATTGAAGTAAAGGTCTGTCTGACAGCAGAACTCAAGTATTTTCTCTGATACCACGATTTACAATTGCAGTATATGATTAATATATGTGTTTAAACATATAAACCACATGTTTATAAATTACTCATTTTTTTCTTTTCCTTAGATGATTTCACAAAAGTTCATCTTCATTGCAGATACCTGCCTTTCTTTCTAGGTTGTATCTCCCACTTCACCCTTCTAGACCATCCCAGAAGATCTATAAGATTTCATCTGGGAAATCACTAGGAGTTCTTGGAAGGGAAAGAAGGAAGATTGTGTAAGTCAAAGGAATTGTTTCCTCTGTCACACCATAAGAATAATGGAAGACTATTTTTTGCATCCTTTTCTCACTAGCACTCCCTGCTGCACTTTACACTGTAGATTATACCTTTTTCTTCTTGGAATGCTCATCTTCTTTGGCATCCAAAATGACATTCTTCTAATTCTGTTATGGCTACTCTTAACATTTTTGTTTCATTTGTGGTCTCTGCATCCCTTAAATGCCTTTTGTCCTTAGGTTTTCCAGAATTCCATACTTGAAGTTCTTCCTCTCTTCTCCCTGATTTCACTGGCCCTCGTAGTGTCTACTACCAGTTATGTGATGATTACTCTCAGATCTCCATTTCTGGCTTTTACTTCTCACCCGAGCTTTAATTTTGTGTGTGTGTGTGGGGGGGGGGGGTGTACCCAGTTAGCTGTACGAAACTGAGCTTTACAATTTTATGTTTAACTGTACACCTCACACGCAATAGGCCCAACACAACTGTTCCTTCAATCCATTTTCTCTTCCTGTAAATGGAGTATTATCATTTGGTGATAATACTAATGACCTAATCACCCATACCTGGGAGTCATCACTGATTCCTCCCTCACCAATCTTTTTTTTAGCTTCTTCAACAATCACTGACGGTGGTGTCATGTACCATTTCTTGTATCTGCTCCCAAACCATTTTGTGCCTATAACTATCATTATACTAACCTTATTGTTTTATAATTGTCACTTTAGGTATTTGGATCTCTAGCACCTACCATAGTACTTATCCCAAAGCAGATATGCAGTAATGTATAATGACAAACTGAATAGATTAATGAATGGATGAATTACCTATGTTCTGTCATTTTATTTCTGATTCCAAACTAAACCCTAAATTCAGTGCTTTTATTAAATTCATTAATTACCCAGGCTTGAAATTGCAGATTCCTCCCTCCTTTGTTTACTATATTCTTTGTGATTTCTGTATTCTTGTTTCTTTTTTTTTTTTTTTTTTTT
>NW_016804200.1:44974-49270 GCF_001698545.2 Rhinopithecus bieti | reverse complement strand
GGGTTCTCAACCTCGTGGACAGCAATCTGCAGAAGAAGAGAACTTCAAAAAACCAACTAGAAGCAACATGCAGAGAAGTAAGATGAGAGGGGCCTCCTCGGGAAAGAAGACAGCTGGTCCACAGCAGAAAAATCTTGAACCAGCTCTCCCAGGAAGAGGGGGGGGTCGCTCTGCAGAGAATCCCCCTTCAGGATCCGTGAGGAAGACCAGAAAGAACAAACAGAAGACTCCTGGAAACGGAGATGGTGGCAGTACCAGCGAAGCACCTCAGCCCCCTCGGAAGAAAAGGGCCCGGGCAGACCCCACTGTTGAAAGTGAGGAGGCGTTTAAGAATAGAATGGAGGTTAAAGTGAAGATTCCTGAAGAATTAAAACCATGGCTTGTTGAGGACTGGGACTTAGTTACCAGGCAGAAGCAGCTGTTTCAACTCCCTGCTAAGAAAAATGTAGATGCAATTCTGGAGGAGTATGCAAATTGCAAGAAGTCGCAGGGAAATGTTGATAATAAGGAATATGCGGTTAATGAAGTTGTGGCAGGAATAAAAGAATATTTCAATGTGATGTTGGGCACTCAGCTGCTCTACAAATTTGAGAGGCCCCAGTATGCTGAAATCCTCTTGGCTCACCCTGATGCTCCAATGTCTCAGGTTTATGGAGCACCACACCTACTGAGATTATTTGTAAGAATTGGAGCAATGTTGGCCTATACGCCCCTTGATGAGAAAAGCCTTGCATTATTGTTGGGCTATTTGCATGATTTCCTAAAATATCTGGCAAAGAATTCTGCATCTCTCTTTACTGCCAGTGATTACAAAGTGGCTTCTGCTGAGTACCACCGCAAAGCCCTGTGAGCGTCTACAGACAGCTCACCATTTTTGTCCTGTATCTGTAAACACTTTTTGTTCTTAGTCTTTTTCTTGTAAAATTGATGTTCTTTAAAATCGTTAATGTATAACAGGGCTTATGTTTCAGTTTGTTTTCTGTTCTGTTTTAAACAGAAAATAAAAGGAGTGTAAGCTCCTTTTCTCATTTCAAAGTTGCTACCAGTGTATGCAGTAATTAGAACAAAGAAGAAACAGTAGAACATTTTATTGCCTAGTTGACAACATTGCTTGAATGCTGGTGGTTCCTATCCCTTTGACACTACACAATTTTCTAATATGTGTTAATGCTACGTGACAAAACGCCCTGATTCCTAGTGCCAAAGGTTCAACTTAATGTATATACCTGAAAACCCATGCATTTGTGCTCTTTTTTTTTTTATGGTGCTTGAAGTAAAACAGCCCATCCTCTGCAAGTCCATCTATGTTGTTCTTAAGCATTCTATCTTTGCTCAAATTGTTGAAGGATGGTGATTTGTTTCATGGTTTTTGTATTTGAGTCTAATGCACGTTCTAACATGATAGAGGCAATGCATTATTGTGTAGCCACGGTTTTCTGGAAAAGTTGATATTTTAGGAATTGTATTTCAGATCTTAAATAAAATTTGTTTCTAAATTTCAAAGCAAGTAATTTGCAGTGTGCCTTTCATGTTACTGAGGCTGGTATTCTGTGGTTATTGTAGAAATTTTAGAAAACATAGTAAGAACAAATGCAAATAAGAATCGTGTAACTCTGCTGGATCATTCAAGATCCAAGCAATAAATAAATGGGACTCAAAAATGGATGATTTGACGAGAGTTAAAGAATTTTTTCCCTGAGTTGTCACCAGAGAGGTAGGGTTGTGGTGTATATTAGTTGGCTCAGGCCGCCATAACAAAGTACCACAGACTGAGTGGCTTAAACAATAAATTTATTTTCTCACAGTTCTGGATGTTGGAAGTTAGATCAAGGTGTTGCCAGAGGATTTTTTTTGAGGCCTCTCTCTTTGGCTTCTACACAGCTGTCCTCCCTGTCATCACATGGCCTTTTTCTCTGTATCTGTGTCCTAATCTCTTCTAAGGACACTAGTCACTGGATTAGGACCCACCCCAATGACCTCATTTAATTTAGTTATCTCTGTAAAGACCCTATTTCCAGCTACAGTCACATTCTGAGGTATTGGGGATTAGGACTTCAACATGAATTTGGCAGGTGTGGGGAGGCGTGGGTGCACAATTCAGGGCATAACATAGTGTTACTATCCCTCTGCAAAGGAGATGAGGAAAGGAAGGGGGGAGGAGCAGAGGGAGGTAAGGGAGGGGTTACTGGAATGGTATACAGCTGTGTGGAAAGGTCCACCTGACAGTAGCTGTAATCTTCAGGATGCAGTCAGCTCACAGCGACCCTGAAAGAGAAAATGAAATGAGAGGGAATAAATGCTTGACTTCGCTGTCTTCCGAACATCTGCTGGGTATTTCCCTTTGGCCAAATTGGAAGCTGGAGGGCAAGGAAGACCTTTTGTATAGTCTGTGTTGGTAAGTGTGGGGGACACAGAGCAGGAAGGAAAGTAGATGGTGGGGAGGGGGGCGGAGGAGGGTGGTTGTGGGTGGTGAGTGGGAGGAGGACAAACGGGAGATACCTAGCACACACCTGAAATAGTTAATACTTTACCATATGTTCTTGGAATTATGTGTATACATAAATATTTGTAATAAAGATCACACACCTTGTTTTTTAAACAAATTGGGATCAGATTATATGTATGGTTTTCTAAGTATTTTTCTCCCCAAATTGATATACAAAGGAAGTTCTAGGCTAATAAAACCAGTTTATTTTAAACGAGCTAAAACATGAAAATGGAAAATTCTGAGATTGAAAATTAAGGAGAAGTTGCCACATAGAAAAATTTGTTATAAAATGGTACTCTAAAAGTGTATTTTGGACACCAAAACAAGTCAGGGTAACAGAATGGAAATATCTGTGTCTGTGTATATGTGTTTAATTTGTTAGATATGTTAGAGGGAATATTTGAATTAGTAGTGAAAGGATGGGATAGTCAAAATATTTGAGGGGAATGTTAGATCTTTTGCTTTACACTTTATTCCAAAGTACATTCCAAATGAATTAAAGATTTACATTTGATAAGTGAAACCATAGATTGTTTGTTTAAAATGAAGGATATTTTATCATGGCTCAGATGATCTTTCTAAATATTATTGACAGGATGCCTACAGGAAAAGGTGGATAGATTTTCATACATAAATACTTTAAATAACTTTATTATAAAACATCATGAGAGAAATTATTAGGCATGCAACACAGAAGAACAGAATAGTCACAACATATTAATACAAATTGTTAATATCTTTAAAGGATTTTTTTACAAGTTATAAGAGACAAGGGAGATAGGCCATAGATGCACATAGGCTAATTTTGAAAAGAAATGCAAATTGCAAGTAAACAGGTTCATTTTCCCAAGACGTAAATACTTAAAATAATGAAGTATTTTCTACCACTGTTGTCATCCCCCTTGCAATAGGTGCTAGTAAGGTATTGAACATGCTTTTTTAGGTGTCTAGTCAATATATTGTCAGAGTAGTAGAAACCAGGCTAGGTTGTAGGCTGGCTGCATTGTGACCATCACACCATCAAGTGATGACTACACCCATCAGGTGTCAATTATTCTTCCCCAAATTGTGGACTGTTTTGGTTATGGTGTAGACAGAGAGGGGGAGTAGCAGGAGAAAGGAGCAATGTAAAGAAGAAAGGAGGTTTGATAATTATTGCAGCCCGTTGATTACTGAACCTAATTATCACGTTTCTCTAACACTGGTACTTAGCACATAGAAGTTGCTCATTAAATGTGCATTCAATGAAGACTACGTCTTAGACCTTGCATCTTAGTGAATACTTCATTTAAATAGGCAAATCCCTGGTGTCAGATGGCTGAAATGATTCAAATTTTGCATTAGTGAATGATAGGTGACCAGATGGGCAGTCTTGGGGCCTCTCATCCTCATATCCTCTGGAATCTAGGGTCTAGCCAACTAATTGAGTTCTTGACCCCTATCCCATTAAGAAGACAGTTGTAACATAGCCCATGATATTCATGAAAACATTCCAAAAGAAAATAAGGATTTGTTAATGAAATTTTGAATAGGAGGCCTACCAAACAGATATGGATCTTAGTTCACACCCTTCAGCATATAAGAAATGTCACATTTTCAGTGGCCGGGCGCGGTGGCTCAAGCCTGTAATCCCAGCACTTTGGGAGGCCGAGACGGGTGGATCACGAGGTCAGGAGATCGAGACCATCCTGGTCTACACGGTGAAACCCCATCTCTACTAAAAAATACAAAAATCTAGCCGGGCGAGATGGCGGGCGCCTGTAGTCCCAGCTACTCGGGAGGCTGAGGCAGGAGAATGGCGTAAACCC
>NW_016804200.1:27852-41597 GCF_001698545.2 Rhinopithecus bieti | reverse complement strand
AAGGAAGGAAGGAAGGAAGGAAGGAAGGAAGGAAGGAAGGAAGGAAAGAAAACAATCTTAGGATAAGCACTGCAAGATTAAAAATGGACCATGTGTCTTAAGCCATTTTGTGCTACTATATAATACCACAGACTAGATAATTCATAAATAGAGATTCATTTCTTATGTTTCTGGAGGCTGGGAAGTCCAATATCAAAGTGCTATCATCTGGTGAGGGCCTTCATCCCATGGTGGAAGGCAGAAGGTCAAAAGAGCAGGGGGTGGGGAAGAAGGCAGCAGAATTCATCCTTTTATCAGGAACACACTCGAGATAACAAACCTACTCCCACAATAACAGTATGAATCTATTCATGAGGGAAGAGCCCCATGACCTAATCACCTCTTAAAGGTCCCACCTCTCAACATTCTTGCATTGGGGATTAAGTTTCCAACACATGAGCTTTGGGGAACACATTAAAGCCATGACAATATGTAAATTCCAAAACTCCAAAGAAAATTCCATTGGTCTAACCAAGGCAGGAAAGGAGGGGAGGGGAACATGCAAATTAAATACATGGTAAATAGAAAACACAAAGTAAAAAGGTAGAAATATATCTACAATGGATCAGTAATAATAAATATATGTGGATTAAACTTACACATTAAAAGAAAACCTCAGTTTTTTTTTTTTGTAAGACACAGAATCCAGTTTCATGCCTTTTCTCAGAGGCACACTTACAATTATCCAGAAAAGCTCAAAATAAAAGGATGGAAAAAATATACCAGGCAAATACTAAGCAAAAGAAAGCTGGTGTAGCAAAATTAATGCAAAAACAGTAGTAGTATTCATCCACAGGAGTATGGCACATCACAAACACCACACCAAGCAAATGTAGTTAGTATATTGAGCAAGAACTATTGGTGAGATACAATCAAAATGTAACTTTACTTTTGTCTAATCCTGTACTTTTAAAATTACATTTCTCTCAGGCCCCATGGCTTTCCTGCCACCTTACAGTCACTTTAAATCACAAATTGAACCTCAATTCAGTGATTAGAACACCAAGTTCCAAATAATAAAGGGCCACTGAACTTGATTTAGAGTTAAACCTTCTCTGCTAACCTAGCACCAACTTCAGGCGATCTCCCATATTTGAGTAAAGGGATGCACTGAGTTTCTTCTCTTTGCCCATCTTCCTTCCCCAGCTTGCTAATTTTGACTTCAGGCTTGTCCGGGGTTGGAGTGAGGGAAAGAGTAAGGGGAAAAGGAGCAGAAAATTCTTGTCTGGTTATATAGTAAGTTGCCTTTAGTCTCTATGGATCTAGCTGTTTAAAGGGGACTCTCATCAGAGGCTCCCTTACTGCTATCTCTGTATCAAAAATGAAACATGCTATTGCTGTTTCTCCTTCAGCTTTGAGTTTTCAGCTGTCCATTCCATAGGGTTTTCAGCTGGAATCTGTAGCACCCCAAACAGCTCTCTTTGAGAGCAGCTCGCTCTCCTTCATGGCACGCTTCTTGTACATGGGAAACATGTATCTATCTTTTGCCCCCAACAAACTGGAAATGCAGACAGCTCACAATACAGTTACCACTCCCACCATCACCACAGCCACATTCTCTAGCCAGTAAGATTTGTCAGTCTGGAAGCAGATCACGTTCCACTGTGCCTTCCAACTCCAGGAGACACATATCAAGCTTTAGGGGATCCAGTTGAATCCATGGATTGAAAAGGAGAGCACCTCAACTCTTCCAACTTGGAAGCTCATTACGAAGAAATCTTCCTCACAAAACTTCCTTCATATCTCCTCTCTTGTCCCTTTTAATCATCCTTGTGAGTTTTAGAGCCGCTTGGTTATTTCCTTTGAAAACCTGGCTTTGATTTCATATCTGTTATATCTTAATGCCTACGAGGAAACTTTTAATTTAACATCCTGTCATGGAAATCTAAACCAACCAGTCCCTGAGTCCTGGAAGGTCACAGTATAACGTTAAAAAATTTTTTTAAGGTAGAGTGGGGGAGAGTGTAGGTTTTGGAGTGTGACAAACCTGGGTTTGAATCCAAGCTCTCAAACTTACTAGATTTAGGGTCTTGGAATATATACTCAACCTCTGAGTTCTGTTTCTTCTTCGTTTAGGGAAGATACTGCTGCCTACCTTGGTAGAAAGCAATTCTGCCTACCTACAGAATTACAGGAATTAAAGAGAGAACCAACTTAAAACACAAAACACTTCATCTGGCCCATAGTGGACACTCAAACAAATATTAGTTCCCTTCCTACCTGCCTCCTCCTTTCCTTGAAAGTTATGCCTTTGACATTCTTTATTTTCTAAAGAACATTTGTAAATGCAATAATAAGAAGGGGAAAACACAGGTATGATCTTCAGTGCCATTTCTGTATTCTAGAATGAGCTGTCTGATGGATCCTACAGGAAAAGGAACAATATCATCATACCATTTTCCTTTTGGGAGTTACCCATCCAATGAAGTTGAAAGTAGGGGGCAACAATAATCAAGCTATTTAACTGTTTCATATGTTTTCCTGAAACTTAATTTTAGCTTATAAGTTAAAAATCAATAAAGCACGTGTACTTAGAGCTCCAGAACTTTAGAATGAGAGTTCCAGTGCCAAACCCTTCAATAGCTACTGGACCTGGTAAGATCTTTCCCCCTTCTCTGACTTTATCTATCAGAGATGGTAAACAAACAAACAAACAAACAAAAACCCAACTGATATTTATTACTTACTATGTGTTGACACTAAATGGACTATGTAATAATTTATGTAAACCTCACAGCAACCCTAAGAAGAAGTAATGGAATTATTCCCATTTTACAAAAGAGGCACAGAGGCCAAGGACACACAGCTAAGAGTGGCAGATCTGGGATTTGAACCCAGTTAGTGACTACTCTTGACAACTCTTAGCTACTGTACTATCCTGGCTCTCTGAAAAGGAGAAGGTTTTGAGAAATGTGAAACTTGAGATCTCATTTGTGAAAGCACCCTGACTGTATAACAGGCCCACCTAAAAGCTGATGTCAAAATAAGATTAGACATAAATAGATTTACTGGGGAAACACGATAGACAAAGGGAGAAAGAACAAGAGAAGATGGGGAGAGCCTTTAGACTGTGATCCACATGTCACATCTAGAAAGCAGAGGGAAGGAAGAAGAGTTAGGTAGAAAGAGTCTCAGACTTCAGTGCATTTGAGAAGCTCTGGACCAGGCCAATGGGGAGTACAAAGCAAAGATTAAAAGTCTCCCATTGAGCAGAAATGGCATGGCTCTAGTGACTCAGCTGTGCTAACTCATGGTGTGAGAGCAGTCTGGGAAAAGTGTGTCCTTAGCATGAATCATGAATGTAAGGGTAGATTCAGTGACTGTTTCCTTGCAGTCCACTTACCTTCTGCTGACTGAACCCTGAACATTTTGCAAAGACCCTGAGCCTGATCCCTTCTACGCTTCCTCACCAGAGGGTCTCACACTCTTTTGCACTGTCTCCCAAGAGCAGAGGGATCCTGGTTAGCACAGAGCTCTCTCTCCAAGGTTCTAGATGTTCCGTGTTTCTGCTCTGCAATTGGCCAGGTAAGTAACTGCTTGGATATGTGATTGACATACCAGCCTTCTGTGTGGGTAGGGAGGTGGTGAGGGGCCCACAGAAGCAGGCTCTGGATGCTGCTGACCCTCCACCACCAATGCCTTAAAAAGCACCTTCACACCAATTCACAGCTTGACTGTCCTGGCTCCCAAGTCGTGAGCTGGGCCTGCAGTGCATGGGGATTTTCAGATAGGAGGTGATACCCCCTTTCTCCTAAGTTGTAGGACCACATGTGTTTGCAAATTCCCTTTATCTGGGGTCTTCTGTACTTCTGGGCTTGGGATGACTGAGGCATCAGATGCACTGCACCAGGCAGACACAGAGCTAAAGTCCTTGCAGAACCAACCAAACAGACCAGTGCACATCAAGGCCCTTCTGGGAGCCTGAGCAAGGTGGGTGGGAGAGGGATGGGTGAGGTTTTGTGTGCTGTCTAATCCCATTTTTGCCCCAGTCTTCTTGGGGCTACTTCACTGGACCCTGAGAGAAGGGTCAGCCTCTTCTGCTTCAACCCCAAGTTACCTGGTCAGATCTGTTCAGACGTCTGTTTGCTCAAAGACTATCCCAATGAATGTTTCCTGCCAGGACACTTTGGGGCTTTATCTCCTCCCCTGCAAAATGTTCCCCAAAAGAGACAGGGAAAAGGAGGGAAAGGCAAAGTGCTCTGACCTGCAATACAGCAGTCAGTTCTCCTCCCCCAGGTATGTCTGTGCAGGGCAGCTTGGCCATTAGCCTAAGAGGGCCCTGTGCCTGCTGTAGGCTGGAGCAGAGAAACAAAAGTCAGACCCACCCCAGAGGGGAATGTGGCCTGAGTGAGCCCTTCCACCTCCTGCCTAAGCACCACCACTCTTAGTGTTAGGGGGATGGATTTATCCTTGCTTATAAAACTATTTCCAGTGAGCCTGGAACCTGATCTCACTCCAGCCAGAATTCCAGTTAGACTATTACCCATCAGGCTGCCATTGTCCTTGAAGAATGGTCTGGAGACGTGAAGAGCTCCCAAAATGGCGTCACAGAGAAAACCAAAAGCAAAGGTCATGTTCATTCTTGCTTTGCTCCATAGAAGCTTAATTTTCTTATATTACACTTGCTTTTTCTTCAGAACTTTTAATTTTTTGTTTTGTTTTAGTATTTTAGAAAGGCATTTTCCCCTTGAATTCTTATGAATGTTTTATTATAGTTTCTTTTTCTCACTTTACACCCACGCTACACAGAAAACTATACTTTCTAGTCCCCTGTCCCCTCTATCCCCTTGCTGTGAGGTGAGACCATATGACAGTTTTGGCTAATCAGCTGTCAACCGCAGTAACAGGTTACTTCTAGACTAACCTATAGTGGGATGAGAGTTTTCCATTACTCTCTACCCCTGCCATAGTGATCCGTGACGTTCCAGGCTGTAGAGCTTCTGTCAGCCTGAGGTCCTGAGACTGGGGACCAGGGCCCTTTCACCCCACACTTTCACCAACACATTTATTTATTGTGAGCTAGAAATAAACCTTTGCAGTGTTAAGCCGCTGAGATTTTTTTTTTTCCCCCAAAAGGGAATGAGGAGGCAGGGCGGAGTGTAGGGAATGCAGTTTCGGAAAGGCGCCCGCCCCACCCACCACTCTCACGCCCACCTTCAGGGATGGGGTGCTTACCTCTTTTCCATTTTTCGCTCAAAACTCCCACATCCTCTGCAATAGGAAGCTAACATCCACACAGGGTTTCTGCTCATCTCCCCAGCATTCCCCACTGCCCACCATTTTCTGAATTAAAATGGGCAGTGGGCGTGGCTGTGGGAACTGCAGTACAAGACCCGCTGCGGTGTCCGTTTTCCATTCCAGAGGTTTGCAGGTGATTCCTCCCCTCACACCGACTTGCGGAGAGCCAGGACATTTTTCTCCTCCCCTTTCCCTGAGCGAAAAGCCAGCTTGCTTTCAATACAATAGGGGCCTGGTACACAAACCTGACCGCCATTCCCATCCCAGATCCCTCCCCCAAGCCCACCATTTTTTTCCCCCTAAAATAAATCGGCGTAGGGGCCGGAAAGGGGTATAGTCAATGCAGTCTTGGACGCGTTATGATCTCCTTCGCCTTCAGATAGCCTGTAATCATTCAAACCTTTTCAGATCCGCGGCCAACAGTAGTCTCCTCCTTTTCTGTTTAGCAGCAAGAAGCGCTCCCGCCTGCCTCTAAGGCAATAGGGAGATGGTGCTCAGGATGGAAAGAGAACTCAGACTATATACTGACTTCAATTCACGTCAGCCCTTTGTCCAGTGAGGCCCGTGTGTTAACAGTGAGCTCGGATCCCTAATTAACTCTCCCAACAGCACTTCAGCAGAAGCCGGGTTGCTCATCCCCAGCCCAACCTGACAATCTGAAAGGGTATCATCTTCCTGGAGTATTTATTCGCCTTTCTCAGATTATCAGGGAGGATCAGCCTTTTAGAGTTAATCGATCCTGTCTTCTTTTTTTTCTCTCCTGTCTCTAAATTCTCCACCTCCCCTCCCCCAAGATCCTGAAGTCTAGCAGTTCCCTGGCAGTTCTGTCCAGACTCTGAAATGAGGCTCAGGAAACGAAACTGGGAGTGAGAGTGAGAGAGGTTTCACCAATTCTTTTCAATATTTGTATGTTCTGTTCCTTATAGTTATTATCTTTACTATTATTACTAACAGCCTACATCCTGTTTGTCACTAGAAAATAGAAAAGAGCTATTTATTTTCAGATAGGAAGCCGGAGGTAGATTCAAGTATGCATGTGGGTGAATAACCCAGCCAACTGTTTTTGCTGCTCAATGATAATACAAATATAGATACTCTAGGCGCCACTATTTTGGATGTTTGAAATGTACAGAGCAGCTGGAGGCTCCCCTTATGAGGGGCCCCTATGTTGTGTGAGGCTTTTCCATGAAGTCAGACATTGAGGTCACATAATCCCATAGTATGGAGGACACCTTGGATTTTCAGATTTCAGTAGCTGGTCATAATGTTGTAGTCTTTACAAATTATATTAATTCAACTTCCACAATTGCTATATTTCCCAGTTCTCAACCACATCCACATCCCTATTAATCCTTTCCAATTGCAACTCAAAAGCTCCTACTTTTTATGACCTCAGGGACAGATCTGGGTTGTGGGTACCGAAATTTATAATTTGGAGGACTCTAAGAAAAAGAATATTAAAAAGTATGAACATTTCAAGCAACTATGTACAAAAGTTAACATTTAGTTATTATGAGAAATCACAACAAATTACAAAATTGAACAGCTGACATCTTTTTTTAAAATTTCCAGAAAAATAACATTGTCTTAATTAACTGCCTGGCATACCTCTACAGTGATTTTTTCGCTACAATTTTTGGCTACAAATTCTTTGATCTTTTCTTCTATGACATTTTTGTGGTAACATATTTTCTAGAAAAAAAAGATACTCCAATCTTTCCTTTGGCATAGTCAAGCAATTTTAAAATTATGATTGATAAAAGTTTCAGCTTTACAACTTATCATTGGCAACTGGTAAATTTTTAGTTTTGTCAAATTTAAGGAAACTGCTGTCAACCTCTGTCAAGTTTCTTTCTTATATGGGTTTTAAGATTTCAGAACATTTCAAGTTTTCTTGTGCAGATACTAATCTTAAGTATACTCAATGGCATACACAAATCCGTGTAATGTTAATGTCCTCATTGTACTATATTTTGTGTTTTATGGTATTTTAGTGAGTGTCAGTATTTCATGCCAATTCATTCAAGAAATTAATATGAACTAATTTAGATGTGATTGGGCAAAGCCACAGGCATGGTTGGTGTAAAAAAAAGACCAATAGTCAATTTTTGATTAATCATATGTTGCTTACTTATTGGGCAGCAGTGGGAACTAAGACTAATAAAACATCAGGTAGGAGGAAATAGTATCAAATGCTGCCAGGAGGTCGATGACAGACCACCATGCTTTTAAAGTGAGGTCTAAGATTTTTCAGTGGTTTACTAAGCATATGAAAGACAATTGAGTATAGTGTTAGACTTATTATAATTAGAGTCTGACAACCCTAGTTTGAATCTTAGAGCTTCCACTTGCTACCCTGAGAAATCTTACTGGTAATTGCTTAATTATACATGAGATTAAGACACAAATGAGTAAATTATCCAACTAAAATCAAACTAAATGTAATTCCAAATCAACTTCCCTCTTAGCTTGCTCTCCAACATGCTGGCATCCATCTCATCACCAAGAAGAGGAAGGGAATTTGGAGTAGAAAGAAACACTAATCTTTTTTCTTTTTTATTTCACTCAGATTAGAAAAACCTTCTTGTAGGAGCTCCAAGAATTTTACTTACTTTGAGTGTCTTGCCTTAGACAGTTTTTAAAACACAAATGTCATCCTAGACCTGCTGTGTCAGAATCTTTGTTGCTAGGGACTCAAGTACTGTATTTTCAAAAACATGCACAGATGATTCTGCTAAGCATACCTTGTTATGAACTGTACATAACAGCATAAGGTATTTGTAACAAGGCTTTACAAATTCTATTCTTGCCATCCTCTGAGGAGTAATTATTTTTCTTTCCAACTTTTATTTTATGTTCAAGGGGTACATGTACGCATTTGTTACTTGGGTAAATTGCATGTCATGAGGGTTTGGTGTACAGATTATATCATCACTCAGGTAATGAGTTTAGTACCTGATAGGTAGTTTTTAAATCCTCTCCCTCCTTTCACACCCCACCCTCAAGTAGGCCCTGGTGTCTATTGTTTCCTTAGTGTCCATGTATATTCATTGTTTAGCTCCCACTTATGAGTGAGAGCGTGCATTATTTGGTTTTCTGTTCCTGCGTTTATTTGCTTAGGATAATGGCCTCTAGCTCTATCCGTGTTGCTGCAAAGGACATGAACTTCTTTTTATATGGCTGCATAGTATTCCATAGTGTATATGTCTCACATGTTTTTTTATCCAGTCACCTCTATTGAGCACCTAGGTTGATTCCATATCTTTGCTATTGTGAACAGTGCTATGATAAACATATACATACATGCGTCTTTATGGTAGAATGATTTATATTCCTTTGGGTATATACCCAGTAATGGGATTGCTGGGTCGAATGGTAGTGTTTTTTAAGTTCTTTGAGGAATCTCCAAACTGCTTTCCACAATGGCTGAACTAATTTACATTCCCATCAGCAGTGTATGAGTGTTCTCTTTTCTCCACAACCTTGCCAGCATGTTATTTTTTGATTTTTTAGTTGTAGCTATTCTGACTGGTATAAGATGGTATCTCATTATCTTTTTCATTTGCATTTCCCTAGTGATTAGTGATGTTGAGAAGTTCATGTCCTTTGCAGCAACATGGATAGAGCTAGAGGCCATTAACCTAAGCGTATGAGCTAGAAGGTAGGACTTGACTCTGGAGGTGGGGCTCAGACACCGGACCAAATTGAGGACTAGCTAAAACAGGGACAGGGTGGAAGTAGCCTTCCATAAGAGATGCCCACCAATGTGCCATATCAGTTTGCCATTGCCATGGCAACACCTGGAAGTTACCACCCTTTTTTCTAGAAATATCTGCATAATCTGCCCCTTAATTTGCATATAATTAAAAGTGAGTATAAACTTTACTGTAAAAATTACTGAGCTGCTACTGTGGGCACACTGCCTATGGAGTATTCCTGCTCTACAAGGAATAGTACCTATGCTGCTTCTGTATGCTGCCACTTTAATAAAAGTTGCTGTCTAACACCACTGGCTCACCAAGAACCTTCCCTGGCTAAGCCCCAGTTTGGGGGCTCAAATGCCCTGCATCATTTGGCCACTAACGAAGGAATAAAGACAGTGAAAATGGCAGCAATCGATGGAGAGGTGAGATGGCAAGACAACAGAATTGGTGGCAATCAATGATCAGCTGAGAGGTGGTAATTGGTGAGAGACAATGAAGAGAGATGGCAGTCAGTGAGACAAGTAGACAGACGGTGAGAGATGGCGAAGCTGCAAGAGCTATAACACTAAAGCTGTAACAGTAAAGAGCTGCTAACACTACAGAGCTATAACACTAACCAAAGGCTCTTTTCAGAGCCATCATTTTCCCTGGCAGGTGGTGAACCTGAGCAGATGAACCAGTGGTCATAGTGCTGCTGTCTCATGTGAGACCCACCATTCTGACCAGCAGGCTGGTGGGTTACTGGTTCATGCCAGCCTCCATGTGGCAGCCAAGCCCACTTGTCTGTTCTCACGTTGCTATAAAGAACTACCGGAGACTCAGTAATTTATAAAGAAGAGGTTTAATTGACTCACAGTTCCACAGGTTCTACAGGAAGCATGGCTGGGGAGGCCTCCGAAAACTTACAATCATGGCAGAAGGCAAAGAGGAAACAAGCACATCTTCACATGGCCAGCAGGAAAGAGAGAGACAGAGAGAGAGAGAGAGAGGTGGGGGGGCGGAAAGAAGAAAGAAAGAGAAAGAAAAGAAAGAAAGAAAGAGAAGGAAAGAAAGAAAAAGGGAAGGAAGGAAGGAAGGAAGGAAAGAAAGAAAGAAAGAAAGAAAGAAAGAAAGAAAGAAAGAAAGAAAGAAAGAAAGAAAGAAAGAAAAGAAGGAAAGAAAGAAGGAAGTGCTACACACTTTCAAACAACCAGATCTCATGAGAACTCACTCACTGTCATGACATCATCCAATCACCTCCCACCAGGACCCTCCCCCAACATTGAGGATTATAATTCAACATAAGATTTGGATGGTGACACAGAGCCAAATCATATCACCACCCAAGTTGAGGAAACCTGGAAGACCTTTACCCGGGTCCCACATAGAACATTGGTCATCATGATTTTGGCTACTGTGCATGAATGAGTGTCCTCCACCCTCTCCCACAATATTAGGTAAGCTGGGGAATAAAAGCCTTTGGCTATGTGTTCAGTTAAAAGTCACCCGTTGTTTGAGTGCCCTGAAACATGTCCTTGTCACCCCTCCCCCTAGTCCTTTCTCTTATTACTTTATTTTATTGCTCCACCAGTTGTTTTATTTTCAGTTCTAAAATGTGTATTTTGTTTGCAGTCTTATGTTTGCTTTGATTTTCTGTTAACTGTATATGGGCATTTGTTTAAAGCAGGACACTTGGTTGTGAGAGGCCCCCTATTGTGTTGACTCTGGGACACCAGAGTCACATTGTTCTCTGACCCCAGCTTGGTTTTGGGTTCACTGGTGGCCACCTCCTGGATGCCCCTGGCATTTGGTGATGGGACCCTCATTGGCTGAAACTCCGGCACTCTGGGTTTTCAGCACTGGCATTTTCGGCTGCCTTCCAGATGCTCTGGGGTTTTCAGCATTGACATTCCCTCTAGGATTGTAGGTTATAATCCCTCTCCCTAGGGGAATAGTGGTCTTGCCTTTTTCTGCCCTGAAGTTAGAATTTATTATTTTCGGCCAGGCGCGGTGGCTCAAGCCTGTAATCCCAGCACTTTGGGAGGCCGAGATGGGCGGATCACGAGGTCAGGAGATCGAGACCATCCTGGCTAACACAGTGAAACCCCGTCTCTACTAAAAAATACCAAAAACTAGCCGGGCGAGGTGGCGGGCGCCTGTAGTCCCAGCTACTCGGGAGGCTGAGGCAGGAGAATGGCGTGAACCTGGGAGACGGAGCTTGCAGTGAGCTGAGATCCGGCCACTGCACTCCAGCCTGGGTGACAGAGCGAGATTCTGTCTCAAAAAAAAAAAAAAAAGAATTTATTATTTTCCTAATAGACAGTCACAGGCTCCTTCTTATGTGCTTATAACTGCCTTGCTCAAACACCCTCTAAGCTGAAGGAACAGGGAGTTCCTAGACTCCTGGCCTGACAGACAACCACATACAATGGTAGAAAAGTGGCTGCCTGAACATTTATTTTGGTGTCTCCACTGCTGGATAGGTTCTCCAGCAAGTCAATACCTCTGAGGTCTCCCCTTGGGTAACACTGTTTACCCCCTTCCCCTCCTCCCTTCCCATTCACCATTTGTTTAGCCCTCCTCTCTGCTTAACCCTCACTGTCTGTGGATTTTAGGCTCAACATGCTACTGCCCATTTGTAGCTTGTAATCCACTTTTGTAATGCCTTGCTACCTATGCTTACACCTTCTCTGCAGGAAGTGAGAATCTAAAAGTGAAAAATAATGACTCAGTTGCTTTCCCTCTTGCTAGACTTAGGAAGACTTATGTGTCCTCTAAAACTTCTCAGAGAACTCACCACTAGGATATCTTTTAGGCTATTGGAGCAAATTCAAATTCGGCTTAATGAAAAAGAAACTCATTTTCTATTGCAACACGGTTTGGGTTCCGTACTAATTAGAAAACCAAATTTGGCATAAACATGGTTCTATATATTGTAACGACAATTTACAACTGGACTTATTTTGTAAAAAAGAAGGAAAATGGGAAGAGGTCCCTTATGTATAGGCTTTTATGACCTTTTACTGGCTCATGTTACTTCCAGGCACCAGAAAGCTCCACCTGAGGATCCCCTCCTTGCTGGTTCCCCTAGAAGGCATATGTCTTTCCCAGAGTCTCCTCAGTCCCCCAGTTCTCAGGAGGGTCCTGCCAGTACTCTAACGAAGGATTGTAGCTCAAGGTCATCAGACACTCCTCCCCCTCACCCAACTAGCCCAAGCCTATACCCTCATTCCCCCCAAAATAAGCCCAATCAATACCACCAGGAGTGGAGCCCCATATTAGCCCCTAAAGTAAAATCTGTGTCCATTGCAGGAGGTAGCTAATGGAAATGGGGATACATGTGCCATTTTCTATGTCTAATTTGGATTTATATGAGGAAAAATTTGGCCAGTTTTCAGAAAATCCAGGAAAGTTTATACAGGCATGTGTTATGTTGACCATGTTCTTTTATTTAACTTTCATGACTTAGAAATTTATCATCTGTTCGCTGTGCTGTGGGAAAAAGTAGAGGGAAGTATCTGTGGTTAAGCCAGTCAATTATGATAGAGTTAGAAGTATAACTCAGGTAAAAGATGAAAATCCTGTTCTGTTTCTGGGTCATTTGATGGAGAAACTCAGGAAATACACCAGTGCAGACCCAGGCTCCCCAGAAGGGCAAGCTCTCCTGGGTGTACATTTTATTACTCATCCTGCACCTGACATTAGAAGGAAGATAAAAAAGCAGCGATGAGACCTCAAATCCCAATGAGCTAACCCTTTTTATTTATTTATTTATTTATTTATTTATTTTGAGACAGAGTCTTGCTCTGTTGTCCTGGCTGGAGTGCAGTGATGCCATCTTGACTCACTGCAACCTCCGCCTCCCAGCTTCAAGCTACTCTCATGCCTCAGCCTCCCAAGTAGCTGGGACTACAGGCACCCGCCTCCATGCCTGGCTAAGTTTTGCATTTTTAGTGGAGACAGGGTTTCAACATGTTGACCAGGCTAGTCTCAAATTCCTGGCCTCAAGTGATCCACCCACTTCAGCCTCCCAAAATGCTAGGATTACAGGCATGAGCTACCACACCCAGACCCTAAGATCCAGATCTTAGACGTGGACTTTAAAGTTTACAACAATAGGGACAGGGCAAAATAGGTGAGAAAGCAAAAACAAAAACAAAAAATAGCCAAAAGGCGCAATTGTTAACAGTTGCTTTAAGTCCCCTGCCACATCAGAATTACCCATGCCAAGAAAGAATCATGAGATTGGCATCTGGGATGCCCAGATAAGAGCCCCTGACTCACTGGCATACTGATTCACTAGGCCAGAATCAGCGTGCCCAGTGTAAACAAAAGGGTCATTGGCAATGAGAATGTACTGGCTGCCCCTGGTGACACAGAAAATAGCTCGCCATCACTACTGGAGCTAACCTTCTTTTTCTAGCCCCAGTGAGCGGGAATGTTGGACCCTTGGTCCAATGGACAGCTTTCCACAATGGCAGTTTTTTTGCTCTAAGTCTCTTGGCCAAAGGAAATTCCAAAGAAGTCTAAAACAAACAAACAAGCAAATTCAGGCCATGATGGGAAACAGGAGGTTGGACACACCTCACTATGCCCTCTTTGAAATTTAGGCTTGGTTCACAAGACCCTTCAAGAATATAGAAATAGCCGGGCGCGGTGGCTCACGCCTGTAATGCCAGCTCTCAGGGAGGCAGAGGCGGGAGGATAGCTTGAGCCCAGGAGTTTGAGACCTTCCTGGGTAATACAGCGAGACCCCATTCTCCACAAAAAGGAAAAAAAAAAAAA
>NW_016804200.1:22027-27492 GCF_001698545.2 Rhinopithecus bieti | reverse complement strand
TTTTTTTTTTTTTTTTGAGATGGAGTCTCACTGTGTCACCAGGCTGGAGTGCAATGGCAAGATCTTGGCTCACTGCAACCTCCACCTCCCGGGTTAAGTGATTCTCCTGCCTCAGCCTCCTGAGTAGCTGGGATTACAGGTACATGCCACCGCGCCTGGCTAATTTTTGTATTTTTAGTAGAGACAGGATTTCACCATGTTGGTCAGGCTGGTCTCGAACTCCTGACCTTGTGATCTGCCCACCTCAGCTTACCCTTTAATTATTTCCTGGGCTAAGCCAAGAACCCTCCCAGGCTAAGCCCCAATTTTGGGTCTTGCCTGCCCTGCATCACTCATTGGCTATGTGTATGTCTTTTTTTTCAGAAGGATCTGTTTATGTCTTTTGTCCACTTAAAAAATGTTTGGGGCTGGGCACAGTAGCTCACGCCTGTAATCCCAGCACTTTGGGAGGCTGAGAAGGGTAGATCACGAGGTCGGGAGATTGAGACCATCCTGGCTACGGTGAAACTCTGTCTCTACTAAAAATACAAAAAATTAGCCAGGCGTGGTGATGGGCGCCTGTAGTCCCAGTTACTTGGGGGGCTGAGGCAGAAGAATGGCATGAACTGGAGAGGCGGATCTTGCAGTGAGCTGAGATCGCAACACTGTACTCCAGCCTGGGCAACAGAGCGAGACTCCATCTCAAAAAAAAAAAAATGTCTGGGTACACAGTAGGTATATATATATCTATGGAGTATATAGATACTTCGATACAGTCATGCAATACATAATAATCACATCCCAACAAATGTGGTATGCATCCCTTAAATCTGTTGTGTTAGAAACAATCCAATTATACTCTGTTAATTATTTTAAAATGTATAATCAAATTATTATTGACTATAGTCATGCTGTTGTACTACCAAATACTAGGTCGATAAGAATAACATTCTTTCTGGTGAACAGGGCCATGGCAGTGACCTGAGCTGCCACCTGACATGAATTTGCTGGAGCAGGCAGAAGAGCTCAAAAGAAGGCTTTTGAGAGAAGACTTACTGAGTATATACATTGTTTACAACCTGCTGCTGGACATTGGAGAATGCTTCTTCTAGTGGTATCTGTCTGTACAGCTACTAGTGCCTGGAACTGGTTGATAGATCCTGAGACACAAAAGGTGTCCTTCTTCACATCATTACGGAATCATCCATTTTTCACCATTAGCTGTATCACTCTAATAGGCTTGTTCTTTGCTGGAATACACAAGAGAGGAGTTGTACCATCAATTATAGCTGCTCAATGTCAAACGATATTAGCAGAATACAATATGTCTTGTGATGATATGGGAAAACTAATTTTGAACCCTAGGCCTCATGTTCAACACCGATCTTCACTAATTGTTATTGGAGGTAAAACAACCTTTATTTGAATAAGTGATACAGCAAAAAGCCATAAAGCATTCCTTTTGCGGTTGGATATGTAAAGGTCATAGCAACAACTGACAAGATGTGTGCAATATTTACCCGGATTATCTTGATGATGATGACTCACATTATCAGTGCTTTGGTACCTTTTATTACCTGTTTCAGTATTAATGTCACTTTAGTACTTCAGATCCTTCAAAGATTTTTGCAGATGAAGTTTGTATATATGTTATGAAGTTAAGCTTAAAATAGAACCTCATTCAGTTTTGATAATGTATTTTGCAAACTACTGTAAATAGCAAATCAATGCCAATGGTAAACAAAGAGGAAAATGTTGTGTGGTCTTTGTTCTCCTGTACCAGTATTTCAGGAACATCTGCTTGCCATCTCCACAGCTCTTTAAAACTGGCTATTATGTGTGCCTTTCATTCTTACACTTTTAATCATACTGCAGGAAAAACATTGGATTCAGCTTAGACTGAGGAAAACTCCTCTCCATAATGTTGTAAGAAATTACAGGTGTTTTGCTAAACACTTTTTGTTAAAACAGATATTGAACTCCAGCAACTGTTGTGATTATATTTTTCAGTTCATTGTTTTCATTGAGTGCTAAATATCCTTTATATTTTAAAATAATTTTAAATACCCCCAAAGGCTTGTGAATATACAAGTCTACTTATAAATTATGTATTGTCTGGGACTTTGATAGTCATTGTTTTAGATAACTGGATTTTACACTGTGGTAGACAGGCTGTGACGTTAGTGTTGCACGGGTGTAATTGATCATCCTGCGCCATCACCAGAATAACATGGGAGTGGTGCCACAAACTAGAGTCTACAATTCTCACTGTTTAGAGAGTGTTAATGACATGCGGTGTATGCATAATAACCACATGTACTATAATAGCCCTTAAAATTAAACTATTGGGATTGCTATACATACTTTAAAGTACTGGAGGTGCTTTTACCTGTTTATTAAAAGATTTTGAAAAGGTTTAAATTATTTCATGAGCAATCTTTTAAATTTCATAAAATTTAACATAAAACCGAAAATTCAATAACAGGATAAAAAACTTTGTTACAAGACTTTCACATAAATGTGTTCATCTTAGCTTCCACATGGATAAAATGTTATTCTTTGAACTGTAGCAATAAAACAAATAAGTGATACAGCTTTGCTGTAAGAAGTCTGAAGAGGGTATTCTATATATTCTGCTTTGTTTTATTTTCTGTAAATTTTGTGGGTAAATATGTGCATAAAATAAATACTTTATATAAAAAGGAATAACATTTTAACTACTTTTTTGCTCTTTAACCATCCCCACTCCCCACCTCCCCCACTACCATCCACAGCCTGTAGTAAGCATCCTTCTACTCTCTGTTTCCATGAATTCAATTGTTTTGATTTTTATATCCCACCAATAAGTGAGAACATGTGAAGTTTGTCTTCCTGTGCTTGGCTAATTTCACTTAACAAAATGACATCCAGTGCCATCCATGTTGTAGCAAATGCAAGATCTCATTCTGTTTTGTGGCTGAATAGTACTCCATTGTGTATATGTACTACATTTTCTTTATCCATTCAGCTACTGATGGACACTTAGGTTGCTTTCAAATCTTGGCTATTGTGAACAATGCCATAACAAACATGAGAGTGCAGATATCTCTTTGATACATGGATTTCCTTTCTTTTGGGTATATACCCAACAATGGGATTGCTAGATTGCATGGTAGCTCAATTTTTAGTTTTTTGAGGAAACTCCAAACTGTTCCTCATAGTGGTTGTATTAATTTACATTCCCACCAATGGTGTACGAGTGTGCCCTTTTCTCCACATCCTCATCAGCATTTGTTATTGCCTATATTTTGAATAAAAGCCATTTTAACCAGGATGGGATGATATTGTAGTTTTAATTTACATTTCTCTGATGTTGAGCACTTTTTCATATGCCTGTTTGCCATTTCTGTGTCTTTTCTTGAGAAATGTCTGTTAAGCTTTTGCTTATTTTTAATCACATTATTAGATTTTTTCCTATAGAGTTGTTTGAGCTACTTATATAATCTGGTTATTGATGCCTTATGATATAATGGGTAGTTTGCAAAATATTTTCTCCTATTCTGTGGGCTGTCTCTTCACTTTGTTGATTGTTTCCTTTACTGTGCAGAAGATTTTTCATCTTGATGTGATCCCATTTGTCCATTTTTGCTTTGCTTGCTTGTGATTATGGGGTATTATTCAGGAAACATTTGCCCAGGCCAATATCCTGGAGAATTTCCCCAGTGTGTTCTTGTAGTAGTTTCATAGCTTGAAGTCTTAGAATTAAGTCTTCAATTCATTTTGATTTGATTTTTATATATGGCAAGAGGTAGGGGTCTAGTTTCATTCTTCTACATATGGATATCCAATTTTCCCAGCACCATTTATTGAAGAGACTGTTTTTCCCCCAATGTATATTCTCTTCACTTTTGTCAAAAATGAGTTCACTATATGTGTATGGATTTGTTTCTGGGATCTCTATTCTGTTCCATTGGTCTATGTGTTTGCTTTTATGCCAGTACCATGCTATTTTGGTTACTATAGCTCTGTAGCATAATTTGAAGTCAGGTAATGTGATTCCTCCAGTTTTATTTATTTATTTATTTTTGCTCAGGATAGCTTTGACTATTCTGGGTCTTTTGTGGTTCCATCTAAATTTTAGGATTGTTCTTTCTATTTCCGTGAAGAATGTCATTGGTATTTTGATAGAGGTTACATGGAATCTGTAGATTGATTTGAGTATTGTAGACATTTTAACAAGATTGATTCCTCCAATCCATGTACATGGAATGTCTTTCCATTTTTTGGTGTCCTCTTTAATTTCTTTCACCAGTGTTTTATAGTTTTCATTTTAGAGATCTTTCATTTCTTTGGTTAAGTTTATTCCTATGTATTTAATTTTATTTGTGGGTGCTGTAAATTGGATTACTCTTTTATTTCTTTTTCAGATTGTTCACTGTTGGCATACAGAAATGCTTCTGTTTTTTGTGTGTTTATTTTGTATCCTACAAGTTTATTTAATTTATCTATCAGTTTTTATAGTTTTTTTGTTGTGTCTTTAGGTTTTCCAAATATAAGATCATATCTGCAAGCAAGGATAATTTGACTTCTTCCTTCCCAATTTGGATGCCGCTAATTTCTTTATCTTTTCTGATTGCTCTAGCTAAAACTTACAGTACTATGCTGAATAACAGTGGTGAAAATGGGCATCCTTTCCTTGTTCCAGATCTTAGAGGGAAGGCTTTCCAGTTTTTCCTATTCAGTATGATACTGGCTGTGGGTCTGGGTCTGTTGTATATGGCTTTAATTATATGGAGGTATGTTTCTTCTATACTCAGTTTTTTGAAGGTTTTTATCAAGAAGGGATGTTGATTACATCAAATGCTTTTTCAGCACCAACTGAAATGATCATATGGTTTTTATCCTTCATCCTGTTGATATGATGCATCACAATGATTAATTCACATATGTTGCACCATACTTGCATCTCTGAGATAAATCTCACTTGGTCATGATTAATCATTTTTTAATCTGTTGTTGAATTCATTTTGCTGGTGTTTTGTTGAGGATTTTTGCATCAATATTCATCACAGATATTGGCCCCTACCTTTTTTTTTTTTTTTTTTAATCTGTGTTTGTCTGGTTTTGGTATCAGGGTAATGCTGGCCTTGTGAAATGAATTTGTGAGTACTGCCCCCTCCTCTGTTTTTTGAAATAGTTTAAGTAGAATTGATGTTAGTTCTTTAAATGTTTGGTAGGAATTCAGCAGTGAAACTATGAGGTCCTGGGCTTTTGTTTACTGGGAAAATTTTTATTATGGCTTCAATCTCATTGTTTGTTATTGGTCTGTTCAGGTTTTGGATTTCTTCCTTGTACATTCTTGGTAAGTTTTATGTTCCTGGGAATTTATCCACTTCCTCTGGATTTTCCAATTTATTGTCATATAATTGCTCATAGTAGTCACTAATGATCCCTTGAATTTCTGTGGTATCAGTTTTAATGTTTCCTTTTTCATCTTTGATTTTATT
>NW_016804200.1:13304-20797 GCF_001698545.2 Rhinopithecus bieti | reverse complement strand
GCTGGGATTACAGGCTTGAGCCACCGCGCCCGGCCTGTTATTTGTTTTCTACTTGTTTTGTCATCTTCTATTCCTTATTTCCTTCCTTCCTGTCTTTGTTTTAATGAAGGTAATTTTCTCTGGCGGTATGGTTTAATTTCTTGCTTTTTATTTTTTGTGTATCCATTGTAAGTTTTTTTGATTCGAGGTTACTATGGAACTTGCCAATACTATCTTATAACCCATTATTTTAAACTGATGGAAACTTAACACCAGTTGCATAAACAAAGAAACAAATAAACAAAAGGAAAATAATAAAACTCTACACTTTAACTTCCTTCATCTCCCTGCTTTTATCTTTTGTTCTCTATCTTTATGTCTTATTCTATTGTCTATGCCTTTTAAAGTTGTTTTAATTATTATTTTTGACTGGTTCATCATTTAGTCTTTGTACTTAAGACAAGAGTAGGTTATACACCACAATTACAGTGTTATAATATTCCATGTCTTTCTCTGTGCTTACTATTACCAGTGAGTTTTGTACCTTCGGATTACTGCTTTTCTTTTCCTTTATTATTTTTTTTCAAGTCAAGGTCTTCCTCTGTTACCCAGGCTGGAGTGTGGTTTGATCATGGCTCACTGCAGCCATGCCCTTCTGGGCTCAAGTGATCCTCCTGGTTCAGCCTCCCAACTAACTAAAACTATAGGCATGTGCCCATATACCTGCCTAATTTTTAAATTTTTTGTAGAGATGGGGTCTTGCTATGTTGCACAAGCTGTTCTCGAGTTCCTGGGCTCAAACAATTCTCCTGCCTTGGCCTTCCAAAGTGCTGGGATTACAGGTGTGAGCCACTGCATCCAACCCAGATTATTTCTTATTACTTGGTAACATCCCTTTCTTTCAGATTGAAGAACTCCCTTTAGCATTTCTTGTAGAACAGGTCTGGTGTTGGTGACATCCCTCAGCTTTGGATTGTCTGGGAAAGTCTTTATTTTCCTTCATGCTTGAAGGATATTTTGCCAAATATACTATTCTAGAGTAAAAAGGTTTTTTTACTTCAGCACTTTAAGTATGTTATGCATCTCTCCTGGCATGTAAGGTTTCCACTGAAAAGTCTGGTGCCAGATGTATAGAAGCTCCATTGGATGTTATTTGTTTCTTTTCTCTTGTTACTTTTAAAATCCTTTCTTTATCCTTGACATTTGGGAGTTTGATTGTCAAATGCCTTGAAGTCATCTTCTTTAGGTTAAATCTGATTGGTGTTCTACAGCCTTCTTGTACTTGAATGTTAATATCTTTCTCTAGGTTTGGGATGTTCTCTGTTATTATCCCTTTGAATAAACTTTCTACCCCTATCTCTTTCTCTACCTCCTCTTTAGGGCCAATAACTCTTAGATTTGCCATTTTGAGGGCAAATTTCTATTTTCTAGATCTTGAAGGCATTCTTCATTCTTTTTAATTCTTGTTTCTTTTGTCTCTCTGTGTATTTTCAAATAGCCTGTACTGAAGCTCACTAATTCTTTCTTCTGCTTGATCAATTCTGCTATTAAATACTCTGATGCATTCTTCAATATGTCAATTGCATTTTTAACTCTAGAATGTCTGATTTATTCTTTTAAATTATTTTAGTGTCTTTGTTAAATGTATGTGATAGAATTCTGAATTCCTTCTCTGTGTTATCTTGAATTTTTTTGAGTTTCCTGAATACAGCTATTTTGAATTCTCTTCCTGAGAGGTCACATATCTCTGTTTCTCCAGGATTGGTCCTTGGTGCCGTATTTAGTTGGGTGAGGTCATGTTTTCCTGGATGGTCTTGGTGCTTGTGGTTGTTTGGTGATGTCTGGGAATCATAGAGATAGGTTTTTGCTGTAGTCTTCACAGTCTGGGCTTGTTTGTACCTCTCTTTCTTGGGAAGGCTTTCCAGGTATTTGAAGGGACTTGGGCCCCAAGCCCAATAATGTTGTGGCTTTTGCAGACTTTTACAGGTATTACCTTGGTGATCTTGGATAAGATCTGGAAGAATTCTCTGGATTACTATGCCGAGGCTCTTGTTCTTTTCCCTTAATTTGCCACAAACAAACAGTCTTTCTCTTTGTGCTGATCCACCTAGAGCTGGGGGTGGGGTGATACACGCTCCCCTGTAGCCACCACCACTGGGACTGTGCTGGGTCAGACCTGAAGCACTGGGTCTCACTGAAGGCCCATTGTGATCACTACCTGGCTACAGCCTATGTTTACTCAAGGCCTTAGGGATCTACAATCAACAGGTGGAGAGTCCAGCCAAGTTTGTGTCCTTCCCTTCAGGGTGACGAGTTGCCCCCAGGCCCCAAGCAGGTCCAGAGATGATGTCTGGGAGCCGGGGATTAGAGTAAAAAAGCTTAGAAATTTACCTGGTTTTCTACTCTACTGTGGGTAAGCCTACCTTCAAACCACAAGACAAAGTCCATACCACTCTTCTCTCCCCTTTCTGCAGCTAAAGGACCCTCTCCCAGTGGCCACCAGCACCACCAGCCCATGGGAAATTCTGCTAGACCACCACCAATGTTCACTTAAAGTTCAAGGACTCTTCATTTGGCTTCTGGTGAATGCTGCCAGGTCTATGACTCACCCTTCAGGGCAGTACGCTCCACTCTGGCCCAGGGCAGGTCCATAAATGCCATCCCAAGAGCCTAGGCCTGGACTTGGGGACCCCAAGAGCCTGCTTTGTGCTCTATCCCATTGTGGCTGAGTTTGTATCTAAGGTGCAAAGCAAAGTCCTGTTTACATTTCCCTCTGCTTTTCTGAAGCAGAAGGAGTCTTTCATGGTAGCCACCACAGCTTGGAATGTGCTGAATCTCATTTGAGACCAGCACATCTGAGTCTCACCCAAGACCCACAGCATACAACCTGGGTGTTGCTGTTGCTTATTAAGGGCCCAAGGGCTCTTTAGTCAGCAGGTGATGGATTCTGCCAGGACTGGGCCCTTCCCTTCAAGGCAGCAGTTTCTTTTATGGCCAAGGATATGTCTAGAAATGTCATTTGGGAGCTAGGGCATGAAATAGGTGCCTCATGACTCTGTCCAGTGCCCCATCCTATTGTGACTGAGGTGGTATCCAATGTAGAAGACAAAGTCTTCTTTACTTTTCATTCTCTTTTACTCAAACAGAAAAGAAGGAGTCACTTTCGTTGCTGCAAGCTGAGCTACCTGAGGTAGGGGAGGGGTGGTGCAAACACTCCCTTAGCTGCTCCGGCTGGTATCTCCTTAGGGCTTATGTTGCCCTGGTCCACTGGCTCTAAGCCCAGTGCAGCATTAGGACTTGTCTAGAAATTGTAATCCTTGTGTCCTAGACTGCCTTTCAAATTTACCTAGGACCCCAGAGCACTTTAGCCCAAGGTGGTGAGGCTTGCCAAAACTTCAGTTCTGACTGCTGGGATAGATGATTCCCCTCTGGCTAGCACTGGTCCAAATGCTACCTCTGCGTGCAGATGCCAGCTGAGCCCTGTACTGCTTTGCTCTCTGCAAACTGCCTCTTCTTTTTTCCTTAAAAATCTTCTTGTCATTCCTGTTAATTGAAGTGTATATTCAGGACACCTTAAATCTATGCTCCAATGTGGCCATCCTAAAGCTTTGGGTTCAAATAAACTCTACACTTAATCATATTTTAAAAATCTCATTATTTGAGGTTGACAAATTTTGATCAATATTCTTGCTTTTACTAACCTAATAAAAATATGAAACATATGTCTTCTACATTAGTTTTCTATTTCCATGTAACAAAATACCACAAACTCAGTGGCTTAAAATAACCCATGTATTTGGTTCACAGTTGGGTAAGTTAGAAGTCTAGGCATGATGTGACTGGGTTCTCTGCTGAGGGTCTTGTGAGGCTGAAATTGAAAAGGTGTCATTCAGGCTGCAGTCTCATCTGGAGCTTGGGGTCCTTTTCCAAGCTTACATGGTTGTGGCAGAATTTAGGGTTTTTTTTTTTTTTTTTTTTTTTTTTTTTTTTTTTGTAGCTGTAGAACTGAGTTCCTATGTTCCTCCTGGCTATCTGCCAGGTGGCACTCTCAGCCTCCAGATATCACTCACATTCCTTGACACATGGCCTCTTTATCTTCAAAGCCAGGAATGGAAAAATCTACCTCACACTGAATCTCTTTTATGCTTCAAATCTCTCTGACTTAAGGAAAAACTAGTCCCTTTAAGGACTAACATGATTAGCGCCGACCCATTTAGTAATTGCCCTTTAGATTTAACTCAATGATTTGAGATTTTGATTGCATCTGCAAAATCCCTTTTGCCAAATAATGTAACATAATCATAGGAGTGACATCTCATCATACTCACAGGTTTCATCTTTAAACAAGAAGAGGGAATTATACAACTGTGAAGGTCATAGGGGATCATCTTAAAATTTTGACTACCACAACCTTTCTTAGAGGCCTTAGATGATGCCCATATAATTCAAGGGGACTTGAAACTTAAGTGCCATTAGCTTCAAGGTGAAGTCACCTCTGTATTGCCTCTACCCATTCACTTTTTCACTTCTCTCATGCAAACGTATTCTGCTAATGAGCTCCTAACCTCACTCATATATAATCATGGATTAGTTACTGCTTACAATTCTAACAGAAGTTACATGATTAATTTCCTGACATTATTTTTGCTGCTAAGATTTTTAGCATTTACCTAAATCAGAGATGATAGATATTCACATCTTGGGCCCTCAACAAAAGGCAATCATAATGATTTCTCATATATCTACTGAAGTATGGCAGGTTAGGAGAGACACAAAGGCCAACTGCAAGGTAAGAGTACTTGTTCTCTAGAAACCTCTGGGAATCTCACCATTCCTGAGTATCTGCCATGTGCCGCACATGGGGACAGCTGCTTTATGTGGGCTGGCTGGCTAACCTTTATGCCCCCTCACCAGTGTGTGAGGTAGGGATTGTTACCAGGTAAATAGGAATTTGGAGAAGATAATGTCTAGTGTGGACTGGAGTTATTAGAGAAAAATTCAAAGAACAGACTGGGTGTGGTGGCTCACGTCTGTGGTCTATAATCCCAGCACTTTGGGAAGCCAAGGTCAGCAGATCACTTGAGTCCAGGAATTTGAGATCAGCCTGGGCTACATGGTGAAATTCCATCTTTACAAAAAATACAAAAATTAGCTGGGCATGGTGGTACGTGCTTGTAGTCCCAGCTACTCAAGAGGATGATTGAGCCTGGGAGGTCAAGGCTGCAGTGAACCATGATCATACCACTGCAGTCCAGTCTGGGTGACAGAATAACACCCTGTCTCAACAACAACAAAAAAATCAAAGAACAGGTAAATGACCAAATTAGTCTGCTTTATTTTCTGATTTTGCCTTGTCATTCTCCTGTTCTCAAAGGCCCTGGCATTTAGGGCTCTTCAGAATCCAGCCTGAATCACAGATTCTAAGCTTTGTCATTCAATTTTCCTCTGCTTCAGCTAAAAGAGACCCCCGTCATCATTGTGACTCAAACATACTTTACACTTACTTCTGCGCCCTTGCTGTGCCATTCTCCTAGAATGAGTAATTCTGCTAGGCCTGGTAGCATAAAGGTCTATATCACATAAAGGCTTTGCTCCTTGGGATATTTCAGGAGCATGAAAATAGACCACAATTTCTAAGAACCATTAGTAGCCAGCCCTATGACAGCACAGGCTTTACATCATCATGTTTCTGGAGAAAACCAGCTAGTACAGCTCAGGCTAGTGAAAAAGGGATGCTTGCAGAATATTACGGACCCATTTGTTTGTAGTTTGTGTCTGGTTTCATCACTTGATATGGTACATACAGATCTCCTTCACTTTGAATATCTTTGACCTCTTCTCCTATCCTTCCTTACACGTCCTCTTATGCTATAAGTTCCTCAATTTCTTTTCATTTGTTCTTTGGATAAATACATGAGGACTTTTCTTCTGCCAAACTGAGCATAGGTAGAAAAATTTCCTTCCTACTGAAGAAGATCATAGCCAGCCTTATCCACAAAAGGCTCCTAAGCTGATATGCATTAAAAAATGTCTCCCCTGAAGAATAAACACAAAGGAGAGACATTCCCAGTCCTGTCACAGAAAGAATGTTAAGACTGTAATGACATACAAGATACACAATGAATTGCTGCATTCAATCACTTGCACCATCATCTCTTATATATTCTTTGCATTGCATATTTGCCACTTATTTTTATTTATTTATTTAGTTTTGAGACAAGGTCTGTCTCTACTGCCCAGGCTGGAGTGCAGTGGTGTGATTTTGACTCACTGCAACCTCCACCTCCCGTGCTGAAGCCATCCTCCCGCCGCAGCCTCCTGAGTAGCTGGGACTACAGGCGCACACCACCACGCCTGGCTAATTTTTGTATTTTTAGTAGAGATAGGGTTTCACCATGTTACCCAGGCTGGTCTCAAACTCGTGAGCTCAAGCAATCCACCTGCCTCGGCCTCCCAAAGTGCTGGGATTACAGGCATGAGCCACCACACCCAGCCACATATTTGCCGACTTAGTAATAACCAACCTAACACCTGTTTGAATGAAGTCAAATTGTCATTTTTGCACATCCCTGAATTCAGAATGGATTTTGAAAATTTACAAATATATGTTTATAAGTGCTATAAGGATACAATTCTATAAATCTACTGTTGAACTCATTTATAGGTGAGAAAACAGAAACAAAGAGAGATGAAATAAACTGCTAAATTCATCTAGCAAGAAAAAAGGCCACGAAAAAGGTTGGCCTTGGAACCCACATCTATGGATTCTCAGCTGTTCTTATTATACTCCATAATGAGCTGTAAAATTCAGGAGGGCCTTGCTCTCAATGTTGCACCTTCTAAAGTTATTCAGAATGTATTTCAAGGTTCGGCCCCTGTTGAAAGCTGCTCCCGGGAAAGTGGGCTCCGGCCACGTTTGCATACAGCCAGGGTGGGCAGCACAGATCTTTTCAGGAAGCAGGAGCTGAAAGTATCAGAAGGCAGGCAGGCCAGCCATGCAGGAAAGGGAGAAGGGAGTCAGCACTGGCAGCTGCTGCCATGACAACAGTATCCAGGGGGTGTGGCCTTTCTCTGGGGGATCTGAGAAAGCCCAGGGTGGGTTTCTCCTCCAGGGATTCCTGTTGCTGGGGAGGCTGCACTTCTGTGGCAGGAACAGAGCCCTTCTTCTTTGCGAGTCCCCTTGGTTTCGCTTTGCAGGGCCTGTCTGCCTGGACTTGAGGAGTTCTGCCCTCTCCAGCCCAGAGGCTCCCTCTGTGGCTGCTGCCTCTGCATTCTTTCCTAATGGCACTAATGGCAGTACCTGCTCTCAGACTTGCAGCTGTTGACTGCAGCAGGCCCTGTCCAGACTGTGGCTCTCATGGGCTCCTCCCCTACCCCTGCCCCAGGGGAAATACCCAAGTAGGAAAAGCAATGACAGAAATCTCCTGTTTTCTGTTTCTGCTTGCGGCCTCATCCTGATTGGGGCCTAAAGACACACACACACACACACACACACACACACACACACACACACA
>NW_016804200.1:11511-13216 GCF_001698545.2 Rhinopithecus bieti | reverse complement strand
ACACACACACACACACACACACACACACACACACACACACACATCCTGTATATGCTCAGAGAAACAAGGAAGGGGCTCTGAGGAAAGGCCAGGTAGAAACTCAGGCTGTTGGAAATGCACAGGGACAGGGAAGGTGGGTCCAGACCTGGGCTGAAGGGAGACAGTACCAGGCTTGGGTCTGGGCAAGACTTATGTTGTCATTCACTCCCTGGAGGCTCTGGAGGTGTGGCAGCCTCCTACCCCTCTCCTTGCTTCTATTTGTATCATTTTTTCTCCCTAAATGGTGGGGGCGAGGGCTGTGGTAGAACCATGAATGAGGTCCCTTCCAGCTCTAGGAAGCTATGATTCCATCCTGCCCACCATGCTGAGGAGGGAGGAACACCATTTGGCCTGAGTGGGGACCACCTGCAGACTGTGGCTGCTGCTGCATTTCCCGGAATCCAGACAAGCTCAGAGCACAGAACTCATTCTATTTTGGCCTTCCCTGCTGTGCTCTAACACAGTCATAGCTTACTCTTCACTTCAGGTAGTCTTTAAAGGGCCAATAACAACCTCAGTCTGAGGTGTGGGTGACAGAGGTTGGAACAGAGGAGATGAGTCAGTCCTGGATATTTGGTTCAACAAGCATATATTGAATGAGTGTTCTGTCCTTTGTCCTGTATATGCTGATGAGTAAGCCACAAATGTCCTTGAGCAGTTCATTAACTTATAAAGGATATACGTGCTTAAACATAGTTTTAGTACATAATAATGAAGTCTAAGTCACCGGATACTTCAGGAAAGAACACCTAACTCATCTGAGAGTAAGTGGTACTTTAGCTGAGTTTTAATGATTTAATAGAATTTTGCTGAACAGAGAATGGAAGGGCAGTCTAGACTGAAGTAGCAGCATCAGCAAAGGCATGGAGGCCTAGCCTCAAAGGCTTTACTAGACCAGACCAGTCAAAGTCTCACAAGAATTCAGATGACAAATGTCCATTACAGAAGCCAGTTTGGCAGTGCCCCCTAAATGCACCTTATGACCCAACAATTCCACTTCTAGTCACCAATCCTAAGAAGTGCACAGATATACAAGGAGGCATGAACAAGAAAGGCCATTGCAGCGTGTTTGTAATAGTAAAGCACTGGAAACATAAATCTCTATAATTAGGGAATACATTGCAGTATGTTCAGAGTCTGCAATGGGTGCAGCAGCTACATACGAACTAGATCTATAGGTAATAATATGGATAGATTTCCAGGATATACTATTGAATGAAAAAAAGAACATTTTGCTGAATGAAACGTAGGATAGGATGCCATTTATGTACTGTATTTTAAAGCCTATGTATATATATGTATTTATTTTTATATATGTGTAAGTATATTATGTATACATGGCATCTATTAATTTTTTTATAACATATAGTATATAAGTGTATATATATACATATATATATATAGTTTCTTATGTGAGTTACTGCTCCATGTACTTGCCCATTTTCTATTGGGTGAGCAGTTTTTTACTTTTAAAAGATATTATGTCTAAATCTATATGTTTAAATATTTCATTACAGTTTCTCATGTGCCATTTAACATTCTTTGAGATACATTTTTTACTTTAAATATTTTTAAAGAGATAATGCTTTATTAATTTTTCTGATTGTAGAAGCATGCTTGTATCATAAAAATTCAAACCCTGTAACAGTGGGGCATGAGAGTAGCA
>NW_016804200.1:5352-7267 GCF_001698545.2 Rhinopithecus bieti | reverse complement strand
GGTGGCTCAAGCCTGTAATCCCAGCACTTTGGGAGGCCGAGACAGGCGGATCATGAGGTCAGGAGATCGAGACCATCCTGGCTAACGCGGTGAAACCCCGTCTCTACTAAAAAATACAAAAAACTAGCCGGGCGAGGTGGTGGGCACCTGTAGTCCCAGCTACTCGGGAGGCTGAGGCAGGAGAATGGCGTCAACCCCGGAGGCGGAGCTTGCAGTGAGCTGAGATCTGGCCACTGCACTCCAGCCTGGGCGACAGAGCGAGACTGCGTCTCAAAAAAATATATATATATGCTTGGATGAGTCTTTCACCCTTTTAATTCTGACACAATTATTTATACTTTCTTCCATTTACATCATAGTTTATTATCAATAAAATCAGAAGTATACCATATATGCCAGTGACTATCCAACTTTTAGTGTGCTAATTTATAAAAAAGCAGATTTACTGCGTCTGGCATAGAAAATAGGTTTCTGCATTTTTTATAAGAGAAACACTGATATATAAAATATTTAAATAATTTTAATGTTGAATTTCAGTTAACAATCCCTCCTTCACCATGTTCCTTTTGGAATTGCAAATCATAGCTCTAGAGAAGTCAACACAGTAAAGCTTATATAGTCAATCAAAGAGAATCTCAGAGTTTATGACTGGGTCATAATTTTTAATCATTATTAACCACTCTCTGTATTTCTAGCACTAACAGGATCAATAAAACAAAATCTTAGGATTTATAAAGGTAGCTTAATAGAGAAATCATATCTAATATATATGTTTATATACATATACATATATAGTACTTTAATGTTGTAGAAAGTAGTTTTGCATGTGTCTTGCTGATATGGAGCAGTGTAGAAGGGGAATGTTCTAGTTTGAGCCTAAGCATTATCTTCATCTTCAATTTATACAACTTGAGCAAGTCAGCTGAATTGGCAAGGCAAGCTTGCCAGAAGCCCCTGAGAGGGAACTCACCCTAAGGCCAGTTAAACAATTAAAATGATAGTTATCCTTGGATATTTGGGAGGGAAGTTCCAATTCTGAGTACATAGCATGGTGTCTGGCTCATTAATTTTGTCTCCTAGACCAGGACCTAGTGGAATCATGTTTGAGTCAGGTGGAGAAAAGGTGGACTCATGTTTGAGTCCAATGGAGAAAAGGAAGGTTCTAAATGGGAGGGAAAAAAAATGGAAGAACTATTTTACTAAGCATTTTTTAAAGACATTGAGGTCTAAGCAGCATTGGGATGGTAGCCTCCTAGCTAAGTGCAATATCAAAGCTGGAAAAAGGGCATTCATATATCTGCAGGAGATACAATTCAGCTTGGGCCCAACAGGGACTCCAGAGCAATCAGTGAGGCTTTGTACCTTAAGCACTCCAGCATGTCAGCAGGGATGAGAGCCAGTGGAAGGATCAGGACCCAGGAGAAGGAACAGCGGTGCCTAGCAGATACTGTAAGAATCTGAGAGTACAGCAGGACATGAATAGAATGTGGCACTCACTTGGCATCTCGCTGGAATTGTTTGTGAGCACAAGTGAGATCTCCTTTGGGTACCCTGACTATGTCTGCAGGGAATCTATAGGGGTCGGGGTCCTGCTTGTGCAGGTGGAATAAAGACCCCAAACACAGCTCACACAATCTTTTTCTCATCTGGTCCCACAGCAGCACTGTAAAGCAAGTATTATTCCTATTTAAATGAGAACAAAATGACTATTAAACATAATCAGTATCTGGCTTATATTTGTGCCTAAGAGATTCAGAAAAAAACATAGGATTCACTTTTATTTAAGTTCTGACAAGTATTTATTAAGTGCCACATTGTCTTTATAAGCTGATTGACAGTTTTTTTCAAAATTGGGTGATTTTTTCATTATATATATTTGCAACACAAGTAAAATGTTTGTCTTGAAAAAATGAGA
>NW_016804200.1:0-869 GCF_001698545.2 Rhinopithecus bieti | reverse complement strand
GGTGTGGCCTTTCTCTGGGGATCTGAGAAAGCCCAGGGTGGGTTTCTCCTCCAGGGATTCCTGTTGCTGGGGAGGCTGCACTTCTGTGGCAGGAACAGAGCCCTTCTTCTTTGCGAGTCCCCTTGGTTTCACTTTGCAGGGCCTGTCTGCCTGGACTTGAGGAGTTCTGCCCTCTCCAGCCCAGAGGCTCCCTCTGTGGCTGCTGCCTCTGCATTCTTTCCTAATGGCACTAATGGCAGTACCTGCTCTCAGACTTGCAGCTGTTGACTGCAGCAGGCCCTGTCCAGCCTGTGGCTCTTATGGGTTCCTCCCCTACCCCTGCCCCAGGGGAAATACCTAAGTAGGAAAAGCAATGACAGAAACCTCCTGTTTTCTGTTTCTGCTTGCGGCCTCATCCTAATTGTGACCTAAAGACACACATACATACATACACACACACACGCGCGCGCGCACACACACACACACATCCTGTATGTGCTCAGAGAAACAAGGAGGGGCCCTGAGGAAAGGCCAAGTAGCAACGCAGGCTGTTGGAAATGCACAGGGACAGGGAAGGTGGGTCCAGACCTGGGCTGAAGGGAGACAGTACCAGGCTTGGGTCTGGGCAAGACTTATGTTGTCATTCACTCCCTGGAGGCTCTGGAGGTGTGGCAGCCTCCTACCCCTCTCCTTGCCTCTATTTGTATCATTTTTTCTCCCTAAATAGTGGGGCGAGGGCTGTGGTAGAACCATGAATGAGGTCCCTTCCAGCTCTAGGAAGCTATGATTCCATCCTGCCCACCATGCTGAGGAGGGAGGAACACCATTTGGCCTGAGTGGGGACCACCTGCAGACTGTGGCTGCTGCTGCGTTTCCCGGAATCCAGACAA
>NW_016804199.1:0-419 GCF_001698545.2 Rhinopithecus bieti | reverse complement strand
CAAATATATCTATTATGTCTATATTTTATCCCTCTATTATATCTATTATGCCGATATTTTATACCTGTATCTACTATATCGATTATGTCTATATTTTATATCTATGTCTATCTATTATGTCTATATTTTATACCTATACTTATTGTATCTATCATGTCAATATTTTATACATCTATTATATCTATTATGTCTATATTTTATACCTATATCGATTATGTCTATTATGTGTATATTTTATACCTATATCTATTATATCTATTATATCTATTATGAGTATATTTTATACCTACATATATTATATTTATTATGTCTATATTTCATACCTATATCTATTATGTCTATATTTTATATCTATATCTATTATATCTACTAAGTCTATATTAGTATATGTATTATATATATTATGTCTATTTTTTATA
>NW_016804198.1:0-258 GCF_001698545.2 Rhinopithecus bieti | reverse complement strand
ACACACCACACCTCACCTCACAACACACACCACACAACACACCTCACCACACCACACCTCACCTCACAACACTCACACACACACACCTCACCTCACCACACCTCACCACACCACACAACACACACCACACAACACCTCACCACACCACACCTCACCACACCTCACAACACACACCACACAACACACCTCACCACACACCACACCTCACCTCACAACACACACCACACAACACACCTCACCACACACATCACACCTCAC
>NW_016804197.1:0-418 GCF_001698545.2 Rhinopithecus bieti | reverse complement strand
GCTCTTTCGCCCAGGCTGGAGTGCAGTGGCCGGATCTCAGCTCACTGCAAGCTCCGCCTCCCGGGTTTTACGCCATTCTCCTGCCTCAGCCTCCTGAGTAGCTGGGACTACAGGCGCCCGCCACCTCGCCCGGTTAGTTTTTTGTATTTTAGTAGAGACAGGGGTTTCACCGTGTTAGCCAGGATGGTCTCGATCTCCTGACCTCGTGATCCACCCGTCTCGGCCTCCCAAAGTGCTGGGATTACAGGCTTGAGCCACTGCGCCCGGCATAAAATTTTTATATTTTTTGGTAGAGACGGGGTTTTACCATGTTGGCCAGGCTGGTCTTGAACTCCTGACCTCATGTAATCCACCTGCCTTGGCCTCCCAAAGTGCTAGGATTACAGGTTTGAGCCACCATGCCTGGCCCCAAAATACA